>NC_047085.1:66337956-66639295 GCF_902459505.1 Geotrypetes seraphini
TGTAGGATCAGTGCGCTTTTGCCCTTGCTAAAGAGATCATAAAGGTGATTCAGTAAGGAGGCTAAGACAGTTTCTGTGTTGTATCCTTTCCTGAATCCTGATTGGTGTTCACTAAGGATGTTAAATTTGTCCAGGTAGTTTACTAGTTGAAAGTTGACCAATCCTTCCTGTATCTTTGTGAAGAGGGGAATGCTTGCTATGGGTCTGAAATTGGATGTCAGAGCTGAAGAGGTTTTCCGATCTTTGGGGATTGGAGTGATTAGTATGTGACCCATTTTTTTGTTTAATGTTCCGCATGTAAGGGCGGATGTTAGCCATGCGAATAGTTCCTTTTTAAATTCTGGAGGGACAACTGTCATGATTTTTGGGGGACATGCGTCAAGTAGGCAGTTAGATTTGGTGTACTTGTTGAATAAGTTTAGGAACTGATGCCAGTCAGGGTAATAGAGGTGGTCCCATATCATGTCTACTCTGGTGTCTTGGTCATGGGGTTCGAGGTATTGAAGAGCATTTGTTGTGGTTGTGGGTAGAGTTGCTCTTAACTCCGCAATTTTATTTTGAAAGTAGTTGGCTAGGGTTTGTGCCGATGGAGTGGGCTCATTGTCCTTTTTTAGTATTTGTGTTGTATCGGTTATTGTTTTTACTAGTTTGAACAATTCTTTGCTGTTTATTTTTGAGGTACCAATTTTTTCCGCATAATGCTTAGTGCGTTTTTCTTTGATCAGATTTTTGTATATTTTCATTTTTTGTTTCCAGTTTGTCTTGTCTGATTCTTTGTTTGTTTTTAGCCAGATTCTCTCCAATTTTCTTAGTTCCTGTTTGGTGGTTTGTAGTTCACTGTCAAACCATTCATTTGGCGGTCTATTTCTCTTTTTGTATGTTTTATATGGTGCTATTTGGTCTAGGAGTTCTTTGCTGTAAGTTTCCCATCTTGTAGGGAAATTCTGAATTTCTTTGGTTATGGGATGTAATTCGTAGTGGGTCCAAAATTCGATTGGGTTAATAATGCCCCAGCTAGTTATTGTGTTCGTGTTGACGTTTTTGTGTTTTTGCTGTGTATTCTGTTTTAGCCAGTGTAGATTGAATTTGCCAATGTAGTGGTCTGACCAGATGCATTTTTCCCAGGGTCCTGGGTAATATTGTATTTTGGGATCTATTGTTTCTTTGTGGGAGAAGGTGATTAAGTCTAGTTTGTGTCCTTTTTCATGGGTTATTTCTGCGTCTGGGTTTGGAAAGTCCAGTGACATTAGGAAGTTGGCGATTTCAGTTATTTCTGGTTTAGTCTTTTGCTCTAGGTGAGTGTTGATGTCTCCCAGAAGCAGGTTATATGATCCTTTTAGGGTGGATAAGGTAAGGAATTCGGTGAATTCCTCTTTAGCGTTTGACCATTTTTTGGGAGGGATATAGAACAAAGTTGTAATTAATGATTCTTCTAACTGTGCGTTAGTGATTTTGCAAGTTAGTATTTCAAGGTTTTCTGACGATTTGGAGTCGGTCTTGATGTAGTTGAAGTGTTCTTTTAGGATGATCGCTAGTCCTCCTCCTTTTTTCCAGTTTCTTGATAGTGGGATGATTTTGTATCCCTGAGGTAGGATTTCTTTCATGATAGTGTCAGTGTCGGAGTTCATCCATGTTTCTGTCAGAAACAGGAGATCCGGTTTTGTTTGTAGTATCCAATCATATATTATGTGGGCTTTGTTTCTCACGGAACGGATATTTAGATAGTATCCCTTAATGTTTTCGTAACTGTTTGCTGTAGGGATTTCAGAATATGTTAGTTTTTTTGTGTTTCTGTTGCAGATCTTGTTCCTGTGAGGTTTGCGGTATTTGCGGGTGGTGTTTAGAACTGTGATTTGATGAAGGTCTTGTTTTGGCTGGTTGTGTAGGAGTTGGAGAGGGTTGGAGGGCTTAGTTAGTTCGACTGGTCTGAGCCAGGAGATAGGGTAGGTATGCATAGGTTGGGGGGGTTGTCTTCATTGCCCCAGCATTTAGAGCATAATAGGTATAGTATCCCTAATAGTAGTTGTTGTTTATTGCAGATTGCCATGTGATAGGGTGTGCGGTTTGGGTTGTGAGGAGTGCCTGACTGGGTGAGGCAGTCAGCGAACAATAGAAATGGGTAAAGGTAGAATGAAACTGGTTGTGTAGACAGTGTATTAGTGTGAGGAACTGAGTTGAAATGGGGGAGCAGGTTAGGTATGGGGATAGCTTGCGGTGTGTAAGTGCTTATATCTGGGGTAGGAGGGTAATCATACGGTATATAGTGGAAACAGGTTAAGTATAGGGGGTAAGACAGCTGTGGCTGAGTGTACAAGTAGTACCCGGTCATAAAGTAACAGACAGTAATTGGTTGTGCAGTAAAATAGACAGTGATTGGTCATGCAATAATTGGTCATGCATTAACTGCAGGCTATTCATGCAATAGTCGGTTACAACATGCGGTTACATATTATACCTAATGAACATGCGTTATCAGGCTGTACATGCAGGCAATACGTACTGAATCAGCAATATATGGTTGTATATATAGACTAAACATGCAGATTCTAACTGTAAGGAGTACTTATCGTTTGTTCCGGATTTGGGCTTTTCGCTCAGTTGCTTAGCCGGCGCGCCGAACGGCTGTGCGCCGTTCTCTCAGGCAAGATAAATGGTATCGCCGAGGGGGGGTGGAGCTGGCTCTAACGCCCGGGTTAGAGGGGGCGGTTTCACTGTAGACTCCGTGGAGGAGCCTGCCCCGAGTCAATACTTTGCTGCCGATTGCAGCCGTGGGTGCCTGCCGGGGGTCTGAGTAGAAGCGGCCCGGATGAAACTGAAAAAAGACTCTGCCGACTGCAGGCTCAGTTCTGGGTGCGCCATTCTCCCAGTGCTGAAAACTCCCAGTGCTATCCCCGCTGGCTCGGGGGAGGGGCAGAGCGGTGCTCGTGTGCCTCTCCGGCGCTGGACTCCCGTCGAAAGAACTCACCCGCTGCTGCATACGCTCTTTTTCTCTCCCTGCTGGATCAGGGGAGGGGCGGAGCGGAGCTCGTACACCTCTCCTGAGCGGGCTGCCGAGGAAGAAGTCGGCCCGCTGCTGCAAACACTCTTTTTCTCTCCCTGCTGGATCAGGGGGAGGGGCGGAGCGGTGCTCGCACGCCTCTCCCGAGCGGGCAGCCGAGGAAGAAGTCGGCCCGCTGCTGCAAACACTCTTTTTCTCTCCCTGCTGGATCAGGGGGAGGGGCGGAGCGGTGCTTGCACGCCTCTCCTGAGCGGGCTGCCGAGGAAGAAGTCGGCCCGCTGCTGCAAACACTCTTTTTCTCTCCCTGCTGGATCAGGGGGAGGGGCGGAGCGGTGCTTGCACGCCTCTCCCGAGCGGGCTGCCGAGGAAGAAGTCGGCCCGCTGCTGCAAACACTATGTACTTTAACACTCATCTTATTTTTAGGCATCTAGTAAAACGATGCTACATATTATGTTTTTTCCTTCAAACTACAGGCTGCTTAGAAGTAGGTGGGGATAATTTTCATCCTTTACTCAGTTCTCCTCTTAAACACTTTTGGCTTCCTTTTATCATCACTGAAACCTCTCTTTTAGGATTCCATAAATGTCCTGTTTAAATAGTATCCTTCAAGAATACTGCATCCCAAACCATATGTTCCTGGGTGACTGTCAGCTCCCCCCCCCCCCCATTATAGTTTAAAATCTGCTTTATCTCCTTTTTAATATAATAATAATAATAACTTTATTCTTCTATACCGCCAATAATCATGCGACTTCTAGGCAGTTTACATTTGAAGAGAGCTGGACAATCAGCAAGTTACAATATGCAGATAGTCAGTGAAATTACAGTATGTAGAATCTTGAGTTACAGCGAAATACAGTGAAATTACAATATGTAGAATCTTGAAATTCAGCAAAATACAATATACAGTTTGTTAAGTATTTTCAGAGGGGACATGTTAGAAATAGGAGCAAATTACAAAATACAGTTTGTTAAGAGTTTCGGTGGGGCATTGGATAGAAATAGAAAAGAAAAGGATTAACAGAATTACTGTTTAGGTGATATATCTGTCGAATAAAGCACTTTTTAAGGCTTTTCTAAAAACATCGTAGGTCAGTCTAGCTCCATTAATGTAGTTGTCAAGCCAGTGTTGTTATTTGTTTGCTTGATACATAAAGGTTCTTTCCAGAAAGGTTTTGTATTTAATGCCGGTAGTGCTTGGATATGCAAATAGATTGCAGTTTCTGGTTTCTCTTATGGGACTGTATAATACGAAGTGGGATAGCAAGTATGTAGGAGCTAGTCCCCAAACTAGCTTGAAGCATATGCAAGAGAATTTGAATATTATTCGTGCCTCGACTGGCAGCCAGTGCAGTAGTTTGTAGTAGGGGCTGACATGGTCGCTTTTTTTCAATCCAAATATCAAGCGGACTGCTGTGCTCTGAACAATTCTAAGTTTCCTCATTGTTTTTTGGGGTATACCCATGTAAACGATATTGCAATAGTCCAGTATAGAAAGCACTAGTGATTGCACTAGTAATCTAAATGATAGTGGGTCAAAGTATTTTTTGATGGTCTTTAATTTCCATAATGCCAGGAAGCATTTTTTACCACTACATTCGTGTGTTCACCCATTGTCAAATGTGTGTCTAGTGTGACTTCCAATATTTTTATTGTTTTAGTAATTGGGTAGTCGTGGTCTTTTATGTGTAATGTTGTTTTGGTAATTTTGGCTGTTGGGCTTGCAAGGAAGACTTTTGTTTTTTCTGTGTTTAGTTTCAGTTTGAAGTTGATTGTCCATTGTTCTATTTCTGTCATGATGTGAGAAATGTATTTTGAGGTTTCGTTTGTTATGCTGTTCACTGGGATTAGAATGGAAATGTCATCTGCATATATGTAATAGTTTAAGTTTAGCTTTTGCAGTAGGTGTCCTAAGGATGATATGTAGATGTTGAATAGTGTAGGTGATAGTGGTGAACCCTGTGGTACTCCTGAGGGGTTTTTCCAGGAGTTTGAGTATGTCCCATCACTAACCACACGGTATGATCTCTTTGTTAGGAAACCCTGTATCCAGTTCTTCACTCTTCCCGTAAGTCCTATTTCATCTAGGCAGTGTAGCATTATTTTGTGATCAACAAGATCAAAAGCACTGCTGAAGTCTAGTTGTAAAATCAAAGCACTTTTTCCTTTGCTGAATAAGTCGTATAGGTGATTTAGGATTGAGGCTAGGACTGTCTCGGTGCTAAAACCTTTTCTGAATCCTGATTGGTGTTCATTGAGTATGCTAAATTTATCTAGATAGTTCACTAGCTCTAAGTTGACCAGTCCTTCGAGCAGCTTGGTGAATAAAGGGATGCTTGCTATGGGTCTGTAGTTGGTTTCCAGGGCTAGTGAGTTTTTTTGATCTTTAGGGATGGGTGTGATCAGTATATGTCCTATTTCCTCGTGAAATGTTCCTTCTGTAAGGGTGGTTGTTATCCAATTGAATAGATCCTTTTTGAAATCTAATGAAGCTGTTTTCAAGGTCTTGGAAGGACATACATCCAGTAAGCAGTTCGATTTAGTATATTTATTGCACAGGGTTAGAAACTGGTGCCATTGTGGAGGTTCAAAATGGTTCCAGAGCATGTCTACTCTGGGTTCTTTTCCGTGGGGTCCAAGTTGGAATTCAAAGTTGGGTGAGGATGAGGGTATGATTACTCTTACGTCTAATATTTTATTGTTGAAAAAAGTGGCAAGGGTTTCTGCCGAGGGTATCGTTCATTTTCCTGTAGCAGGATTTGGGTAGTGTCTGTTAGTCTGTTTACCAACTTGAACAGTTCTTTGCTATTTGTTTTGGGTGTCCCTATTTTTTGTGCATAGTGTTTTGTTCGTTTTTCTCTAATCATTTTTTTTGTAGTTTTTCATTTTTTGTTTCCAGTGTATCTTGTTTTCTGCCAGATTCTTTCTAGTTTTCTCAGTTCCTGTTTTAGAATTAGTAGTTCAGAGTCGAACCATTCATTTAGTTCCCTTTCTTTCTTTTTGTATGTTTAGAATGGTGCTATTTGGTCTAACACTTCTTTGCTAAACCTTGCCCATTTAGTTGGGAAGTCCTGTATTTCCTGAGTTTTGGGTTGTAGTTCGTAGTGGGCCCAGAATTCTCTTGGATTTATAGTTCTTCTTCTGGTGACTGTTATCAAGCTGCACTAGAGGTTTTTAGTGCGAACTAGCGGAGTAAATGCTTTGATGCTCATAGAATTCCTTTGAGCGTCAGAGCACTTACCTCGCTGGCTCATGCTAAAAACCTCTAGCATAGCTTGATAAAAGGAGCCCTAAATGTTAGTGCTAGCAGCCTGGTTCCATCCCAGTTAAAATAGAGTCCATCCTTTCGGAATAAGCGTCTCCTTTCCCAGAATGATTTGTAATACTGATGCAAACTTTTTATGTTTTGATTAGAAACCCCTGACAAAGGCATTTGGGCAAAATATGGCAATGTTGTGTTTTAATTACGAGTAATTTATGTCTTGTTAGGAATATTAATTAAAGTTTTACTTAAAATCTTGGTTTGTGTTTTTCCTCTTGCTCCTCTATGTGATTGCACTTGTGTGAGAAGGAGGCTACCTCTTTCTTTGATGGATAAGCATCATACGTGACATAGTTCTCTATCTCACAGAGCCTACAGCCAAATAGGAGTGAAGGGAAACATGTAAAAGATATCTCTTGGTGACTCAAACAAAATGGTTGGGTGTATATTCAAACAGCTGCTGACTCTGCCAAATCATGTAATTTTTCTAGGGCTGGTTCCCAGGCTCAGCCAATTTGCAATGGGAAAAGAAGCTACTTGCATAAGATCTGGTAATTATGATGCTGATAGTTCCAATGAACTCAAGTGCAGTTAAATATTCCAAGCTGCAAGCACAAAGAGAATCCTTCAGCAGTAATAAAACTGGGGTGGGGATAGGGGTTTGGGGGGGGGGGGGACATGACATCTCTTTCTTTTACTGCCCTTTGGAACTCCAAGATTGCTATTTCATCTTCTGCCTTCTCATTCATTTGACCTGCCCACTGCATTCCCTTCAAACATCCAAAGTTCACTTTTTAATTGCACAAGAAAAAATGTGTATATCTCCAAGAATACCATGAAAGTGAAGTTTTATAATAGCCAATATTTAAACCCTGTGGCAGCATTTTTTTAATGCCAGCTATAGCAGTTAAAATATTCACACATATTAAGCACTTTTACATGTATTTATTTATTTCAAAACATATCTATTCCGCACTATCCGAAGTTCTAAGCAGGTCACAAATCAACATAAGATTTTAAAAAAAAAAAAAAAACCCTTAGAAAACAGTACTAAAAGGGCGATTCTAAAGAATTTCCAGGTTCTGTTGGGTATAATGAAGATGCAACACTTTTAATCAAACACGAGGTGTGCAGAAGCTAGATTCTGTGAAAGAGGAACTTGTGATTGTTTTTCAAGCAAAAGTACTGCTTAGCTTATCACATTAGTAGGGAAATTATATTACAATTAATTGAAGTCTATAATGTAGAAAATAAATTGAGAAGTGTATTGCTTTTCAGGGCATATAGCCCTCGCATTCAGTAACATCAGTCTGCTTTTTTTTATTCTGGATTGTGCATCAGGGTTGGTATAATGTCCATAGTGAAGAGCAATGTCCAGACTAATTTACCCTATCAGTTTTATAACTAAATACAAAACAGAAATCATCTGAATGCTACTTTCTCTTGTTATTCACACACAATTTGGGTAAGCATGAAAGCTGGGGATAATGATTTTTTTTTTCTCACATTCTCACAAAGTTCTTTTCGCAGATGATATATACCATATACAATACTCCCCCCAAATTCGCAGGGTTCCGTTCCAGGAACCCCCGTGAATTTTGAAAAACCACAAATATGGTTTTTCGCCTATCAAAAAGGCAGGGGAGGCAGGAGAGGGCAGCAAGAGAGGCAGCAGCTCCTTATTGGTGTAGTCTGACTTTACTACAGGAAGAGGCGGTCGGAGCAGACCACGAATGAGTGAGTCCGTGAACCGTGAATTCGCGGGGGAACACTGTATACTTGAATATAAACCAAGGAAATTTTTTCCCCACCACAAAAGGAAAAAGAAGGGTGACCTGAATATAAACCAAGGTTAGAAACTTGGGTTATCACTGTAAGCCAATGTATAAAGACTAGACATTTGTGCCATAAATTTTGATACATTATTTAACTTTACAATGTCTCCTTTTAACCTCTTTACTTCCCTTACATAAACCTTAAAAACAGAGAAAAGTTTTTGTATATAACACTACACAAAAGACAAACATAAAAATGGATAAAAGTCACAAATCATAAAGATAAAATCAAGCAATATGGCACTTACCCTGTTTTACTAAGGTGCACTATGCGTTTTAGCGCACACAAAATATACACATGCGCTAACCGCTAACGCGTTCATAGACTAACATGCATGTGTTAGCGTTTAGCGTGTGATTAGAATGTGCTAATATTTAGCATAGTCCAATTCTTTAACCCCCAGATCTCAGCCCCCTACACCATTTTTCCCCTCTATAATTCAAAATATCTTGCATGATTTATCGCATATTTTATGGAAACTCTGCAGCCACACTCATCCAGTGTTCAGTTTTGGAGACCGTATCTGGCGAAAGACGTGAGAAGACTTGAGGCGGTCCAGAGGAGGGCGACGAAAATGATAGGAGGCTTGCGCCAGAAGACGTATGAGGAGAGACTGGAAGCCCTGAATATGTATACCCTAGAGGAAAGGAGAGACAGGGGAGATATGATTCAGACGTTCAAATACTTAAAGGGTATTAACGTAGAACAAAATCTTTTCCAGAGAAAGGAAAATGGTAAAACCAGAGGACATAATTTGAGGTTGAGGGGTGGTAGATTCAGGGACAATGTTAGGAAATTCTACTTTACGGAGAGGGTGGTGGATGCCTGGAATGCGCTCCCGAGAGAGGTGGTGGAGAGTAAAACTGTGACTGAGTTCAAAGAAGCGTGGGATGAACACAGAAGATTTAGAATCAGAAAATAATATTAAAGATTGAACTAGGCCAGTTACTGAGCAGACTTGTACGGTCTGTGTCTGTGCATGGCCGTTTGGAGGAGGATGGGCAGGGGAGGGCTTCAATGGCTGGGAGGGTGTAGATGGGCTGGAGTACGGTAAGTCTTAACAGAGATTTCGGCAGTTGGAACCCAAGCACAGTACCGGGTAAAGCTTTGGATTCTTGCCCAGAAATAGCTAAGAAGAAAAAAAAAAAAAAATTTAAATTGAATCAGGTTGGGCAGACTGGATGGACCATTCGGGTCTTTATCTGCCGTCATCTACTATGTTACTATGTTACTATGTTACTATCCAACTCTTCTCAATAGTATGGTCTATTTCCCGCAGAATCCTCAACCAGAAGCTACTAAATCTCCCATCCACTAAAGATCTTCACTATAAACAAGTTTTCCACTTCATGCTTACCTTCCTAGGAGTCAAAACTTGGAATGGCTTTACAGAAAAGACCAGAACTGAACCTTGCCACATCATCTTCTGAAGAAACTGTAAACCCATCTGTTCAATACTTAATCTCCTTTACCTTCTCTTCTCTCCCTTTCCCTTCCTCCCTTCTCTCCTCTTTTTCTCTCCCCTTCCTCTCCCTCTTACCTATCCACCTCCTCTCTCTCCCTCCTCTTTCTCTCACCTCTATACAGTCGCCTTGAACCTGTATAGGTATGAGCGATGCACAAATAGAAGATTAGATTAGATAATGTTTGCTAATAATATACCCTCTCTTTGAAGATTGCACCCCCCCCTCCCTTAACCAGCACTTCTGTTCCCAACCCCACCTGACTGGCTCTTCAGTCATACCACCTCCCTACCCGCTAATATGCACTTGTTTTTACCCCTGCCCAACAAGCACTTCGGTGCTACCACCTCCCCACCTGATGACTGGCACATTTGTCCCTCCCCCCTACCGACTGGCACTGTTCTTTCCGTCACAGTTCTTTTCCTGTCTGAAGCCGAGCCCAATGCTGTGTGTTGGGCTGGAGCAGGGCCTTGCATGGAGATAATAGAAAGCAGAAGAAAGCTATGCTGGCTCCTTTCCTTTCTGTGATTCTCGGAGAGAGCAGGAACTGGAAGGCCTTGATCATGCATAAATGCGCAAGGCCTGCTCCAGCCCAACACACAGCATTGGCCTCAGCTTCAGACAGGAAAAGAACTGTGCTGGTAAGAACAGTGTCGGTTGGCCGGGAGGAGGGACAGATGTGGCAGCCATCATGTGGTAGCACTGAAGTGCCCATCAGATAGGGGTGAAAACAAGTGCAGGTTAGTGGGCAGGGGGTTGTCATAGGACTGAAGTGCCGGTTGGATGGAGTTGGGAACAGACATGCTGGTTAGCAGGCGGGTGAGGGGAATGTAATCTTCGGAGGGAGGAAGCAAGAAAGATCAAAACTGGGGGGGAGGCACCACTGCCATGATGCACCTCTCACCCTTGCTACGCCACTGCACACTTTTATAAGAAGCTTGCACTTGCTTTCACAAAGTACATACTCTAAGAAGTTGCAACCCTCTTTAATAAGATGTACTCCTTTCACATTGTGCACTCCTTAATAAGAGGGAACTCTCTTTCATATTGTGTACCCCCTTTAAGAACAGTGACCTTTTTCTTAGATTGCACCCTCTTTAGAAAGAGTACATCTTTGTTTGTGTAGTACACACTCTTTAAGAAGAGAATACCTTTTTCACCTACTGGAAACTCTTTAATAAGCATCATCCTTTACATAGTTCATGGTTTCTAAGAAGAGTGTACTCTTTTTCACATGGTGCATTCTCTCTAAGATGAGTGCACCTCTCTCCCACAGAGCACATACTTTAAAACAAATGCAGACTTCTTAAGAAAAGTACTGTTTTTTCTCATAGTGCACACTTTTTAAGAGTGTGTTCTCTTTTATTATAGTGCACAGTCTGTAATAAGAAGCACCCTCTGTCACCTACTGCACACTCTAAATATTGCACTGCTTTCACTTATTGCTCTTTCTCATTGTACACGCTTTCAGTAGAGAGCACTCTTACAGAGCACACAGTTTTTAATAAGATGCATAATGCAGACTCTTTTATAAGATGCACCTTCTTTTACCGAGGTCACACTTTTTAAGAAAAGTGCACCCTCCATCACATGGTGTATTTGTGTATGTTCCTTCAAAAGATGCACTACTTTCAGTTTACATTGTGTGTCACTAGAAGTTTGGAACATTATTTGCTCTACCTCTGGAGGCGGTGTAGGTTAGTCTAATATGGACATTTAGCCCATGAGTCTTTTTTTACTGCATCTCTCTCTGTTAGCTAGAGGAGCCAATGATTTATAAACCTGTGAGTCTTTTATGACTTATTATGTATGACTTATTGTGTATGCAGTAACTTTGGTCTGCATTTGTCTGAGACTCATGTTAGTAACAAGATGACTGTTCCGTTCTTGTGGCAACAATGGTAAGCTTTCTCATGCCAAGTTTGGGAGTATATTAAAACGATGCACCATTTCTCACATAGTATACACTTATTAAGAGAATGCACCTCATTCCCAAAAATGCACTCTTTAAGACGTGTACACCCTGGTTTACATTTTGTTCATTTTTTAAGAATAATGCACCATCTTTCGCATAGTACATTTTCATTAAAGAAAGGGCACCTCTTTCACATACTGCACACTCTGATAGGATATACGCTTTCCCACTTAGTGCACATTCTTTATGAACAATGTACCACTTTCATATAGTGCCCACTCTTTAATAAGATGCACCATCTTTCACATACTGCACACTTTTTAAGAAATGTGAACCCTCTTTCATATACTGCACACTCTTTGATAAGATGCACCCTTTTCTACTTGGTGCACATTCTTTATGAATAATGCAACATAGTGCACACTCTTTAATAAGATGCATCTTCTTTCATATAGTGCACACCTTAAGAAGAGTTCACACACTTTAATAATATGTGCCTCATTCACAGAAAGAGTTCACTCTTTAAGAAGATGCATCCTGTTACATAGTGCACACTCTTGAAGAAGAGTGCACCTCTTTTGCATAGTGCACACTTTTTAAAAAGAGAGCACTCTATTTTTTCATACTGCCAGAGCTTTTTTTGTGCCGGTACAGTGCACCAGCACCTTTTTTTCCCCAGACCTGTCAATCTCCCGCTGAGAGACAGACAGCATCTACCCCCACCTCTACACTCGAGCAATGCAGCACTTCTGTCACCTGATCTCACACTCCCTTCTCTCTCCATGCCCTCTGCCATGTGCTGCAGTCCCATAAACCTGCAGGCAGCACTGGCAGTGTCAGCAATGTAACAGCTGCCCCAGAAGCCTTCTCTGTACAGTTACTTCCGGTTCCCACATAGACGGGACACTGTACATAGAAGGCTTCCAGGGCAGGCTGAAGGCAGCTCTTATATCACTGATGCTGCCGGCAGCCTGCAGGTTTGAAGGACTGCAGTGCAGGGTGGGAATGGAGAGAGAAAGGAAGGGTGATAGCAGTGGTCCCTGCGGGCATATAAGAGTGAGAGAGAGATGTAGCACCAGGGAGGGTAGGGAGAGATGCCAGACCATAGGGGGAGGGGAGTTGAGAAAAAGAAGTTGGACCCACAGGAAGAAGGGGAAGGAGGAGTGGGAGAAAGATGGGAAGCATGGGGGAGGGGAATTGGGGGGGGAGCAGAATCTGGGGTGGAGGAAAGAGAGATACAGTACCAATGGGGCAGGGGAGATAAGAGGGAGAGATACATTACTGACCTTAAGGTGGGAGTGCAGGAAAAAGGAGGAAAGAAGGGGAGAAACATGGGTACAGGGGGATGGATGGGGACAGAGAGCAGATACTGAACATGGGGGAATAGGGACATAGAGGGATGTGATGGATAGGAGAGATAGGAAGACAGAGGGAATAACGATGAACATGGAGAGAGAAAATGGCAGATAGACAGGAGATACTAGAAAGCTGAAGATAGATGGGACTGGGGGTATTTGTGTGGGAGAAGAGAAGAAGCAGAAGATGGATGGGGCTAGAGGATGTGAGTGGAGCGGAGGGAAAGGGAAAGGGAAAAGAGGTGCAGATGGATAGAGCTAGGGATTGTGGGTAGAGTGGAGGGGAATAAAGCAGAAGGTTGATGGAACTTTTGGGGGGATGGGGAAGGAGCAGAAGATGGATGGGATTAGGGGTAAAGAAGGAGAAGGGGAATAAAGCAGATGTCTAATGGGGTGACAGATCAGATATGACTAGGGTGTGTACTGGGGTGAGGGAAAAGGGGAACACAGAAAAAGATGACTAGGATTTGGTGATTGAATTGGGAGAGTGTTGGGGAGCAGGCAGGGAATTATGGACAGGAGAGATGGAGTGGGAATTTTGAAGGGCTAGTGAATACTTGGCAGTTTTAGGTATGGTTCAGGTATATTGATGAGTTGGAAAAATGAGTGAGGGTGTGAAATGAGGAATAAGAGAAGATGAAGAAAAGGGGATGATGTAGGGACTGAGACATAATGTGAATGACCTGAAGACTGGAGAGAGAATGAGAGACATTGAAAAAGGATGAGGGTACTGAGGAGGATCTCTGAAATAGTTGAAGGAGGTAGAATGGGGTTAAAAAGATGGGATATAGAGTAAGAGACATAAGTATGGCCTTGGAGGCAAGGGAAGAAAGATGAGATAGGGATAGAGCTGGGACTGACAGGGGTGATGAGAGGGTAGATGAAGGCTAAAAGAATGAGCACAGATGGTGAGGATGGGGGACTAAGGAAGTGGGTGAAAGATTGGGGGAGGGAGAGACAGAGGGAGTAATAGGAGTCCTGCAGAGGACATGAGAGAGAGAGAGAGCGAGCAAAAGCCATTAGGTAGATGAGAAATGAAACAGAGACTGTAGACAGAAAAGGAGATAAATGCAGAGAAAAGAAAAGTGGGAAAAAACGTTAAATGAAAGATCATTGCCAGAGAGATGTAGAGAAGGAAAGGAAGAAGACAAGAGGCAAGAGATGAAATGGAAAAGCCAACCTGTAAAAGAATTTAGGCGAAAACTGACATACTGAATGTGGAAGAGAAAAATAAAATGCTCTGACAACAAAGGTAGAAAAGAAAAAATTTATTTTTATTTAATACTTTTAGGGCCAGATTCTGTAAACAGTGCCTAAATCGGAAAAAGGGTATCGGCAACGTGTCAATCGTGCTTAGGCCTACTCTGACCTTAGGTGCCTGCTGTAGATGCGATTATGATGCCTACTCTAGTAGGTGCCTCCAGCACCTACTTTTATTTAACTACTGGTAGTTTTTATTTTGGTTTTAATGGTACAGTCAATTACCACCCCAATTAAAACAATTAAGTTAGGTGGTGGTAGGGCGCCTACCACTGCCTAACTTAGGGTGCCATTTACAGAATCAAGCCCTTAAAGTACTAAAATATGCTTGCTTTGTGAAATTTACATTTTTTTCTGGTTTTGTATTTTGCAGAGTACAAGAGAAAATACATGTCTGTTTTCTGTTTTTTTTTGGGGGGAGGTCTCCATTTCAGTTTTTGTCTGCATGTTTTTTGTGGTTCCCTATTTTGTATCACATGAGGATGTGTCCATGTTTTGAATGTTCAGCATGTAGTGTCTGTGTAGGCATAATGTAGGAATAGGGGGAGACCATAGAGGCCATGGCCTCCCCCACAATTGGCGGTCAACGGTTGGTGACATCCCTCGCACCTGTTTCCTGGTTTTATACTTTATATCTTCAGGGCAGCCACCGCGCAGCGTCAACAAGCAGACCTGCCCCGGAACCCTTCATTCTATTTCCAGGGGCAGGCCTGCTCATTGACACTGTGCAGCGGCTGCCCCAAAAATTTAAAGTACAATGTTGGGAGGAGGTAGGAGGTGGAGTTAGGAGCTGGTGACAGTGTTCCGCTGCCTATGTGTGTAGTAGGTAGGGTTGCCAGATTTTCCAATCGGAAAATCCGGACCCCTAGATCCTCCCCCAGGCCTGCCCAGTTCCGCCCATCCTCGTCCTGTAATGACCTAAACCCACCCCTGTCCCACCCTATCCATGCCTCCTGCTGCCTGTTCTTGTCGGACAGGGAGAAAGTCCACGCATCCCTGCCCGACACGATTTGAGGAGGCTTTTCAAAACTCAGACAAAGTGCCGGGTTTTGAAAAGCTGTCCAGATGCCCGGACATGTCCTCAAAAGGAGGACATGTCCGGAGAAATCCGAATGTCTGGTAACCCTATGTGTAGGAATCTGTAATAGTCCAACTTGTTTCAGTTTCCCAGTAGCAGGTATATTGGTGTTTTAGGGCCCAGTGCAGTATCTATAGCAATGTCTTCTAGTGTTGTTATGGTGATTTCAGTTGTCTGCATAAGATCTGAGTGTCTTTTTGTAGGGTTTTGTGTTATTTTTAAAAAGTGTCTGGTTCTATTTGAAAACAGGCTTTTGGGCAAGGGCCACCAAAGACAGCCCTAGTTATCACTCAAAATAAAAATAAAGATTCTCAACACCAGTGGTCTTCACATCTTCTATGCAGAGTCATGATGCAAACAAAACCCCATCTGCAGTGTCTGGCAGTGGAAGGAACATAAGCTGTTCCTGAGGTGAAATTGTATTAGAAACAATTTCTTTTTGCAAAACACGCTTTATGAGAATATGTCTTAGCTCTGCTTTATACCAACGAGGCACTCAAATTATTTCAAATACGCAGGGCTTTCAGTAACATCAATATTCATGCATGCCCCACTCTTATCAACAACATAAATTTCCTATTTCTTTCCTTCTTCAGACCTCAAAAGCTTAACTCATATCAAACTTTGTAGATATGAGAATGTGCAAAGCCCGCTTCCTCATCGTTCTTTTCATGAAAACATACTCTTCACTGTTCATTATAGCTTTGATCTCTCAAATATTCAGCACAAATCTTTTCAATTAAAAAATATATAGCTTCAAGGGCTCCATATTATGTTAATAATAATAATAATAATATAATAATAACTTTATTCTTCTATACCGCCATAGTTAGAAATGAGACAGACATGGGGGAAGCCATTGCTTGCCCTTAATCGGTAGCATGGAATGTTGCTACTCTTTGGGGTTTTGCTAGGTACTGGTGACCTGGATTGGCAACCGTGAGGACAGGCTACTGGGCTAGATGGACCATTGGTCTGATCCAGTAAGGCTGTTCTTATGTTCTTATACCAACAAGGGGCAGGGTAATGAGAGGTGTGGATTTTTATCTTTCAAAAAGCTGGCAACCCTACTTAAGTTTAGCAGTTACATGAATAATGCATCTGTCTATGTTCTAGTACTGTGACAGAGTTAGTGCTTCCTGATTCAGGCCATAGATAATGGCTCCGCTCTTAAGGCTGGCCCTATATGAGTCCCGGTACCTTTTTTCCTACAAAAACAAAACAAAACACTGCATAGTGCACACTTTTAAAGAATGCACCTTTTTCTCACAGCGCACACTCTTAAAGAATACACACTATTATCATCAAAATGCGTTAATTGAAAACAACAGCACTTCCTTCACATACATAGGGTTACCACATGGCTCCAGAAAAAGGAGGACAGATTGAGAATTTTACTTATGGATAGGAGAGATGGAGTGGGACCAGCCCATCCAGTAGGCACGACTAGGCAGTTAGCTAGGACAGCAGCTTGGAGGGGGCAGCTACAGTCAAAGCAGTGCAATAGTCCTGATAGCCACACAACATGAGAACCATCAGCCTGTACGTCCACTAACAGGAAGAGTGAGAATTTCCAAACAGCCCAATTACACAAGTAAATGGCTTTGGAAAATTGCCTTCATTAGGTATAAGCTAAATAAGAACATAAGAATAGTCTTTCTGAGTCAGACCAAAGGTCCATCAAGCTCAGTAGCCTGTTCTCACGGTGGCCAATCCAGGTCCCTAGTACCTGGCCAAAACCCAAAGAGTAGCAACATTCCATGCTACTGATCCATGGCAAGCAGTGGCTTCCCCCATGTTCAGGAAATTGGCCAAACCTTTCTTAAAACCAGCTACGCTCTTACCACAACCCATCAATGCGTTCCAGAGCTTAACTATTCTCTGAGTGAAAAAATATTTCCTCCTAATGGTTTTAAAAGTATTTCCCTGTAACTTCATTGAGTGTCCCCCTAGCCTAATATTCAAATGGACTATGTCCAATTATGTATTTTTACAAGATTGTTTTGAGAGACATTGCTGTGAGGTAATTATGATTGTTGAATTTATCAAAGTCTCAGTGGGATGCCATAAAGTAAATTGAGGGGTCACAAGGCTGAAGATTCATCTAGTACACCTAATACTCTTGCATTGGCTCAGGAACTTAACTCAGATCTCCTATATACAGTGCAGTACACTGCCACTTAGCCATCAGGCTAATAGCTAAAGCTAATGCCTGAAATTTTTAAGAATATGATGTCTCGCTATCAACCAAGAAGGTCCCTGCATTCTGCATGTGCTGTATTGTTGAAAACAAAAGCCAATCCTAAACATGTAGATACGAACGCTGTGACCTTTACATGTGCAAGAGTTAAGTTGTAGAATGGCCAAATTTGAAAATGTGGAGAGAGTAGTTCTTCTAGGAAAATGTTGAAGACTCAAGTATTTGTTAATGCATTTTTCTGAACAATTGATTCATATTATACTGAAGTCATGCTGTACTGTATATTTTTATTTTATCTTCTTATTTTGTATAGACTTAACATTTTATGTTTGTAACACCTTGTGAACCATTTTGGACAAAAACAGTATAGAAATTTTTTTAAATAAATAAATAAGATATTTTAAAAGAGCCTCAAGCCATACAGACAGCAAGTTGGAATATAATCAGTTTAATCAACATAAACAAGATGTACTGAATGCTCTTAAGTACATAAGTACATAAGTAGTCGCCTCCGCTGGGGCAGACCAGAGGTCCATCCAGCCCAGCGGTCCGCTCACGCGGCGGCCCATCAGGCATATTGCCTGAGCAGCGGTCCCTGACTAATTTTATACCTACCTCTATACTTATCTCTAAACCTTCCACTACTCTTATCTGTACCCCTCAATCCCTTTGTCCTCCAGGAACCTATCCAGGTCTTCCTTGAAACCCTGTACTGTGCTATTTCTTATCACGGCCTCCAGAAGGGTGTTCCATGTGTCCACCACCCTCTGTGTGAAAAAGAATTTCCTTGCGTTTGTTTTAAACCTGTCCCCCTTCAATTTCATCGAGTGACCCCTTGTTCTTGTGGTTTCTTTCAAATTGAAAAATCTGTCCTTGTCAACCTTTTCGATGCCCCTCAGGATCTTGAAGGTCTCTATCATATCTCCTCTGAGTCTCCGCTTTTCCAGGGAGAACAGCCCCAGCTTCTTCAGTCTGTCAGTGTATGTAAGGTTTTCCATACCCTTAATCAGTTTAGTTGCTCTTCTCTGGACTCCCTCAAGCATTGCCATGTCCTTTTTGAGGTACGGTGACCAGTACTGTACACAGTATTCCAGATGCGGGCGCACCATAGCCCGGTACAGTGGCAGGATGACTTCCTTCGTTCTGGTCGAGATACCCTTCTTAATGATACCTAACATTTGGTTTGCTTTCCTCGAGGCTGTGGCGCACTGTGCCGACGCCTTCAATGTCGTGTCTACCATCACTCCCAGGTCTCTTTCCAGCTTACTGACCCCTAGCATTGATCCCCCCATTTTGTAAGTGAACATCGGGTTCCTTCTCCCTATATGCATGACCTTGCATTTCCCTACATTGAAGCTCATTTGCCACTTTTTCGCCCATTCTTCCAGTGTCGTAAGATCCCTTTGGAGATCCTCGCAATCTACCGTGGTTTCAACCTTGCTGAATAGTTTGGTATCATCTGCGAATTTGATGACCTCGCATTTTGTTCCCGCCTCCAGGTCGTCAATGAATATGTTAAACAGGAGCGGTCCCAGCACTGACCCTTGAGGAACCCCGCTCGTGACCCCTTGCCAGTCCGAGTAGTGGCCCTTTACACCAACTCTCTGCTTCCTGTCTGCCAGCCAGTTTTTGATCCATCGGTGGACCTCCCCTCGCACCCCGTGATTCCATAGCTTCCTGAGCAACCGCTCATGTGGTACCTTATCGAAGGCTTTCTGGAAGTCTAGGTAAATTATGTCTATGGGTTCACCTTTGTCCACCTGGTTATTTACCCCCTCAAAGAAGTACAACTAGTTTGTGAGGCACGACCTACCCTTGCAGAACCCATGCTGGCTCGACCTTAGTTGTCCATTTTTTTCGATATGATCACAGATGCTGTCCTTAATCAGCGCCTCCATCATCTTTCCCGGGACCGATGTGAGGCTTACCGGCCTATAGTTTCCCGGGTCGCCCCTTGAACCCTTCTTGAAGATGGGCGTGACATTAGCTATTTTCCAGTCCTCCGGGATCTCTCCAGTTTTTAGGGATAGGTTGCATATTTGCTGAAGTGTCTCTGCTATTTCATTCCTTAATTCCTTGAGCACCCTTGGGTGAATGCCGTCCGGACCTGGCGACTTGTCGCTCTTTAGCTTGTCTATCTGCCTGAGGACATCCTCCTGGCTCACCTCTAGTTGGACCAGCTTGCTATCTTGATCTCCATTTTCTATTTCCTCTGGTTCCGGAATGTTGGATGTGTCCTCCCTCGTGAAGACCGACGTAAAGAAGTCATTTAACTTGTCAGCTTTCTTTTTCCTCCCTCACTACTCCCTTTCTATCCCCATCATCCAAGGGCCCCACTTCCTCCCTTGCTGGTTGCTTTCCCTTTACGTACCTGAAGAATGATTTGAAATTTTTTGCCTCTCCCGCTAGTCTCTCTTCATATTCCCTCTTTGCTCTCCTAACCACTCGGTGGCACTCCTTCTGGCTTTCCTTGTGTTCCTTTTGGTTGGCCTGCGTTTGGTCCTGTTTCCATTTTTTGAACGATGCTTTCTTGTCACTGATTGCCTTTTTTACAGCAGCCGTTATCCATGCTGGGTTCTTTATTCGATTTTTCTTGCACTCTTTTCTGAACCTGGGGACGTACAGGTTCTGTGCTTCGTGCACCGTACGCTTGAGCAGGGTCCAGGTGCTTTCTACGGACTCTATCTTCCTTGTGCTGCCGTTGAGTTTCTTCCCCACCATTTTCCTCATTGCATCATAATTCCCTTTTCTGAAGTTGAGCGCTGTTGTTGTGGTTCTTTTCACCCTGGATGATCCCAGTTCTAGTCTGCACTGGATCATGTTATGATCGCTGTTCCCCAGTGGGTCTAATACTGCTACTTCCTTTGCAGGTCCCCCCAGTCCACTGAAGATTAGATCAAGAGTAGCTTCTCCTCGTGTAGGTTCCGTGACCAGCTGTTCCAGGAAACAGTCCCTCATGGCTTCCAGGAATTTGGTCTCTCTCACGCAACTTGAGTGCCCGATACTCCAGTCTATCCCAGGGTAGTTGAAGTCCCCCATCACCACCACACTTCCATTCTTGCATACCTGCCGCAGTTCAGTCTCAAGGTCCCGGTCGATTTCTTCCGATTGGCCAGGCGGACGATAGTATAGACCCAATTTGATGTCTGCTCCAGATCCTCCTGGTAGCTTAACCCATATTGATTCCAAGCCTTCCGCCCTTACTGCTGTTTCCATTTTGGTTGAGGGTATGGAGTCCTTTATGTATAGCGCTATTCCTCCACCCTTCTTGTGTGTCCTGTCTCTCCTGTAAAGTTTGTACCCTGGTATGACCACATCCCATTTATTGTCATCAGCCCACCACGTTTCTGTGATTCCAATTATGTCCAGGGCTTTTTGACTGGCTATAATTTCCAACTCTCCCATTTTGGCCCTGAGGCTCCTCGCATTTGTGTAGAGGCAATATAGGTCCTGATTTGTCGCCCGCCCTGCTGTTTTCTTTCCATGGCTCGGCGCTCCCACCTGGCTTGCCTTTACTCGGTCATCCACCTCCCGTGGCGTGTCCGTTCTGCCCCCAGCCAGTATCCCCTTTTTTGGATGGTCCCCTGGCTCCCATTGTTCTCTTTCATCCATGCCTGTTAGATTCGTTTGGGCACTGGGCCCCTGCATTGCATCTGTGGGCCCTTTTTCTGAAGATTTACACTCAGTCCCTTTGTCCAAAAGTTTCCTCCCAGTCCCTTTGTCCAAAAATTTCCTCTCAGTGCCTTTGTCCAAGATTTTCCTCTCAGTCCCATCTGTGGGTCCTTTTTCTGAAGGTTCCCACTCAGCCCCTTTGTCCAAAAGTTCCCTCCCAGTCCCTTTGTCCAAAAAGTCCCTCTCAGCCCCTTTGTCCAAGAGTTCCCACTCGGTCCCTTTGCCCAAAAGTGTCCCCTCAGTCCCTTTGTCCAAGAAGCCCCTCATAGTCCCTTTGCCCAAGAATTTCCTCTCAGTCCCTTTGTCCAAAAGATCCCACTCGGTCCCAAGCTCTCTTTTGCAATGTCCTTGCTCAGTATCATTTTTTGATACCAATGTCCGGTGTGTCGAGGCCAGATCGACTTCCGGCTTTCCCCTACTCCTCAGTTTAAAGCTAGGTCTATGGCGTTTTGGATGTTTCTTGCCAGCTGCCTCGTCCCAGCTGTGCTCAGGTGCAGTCCATCTCTCCTGTAGAGCTTGTTCTTCCCCAAGAAGGTCGTCCAGTTTCGAACAAAGTGGAATCCCTCCTCCTCGCACCATCTCCTCAGCCATCCGTTCATTACTTGTAGTTCGCTCTGTCTCCTTGCGTCTGCTCTCGGTACTGGCAGGATCTCCGAGAAGGCTATCCTCTTTGATCTCAGCTTCAGTTTCCGCCCCAGGATCCTGAACTGCTCAGTCAGTGTAGTCCGGTTGAAATTTTTCCTGCTGACGTCGTTGGTTCCAATGTGGATTACAACTGCCGTCTCCTCTGTCTCGGCTCCCTCCAGGATTCTTTCAATTCTGCTGATGACGTCCGTTGTTCTTGCCCCCGGGAGACATGTCACTAGTCGGTCCTCCCTCCCTCCGGCAATGTGACTGTCCACTTCTCGCAAGATTGAGTCTCCCACTACAACAGCAGATTTCCCCTTCCTCAGATGTCTCTCTGGTCTCAGGTCCGTGTCCTCCGGGCTCTGCTGGATCTCCGCTGGTCCTTCCGCCAGGTCCTGTTGGGTACCATCATCTGCATTTTCAGACCCTACGCAAGGTCCCACTCCCATGGTGTTTGGTGGATCCTGACCTCCAGCTGCCGGTTCCCGTCTGATACGCTGGTGGTCCTGTGCCTCTGCCATCTGCCAGGCCTCCTCTATGAACTTCTCGAGCTCTCTGACTTGTTCTGTGATGTGGCTCTCTCTGGTAGTATCCTCCGTTTCCCCACACTGTTCCTCTATGGTGCAGAGTCCCTCCAGCTCCTGGACTCTAACCTGCAGCCTTCCGACCTCCCTCTTCAGGCTATCCAGTTCCTGGCATCGATTGCATATGTATGCCCACCTCCCAGAGGGGAGGTAGTCATACATATGACATGCGATGCAGTATACTGGGTAGCTCTGCTGGATTCCTGCAGCCTCCATTTCTCTGTTTTCTTTCCTGTGTTCTGTAAGAGAAGAGAGAGAAAGAGAATGAGAATGAATAGTGAATAAATTAGAGAAAATGTACCTCAGGAATTTCTCTACTGGGCTGCAGCGCGCCGAACGGCTGCGCGCCGTTGGCTCCCTGCCTTTTAAGGGGGAGCCCGGCTGAAGCCGCTGACACGATGTGGGTGGGCGGAGCTAGCTCTCGCCCGACCCTGGCTCACCGCGTCCCCCTCGCCTTCCTCCTCTCCTGCTCGCTGCCGCTGGAATCGGCAGCGAGCCCTGTAGGTTCTGCCCTTGCCTGCCTGCCTCCTTGCCTGGTGTAGTTCTCCTGGCTGCGGCTCCCTGCCTTTTAAGGGGGAGCCCGGCTGAAGCCGCTGACGCGATGTGGGTGGGCGGAGCTAGCTCTCGCCCGCCCCTGGCTCACCGCGTCCCCCTCGCCTTCCTCCTCTCCTGCTCGCTGCCGCTGGAATCGGCAGCGAGTCCTGTAGGTTCTGCCCTCGCCTGCCTGCCTCCTCGCCTGGTGTAGTTCTCCTGGCCGCGGCTCCCTGCCTTTTAAGGGGGAGCCCGGCTGAAGCCGCTGACGCGATGTGGGTGGGCGGAGCTAGCTCTCGCCCGCCCCTGGCTCACCGCGTCCCCCTCGCCTTCCTCCTCTCCTGCTCGCTGCCGCTGGAATCGGCAGCGAGCCCTGTAGGTTCTGCCCTCGCCTGCCTGCCTCCTCGCCTGGTGTAGTTCTCCTGGCCGCGGCTCCCTGCCTTTTAAGGGGGAGCCCGGCTGAAGCCGCTGATGCGATGTGGGTGGGCGGAGCTAGCTCTCACCCGCCCCTGGCTCACCGCGTCCCCCTCGCCTTCCTCCTCTCCTGCTCGCTGCCGCTGGAATCGGCAGCGAGCCCTGTAGGTTCTGCCCTCGCCTGCCTGCCTCCTCTTTTTTATGATTTCAAAACTATAAAAAACAAAGAAAACAAATCCATCATCTTCCTCCATGGCTACCTTCATGTTGAAATTTGCATCACTTAATTTTCAGGTGTGTGGTTTCTAGTGCCCTCCATCACATAAAAATGATGCTAGTTAACACTCCAAAGTAAGAGATCAAATTTGAGAAGATTAATGCAGAGACATTCACTTAAAAAAAAAGATGTTTAAAAATTCCTGAAAGGAAATTTTATGTTATCTCTATGGAAACCAGCCCTAGATACTGCTCTGAATGTTTCTATGGGTTTCAGTTATGAGGCAGAGCTTAATGGAACTTACTGGAACTGATTTTCTGTAAAAAAAAAAAAAAGTGTATGTATGTGTATGTATGGTGTGATGTGTGTGTATGTATGTGTGTGTGTGTGTGTGCATATGTGTGTGTGCATGTGTGTTAAAGGCAATTGTTAAATTATGTGATAACCAGAACAGAGGTAGTGAAATACAACATATGTACTCGTACATCCCCTTTTGGATAATTCGGCCATGCATACTGCAGCACTTGGCCTTTAGTCATGTGACAGCCACGAGGTAAGAAACATGGAAGCTCCATTCCAAGATTGCACTATTGAAGAACAATGTGCAGTAGTGCACTTTCTTTGGCCAGAGAGAGTGAAACCTGTGGAAATTCACTGTCAGATATTGACTCAGTATGGACATAGTAGCATGAATCAACAAAAGGTATATGAGTGAGTAAAAAAGTTTAAAGTGGAAAGAAGGTGTAACAGATGAAGGTCGTTCTATTCGCCCATCAGCATTGCACGCACAAGAGCACATTGACAGGGTGGATACCTTGATTAGAGAAGACTGACGGATAACGTGTCTCAATTGGCTGCAGATTTGGATATCAGCTGTGGATCTGCATTTGCCATAATGCATGATGATTTGGGATACAGGAAAGTCTGCACACGATGGGTTCCCAAACAGCTTACTGATCTGCAGAAGCAACAGCGTGTGGAGGTTGCGATCCACTTCCTGAGATGGTATGAAGAAGATCCGAGTATTCTGGAGAGAATTGTCACTGGACATGAGACATGGATGCATCACTGCGACCTGGAGAACAAAAGACAAAACATGATGAAGTAAAGGAAGCAGTGCTCACCTGGTTTCGGGAGCAGCTGAAAAACTTCTCTGCAGGAATGCAGAAGCTAGTTGGATGAAACAACAAATGAATCAGTGATATGTTCAATTGCTCACAATTACTTCTATTAAAGGTGTTAAATGTATTTTGCCTTTACTTTTTGATTTACCCTCAAATATATACTCGAATATATAGCAACAGCACAATTGACAAGGGGAAAAAATGAAAATGAAAAAAAATACTGAGCACAGTATTCAGCTAGAATATCTCTAAGGCAGTTCATATTCACCCAATGGTAGTTAGATACCAGCTAAATTAGACCTGGATATTCAGTGCTATGCTTTATCTGGGCACTGAAACTGAATATCTGAGTCCCTGGTGACTCTTAGAAGTTATCCAAATAGCTACCTAAATAGCTAACCAGCAATATAGGGTGTTCTCACTATTCGTGCATATGTGATTTGCGGTTTTCTGCATTTGCAGAGATGATTTTTTTTTTTTTTTTCTCTCTTTCCTATTCTATCATTATTATAAAATTGCTGTTTTGCTCTTAGGTACCTTTAGTTTAGTCAGTGGTTCCCAACCCTGTCCTGGAGGAACACCAGGCCAATTGGGTTTTCAGGCTAGCCCTAATGAATATGCATGAAGCAAATTTGCATGCCTATCACTTCCATCATATGCAAATCTCTCTCATGCATATTCATTAGGGCTAGCCTGAAAACCCGATTGGCCTGGTGTTCCTCCAGGACAGGGTTGGGAATCACTGGTTTAGATAATGAGCCCAATGTGCCTATTGCATTAATTTTGTAATGTTATATTATGTGTTTTTACTCTTTTTAAATTTGTAAAGCCGCTTTGACCTTTTGCATTAAGCGGGATATCAAATGTACAAGAAACATATATATAACCAACAAATCACCTATTGGACTATTTGCAGACATGCATATTTTAAAACAAGTTCTTTCTTTCACTTTACAGGTGTTTATATATCGGAACTGAAAGTTGTGGAGTCACTGGTGGTACTAGTCTGTTGGTGAAGTGGCCATCCTTTCTCCAGAAAATGGCACCAAAGCATCTTGCAAGCAAGTTTCAAGCTAGCATTCATATGCACAAAAAATCTGTGATGTGCCTTAGTGATAAAATACATGTGTTAGACAAGCTCCGTTTGGCATGTTTGTTACTGCAACACTCCGATACATCCAGCAAAAGGAAGAAGATATTTGCTGATCTGTTCATGAGGCCACACCAGAAAGTACTGGGGGGAGGGGTCTATTATAATAAAATATTGAATGAATGTTGGATTCTTATGGTTGTATGGAGCTTTCAGAGCTCTGGCTCCCCTTGACGATGATTGTTTAATCTATGTTATTTGCCTTGATATGATTTTTGTTGTTGTATACTTCAATAAAAACCGTTTGAAAATAAAAGGACATCTGTGGCCCATTATAGAAGAAGCACTAAATACCAATTTCAGGGCCCTGCTGAAATCAGGTGTAATTCCCGTCACCCAGTTTTGAGTGCATATTCCCGGTGCACGCATATTTTAGGAACGATCCTAACCCACACATGCATTTCCCATGGTCACACCCTCTTTTCATTTGTACACAACGGGATTTCAGCACACATTCTTACAGAATAGTATATAGCAAGATATGCACTCAAATTCAAAATGATGCCAATTAGCACCCAATTATAGGCATTATTTAGCTCATTAGCCAATTTTGTTGGGCACACATCTTGGATTGGTACCCGATTCTGGGCGTCATATATAGAATTCATGGGTAAAGGGACCATTCTATAACTGGATGCCGCAATATAGGTGCCTAGATGCAGCGCATTAAGCACAAATTCTATAACAAAAATCTGGGCAGAAAGATTATTTTATAGAATACTAGTATAAATCGGCATCAATCCGGACAATTTTCAAAGCTTAAACAATCTGCCCTGCCTCCCCTCTTGCAACAATGTAGCCTCCCTCAACGGTACTCAGAGACTCCTCCCTATTGTAAAAGTTTTTCCACCAATACTTCCATTTGATGTAACTTTTCCCTATGTTGTTACATAGGCCTCCTCCTCAATGTATTGTAACTGCTTCCCCTCTCGCATCAATACAGTGGCATAGTAAAGGGGGGAGGGCAAGGGGGGCAGTCCGCCCCAGGCACCATGTTGGTGTGGGCGCCGGCACCCCTCCTCCTCTATGCCCTCTCTGCCTCTTCCCACTCCTCCCCTCGCCATATGTGCCCCCTTCCCTTCCCCCATACCTCTAGTTGTTCACCACCACAAGCAACAACTTCAATGTGTTCCTCATGACTGCATCAGCTCTCCCACTGACATCACTTCCAGTGCCTCACATAGGAAGTGACATCAGAGGGAAAGCCAACATGGTTGCGAGAAGCACGTTGAAGTTACTACTCATGGAGGTGAACTAGAGGTACAGGGGAAGGGAAGGGGGCACACATGGGGCAGGGGGAATTGGGGAAGAAGTGGGGGGCAGAGACAAGGGTGTGAGAGGGGTGCCTCCACCCTGGATGCCTCTCACCCTCGTCTCACCACTGCATCAATGTAACCCTCCTCCACAATATTTTTTTTGCAACTCTCTCCCTTTTTATGACAGCTCTACCTTCTCCTTCTATGTGATGTAACTTTTCCCCATGATGTCGCATGGGCCTCTTATCTTGCAAATCACCTTGAACCTATTCTGGAGAAGTGTGATTAAGAAATCCAGATTAGATTAGATTGGTATATTCAGCGGCATGTAACCAAAGAGTGCCACTGAATATTCCCACAAACTACCTAACCAAAAAGTGAGCAGGTCAGGGACGTTGCTGGGGGAGGCACAGGGGGAAGAGCCTGGGATTAGTCAGGTGTTGGCAAAATTCAGTGCCGGCACCCACATAGCTATGCAGCCTAATTTAGGACAGCTCAAAAGTTGCCCTAAATTAGCTGCTTACCTATGCAGAAGCCAGCATATGTATAACTATTTTTACTTGCAAAAACCTGCCCGATCCCCCTCCCAGCTTCTCTAGTAGCCTCCCAGGCTGTGATGCTCTCCTACTTCTTGTTTCCATCCCCCAAATGTCTAAGTAGGCTCCCCTGGGTCTATCTGTCTCCCTAGTGGTCCAGCAGGGATCATTGGGGGCAGGAGCACAGCCCATTTGCAGCTCCATTTCAAAATGGTTTCTGCAACCTCTCATGGCAGCTAGTGGAACTTCGTGTAGTACCACAAACTGCCATTTTGAAATAAAGCTGCAAGGGGCAGGAGTGAGGAGGCTGTGCTCATTCTCTTAAAAACCCCTGCGGGACCACCATGGAGACAGGTTGGCCCAAGGAGCCTACCTAGACACTGGGGGGAGGGTGGGGGGCAGGAGGGATTTTACAAGTAAAAATAGTTAAGTGGGTGCCGGCCCCATATTCAACTGGATAGCTGCATAGCTCTTATATAGGGTTGCCAGATTGCCTCTTAAAAACAAAAAACAGGACATTCTACTCCAAGCCACGCCACATTCTGCCTCCAGTCCTACCCCATTCCGCCCCAGCCCCGTCTCCACATGAGCTCAGAGCTGCATTTGGAAGGCCTCTGACAATGCGCAGATGTCAACTTGATGACATCATTGTGTTGACGTCCAGGCGTTCACAAAAACTTCCACACATGGTCCCAAGCTCAGGGACTTCCAAAACCCATACAAATTGCAGCTGGTCTAATGCAAGATTGTCTCTACTTCAGAAAGCAGGCAAAAGCCTGGCTCATCTCCCTAAGCCCTCTTTTCATAGAAACATGATGGCAGATAAAGGCCAAATGGCCCATCTAGTCTGCCCATCCGCAGTAACCATTATTTTCTCTCTCCAAGAGATCCCACGTGCCTATCCCAGAACCTTTTCAATTCAGACACAGTCTCTGTCTCCACCACCTCTTCTGGGAGACTGTTCCATGCACCTACCACCCTTTCTGTAAAAAAAAGTGTTTCCTTAGATTACTCCAGAGCTTATCACCTCTTAACTTCATCCTATGCCCTCTCATTGCAGTTTCCTTTCAAATGAAAGAGACTTGACTCATGCGCATTTACATTACGTAGGTATTTAAATGTTTCTATCATATCTCCCCTCTCCCGCCTTTCCTCAAAAGTATACAGATTGAGATCTTTAAGTCTGTCCCCATATGCCTCATGATGAAGACCACATACCATTTTAGTAGCCTGACTCCATCCTTTTTATATCTTTTTGAAGGTGCGGCCTCCAAAATTGTATACAATATTCTAAATGAGGTCTCACCAAAGTCTTATACAGGGGCATCAATACCTCCTTTTTCCTACTGGCCATACCTCTCCCTATGCAACCTAGAATCCTTCTAGCTTTCACCGTCACCTTTTCAACCTGTTTGGCCACCTTAAGATTATCACATACAATCACATACAAGTGCCGCTCTTCTGTTGTGCACATAAGCTCTTCACTCCCTAATCTGTACCGTTCCCTCGGGTTTTTGCAGCCCAAAAGCATGACCTTGTATTTCGTAGCATTAAATTTTAGCTGCCAAATTTCAGAGCATTCTTCAAGCTTCGCCGGGTCTTTCTTCATGTTATTCAAACCATCCGAGCTGCTTATAACTCCTAGCTCTTACCAATGTCTGTTTTTTCATTCCCTCTGTGAGAAATTTCCTAACCCCTATTTGTCCCATTTGACTGTTTTGTTTAGATTGTAAACTCTATTGAGCAGGGATTGTCTTTTACATGTTTAATGTACAGCGCTGTGAACGTCTGGCAGCGCTATAGAAATTGTAATTAGTAGTAGTAATGGGAGAGGCAACTAACTAGCTAGTTACACACACAAGGACTAACACCATACTGTATAGCAAGGGCTTCCTTATTCACTCCTACTCCAGACAAGATAATTTTTGTGCACCATTTCTGACTGCACTTTTCCTTGAGTTGATCACCCCAGTGGCATAGTAATGGGGGAGGGGGGATGGCGGATCACCCCGGGCGCCGTCACTGTGGTGGGGGGGGGGGGGAGGACACTGATTAAGTGCTACTGAAAATCAACTCTTGAGTTAGCCAGCATGATTTAACCAGGCAGGAGCCTCTCTTATGCAGTTAAATTGCTTTGAATATCCATCTTAGGGTTTCTGTTTTCAAATTATTTTAAAAAATTGATGATTCTTAATGTTTTTGTGGGGCAGGTATTATTGCTAGGTTTCTTGTCCAGCTGAATCAAATATATGCATTTCTACACTACAGATGCACTGCCGCAAAGGAAAAACATTACTCACATTTCTCTATCCCACTGCCAACAACCAGTCACAGCACTCATATCCCCTCAGTTAATACATGCCCCTTCCCAACGTACCACTCTCCCCTGCCACAACCCCAGCTCTCCTTCTCTTCAGCAACCTGTTTACCATTGGGAGCGGCTGTGTGGCAGAGTCAGTGGGAAGAAGAGAAAGAACATAGAGGTCCATCAGCTGCTAAAATATCCTGTAACTAAAAAGCAATTGGTATGGTAAGGGCACAGAAGAGTAGAGGATGCAAAGCAGGGACATACTGAAGTCAGTGGTGTTTTTCCTATTTTTAATCCAATAAACACCTGTTTTATTTTAATTATTTATTTGTATCAGGGGTTATGGCAAAAAAAGGGCATTTTCCACTTTTGTGATATTCTTTGCTCTGAATTGTATTTGCTCCTTTAAAAATACCTTTTCGTTTTATCAAATGGGCACAGCATATTTGCCTTCTCTGCCTAGGTGCCTTCTTACAGTATAACAGTGGTTCCCAAACTAGGTCCTGGAGGCACTCCAACCAGTAGAGATCCCTTGCCACAATAAGCTTAGCAGCCTACATTGTACGCATTTCCTGCTGGACTAGGGAGATGTGTACGGCTGCCTAGGTTCGCCTAAGACTAGTTCTGGGGCAAACCATGCCCACGCCTAGCCTTAGGTGAGCTTAGGCGGGCATGCGGCCCTCCCTAGGCTCCCAGAGGAGCCTCCAATGTAGGCAGTCTGCCTCGGGAGCTTTTTTAAAAAAAACGTGTGTCCCGATTGGCTGGTTAGACAGCCGTAGGATGCCTACTGCTGCCTACAATCGGGATGCCGTTTATAGAATCTGGGCCAAAAGAACCAATTCAATCACCAGTCTTAAATCCACTATAAATAAATCATGAGGTGAAAAGACCAAACCTGGCCAAAAAAACTCCATAAAAATTAAAAGCAAAAACAGAACTTGGCTTGCACGTCAAAAATTATATAAAAAAGAAAACAAAACTGTGTCCTACCAGAAAAGCAACACATCATTGCACATGTGTAAATATCATGTCCAAACACAATGAAAAATAAATAACTATGAGAACTTATTTTTCTACAATTAGGTATAAGGTACCTAACCAAGGCCCCTGTTTCACAAAATGTTTCTTCAGGGGTTAACCAAACTGGACAGACTTATTATGGGAAAAGGTTCCAATTGAAGAAAACAAGAAGCAACATAAGCATCGGCAAATTAGAGGCAAAGTAATGATAAAGATGGCTATATAAAGAGAAGTTTGCCAAAGAGGCAAAAAAACTAATAGTAATAACTTTTTCAGATGTATCAGAAGCAGAAAACCTGGGAGGTTACCTGTGAGAGGTGCAGCGTTTTTGGAGGTGTTCCTGTGCCCCGGATAACAGCAGCGCTCTGATTACATCTAGAGCCGGTGACTTCGGGTGCCGAATCTCGGCGGGCACCCGCGGAGACAACAGCCCTGACATCAGCCGGGTCCTACACTAGACAGTGAAAAGGACGCCGCTACTGACTACCTGTGGAGGTTACCTGTGAGAGGTGCAGCGTTTTTGGAGGTGTTCCTGTGCCCCGGATAACAGCAGCGCTCTGATTACATCTAGAGCCGGTGACTTCAGGTGCCGAATCTCGGCGGGCACCCGCGGAGACAACAGCCCTGACGTCAGCCGGGTCCTACACTAGACAGTGAAAAGGACGCCGCTACTGACTATCTGTGGAGGTTACCTGTGAGAGGTGCAGCGTTTTTGGAGGTGTTTCCGTGCCCCGGATAACAGCAGCGCTCTGATTACATCTAGAGCCGGTGACTTCAGGTGCCGAATCTCGGCGGACACCCGCGGAGACAACAGCCCTGACGTCAGCCGGGTCCTACACTAGACAGTGAAAAGGACGCCGCTACTGCGGCACGGCTGCAGGATGCGGCCGCAGGGCGTGGCCAAAGGGGCGTGCCCTAAGGGGCACGTTAGGCCCCTTGGCAGCCCCTTTGGAGACACTGGGAGACACTGGATAATAAGGACTGCTGGAGCTGTATGCTAGTAAGTTGGTTATTTAAATTCAAATGGGGAAAAGGAAAGCTAAACCCAAAGTATCGACTCCAGTAGTAGTTGGTCCTATAGATAGACATTTTATGTCTTCCGAGGTTAGAGGAAGTAATCAGGATGCTGAATCCTTATCGGGGGCATCGCTTAGCCCTCTAGAAAGAACTCCCCCTCCTTTACCAAAAATTGCTGTTGGTTTGTATTCCCAAAGAGGTTCCAATTCTCAAACTGTGGTTCTTAAGGAGCAGGAGGTATCTTCCTCATTATTTTATGAGAAGATGCCTAAAGCTATCTCCTTTCAAAGAGAAGCTTTTGCTTCCATTAGAAGCCTGGAATGAGCCACAGGAAATTTCCCTTAAAGATTTATGGTCAATAAATGTTAGGGTAGAGGAGTTATTAACATCAGTGGTAACACAAAATGTGAAATTTTCAAAAGAAGTAGTCATTAAGTTAGAAAATATTGATTTAAATTTGAAAACTATTGAGAAACGTTCCCTGACTATGGAATCGCAAGTATCAACATTACAAACTTTATCATCTTCTGTCCTTAAAGATTCACATATTACCTATACAAAATTTGAAAAGATGGAGAATATACTTCGGGCAAAGAATCTGAGACTGGTCAACTTTCCAAAAACTCATTTATTGACCCCAGAAATTTTGATTCGTAAATATTTTAAAGAAGTTTTGGGGTTGTCAGATCCAGATTCCTTGCCCATAACAAATATGTATTATATCCCGCAGAGAAAGAAAGTTTTGGCAGAATTGGGAGTAGACCAGTTGGAACAGATAGAATTTGATTTAACAGGTTTTTTGGAAGACTCACAAGATGTAATCCAAACTAGGTCTACTCTATTAATAACTTGTGCTAGGGAATTAGATAAATCTTTAATCATGAAAGCTTATTTTCAAAATAAGCAAGCAAAGTTTTGTGGATATAATGTATTAATATTTCCAGATGTAGCCCAGGCAACACAATTGAGAAGAAAGGCATTTTTGAATCTAAAATCAAGATTATTAGCCTTAGGAGCTACTTTTTATTTAAAATTCCCATGCAAATGTTTAGTGAAATTTAAGGAAAGTGATTATATATTTTGGGATTCTATACAGTTGGAACAGTTTCTAAAGCTTCATGAAACACAAGTAATTGCCACTTGATTTAATTGTAATATGAGTTCAGTAGAATTGTGCACTGTAAAATTGATCTTAGTTTAAAGATCTTGATTATATTTTTAGTTTATAGTTGAAGTTAAGATCAGGATAATCTCCCGTAATGAGGACTAGAGGACAATGATAGTAATGTAAGATTAACTCTTATTTTCAAAGATTGTGTTATTATGTTCCTTGTATTATTATTTGTATAAATGATAATGTTTAAAATTGATAAATAAAAAAAAAAAAAGAAGCAGAAAACCTAATAGGGAATGTGTGGAACCAGTAGATCATCAAGTAGTAAAAGGGGCCTCAAGGAGGACCAAATTATGGCAGAGAGACTGAATGAATTCTCCGCTTCTGTCTTTATTGAAGATGTAAGAGATCTACCTGTAGCAGATCTGTTTTTCAAGAGTGATGATGTGGAAGAACTGAAAGATATCTTAGTGTACCTGGAGGATGTACTGAGTCAAATCGGCACATTAAAGAGTAGCAAATTACCTGGACTGGTTGGATTACACCCTAGAGTACAGAAAGAAGTCAAACATGAAATTACTGATCTGATGTTCGTGATCTATAACCTGTCATTAAAATCATGTATAGTACCTAAATATTGGAAGGTGGCCAATGTAACACCAATTTTTAAAAAGGCTTCCAGAGGTGATTCAGGAAATTACAGACTGATAAGCCTGATGTCAATCCAGGTAAAATAGTGGAAACTGCTATAAAGAATAAAATTACTGAACACAGACAACCATAGTTTTATAGGACAGAGTCAACATGTATTCAGTCAAGGGAAGTTTTGCCTCATCGATTTGCTTCATTTCTTTGAAGGTGTGGAAAAGAAATAACAGAGGGGGAATATGGTATCAGGTCAAACTAACCCTGACCAAAAAAAAAAAAAAGCAATAGAAAAATCCACTGACAATATAGCCCCTGACAAAAGGGCCTGCCCACACTGGCCCCTGACAAAGAGGTCCACCTCTGAATGTTTAACTCATGCTGCTACTGCTGTGAGCAGTGGGCCAGACTTAGACACGGGCACCCCTCATGGGTCCAGACAACATCTCTCTCCTCCCCACCTTGAATCTAGTGTCTCTCCCTCCCTCCAGACTGGAAGAAGAGACAGCGACCGGGTTGGGGAGGTAGAACAGAGGAGGAGAGATGCTGGACCCACAGGTAGAGAGAGGGAGATATGCCAGAAAATGAGAGGGGACTGTGGATAGAAAGGGAGAAATGTTGGACCTGGGGTGTGGGAGAAAGGGAAGAGCGAGGGGAGGGACAGGGCACAGACAGATGCTGGGCATGGAGTAAGAATAGAGATAAAGACACAGGAAAATGCCGATAAATGGTTGAATAGGGACACTAAAGAGGTTTAAAAAAAAGGTGTGGACAAGTTCCTCAAGGAAAGGTCAATGGTCTGCTTGCTATTCTGCTTGCAATATCAACTAGGATTCTATGAGGATCACAGACAACGAAATATCCCACAATCTGGGAATTAAATCATATAAACAGCTCTAATTAATTGGCCTCATTGAAAAGAGGCGTTTTCAGTCCCTTCTAAAAATGGAGATAAGAATCAGACTGCCTCAAATGAAAAGGCAAATCATAGGTTCCTGAGTAGCAAAAGATAACTCAGAGGCAAAAACATTGTATATGTATTTGCTACTGAAGGGAAATTTAACATATAGCTTTGCGTCTTATGAGCATGAACAAAAGAGCTGGAAATATTCAATGCATGAATTAAACCAGAAGAACCATAACCATATATTGCCTTATGGATCAGACATGCCATCTTGAATAACACTCTCTTTTCATCAGAAGCCAATGAAGGTCTAACAACAAGAGAGTTATCCTCTCAAACCTACTTGAGCATAAAATCAATCTTGGGCTATGTTTTCTAATAACTGTAATCCGCTATGCATCTCTTCAGATATACTATGGTAAAGGGAATTGCAATAATCTAAACAAGGCAATAATATGGCCTGAGCCACACTACAAAATCTATCTGGCAACAAAAACGAGGAGGACTAGCCATCCTGGCCCAAAACACTCTAAATATAGCTCTACAGGACAAAACCTCCACCCCTGGGGATGCCCAGGCCAATTACATGATAAAACAATTACAGACAGTTCAGAACACAGCCCTCAGAATCATCTACTCACTAGGCAAATATGACCACATCACCAAAGCATACCTAGACTCACACTGGCTACCAATAAAAGCAAGATCCCAGTTCAAATTCTACTGTCTACTATACAAAGTAATACATGGAACAGCACCCAGCTACCTAAACAACAGACTACACCGTAACCTCTCACACAGATCAAGGAGAACTCAGAGCCTATTCACTCACCCCCCTCTCAAAGGAACACGACGAAAGAAACTATATGACAGCCTTTTAGCGACACAGGCAGCAAAGATCGATACTACCATCACCAATCTACTGACCAAATCAATAGACATTAAAGCATTCCGAAAAGAAATCAAAACTCATCTCTTCAAAAAACACTTCCCATCATCATAACCTCACAAAAGTATTAGAAAATGCTCTCATGACTACCCTAACACCACCACCAGCAACACCCGAATCCGGACAGTATTATCTCTATTCGTCTAAACAGCAGAATCCGGACAATATTATCTCTATTCGTCTAAACAACCTATCACTATCTACTATCTACTACCAATCTATCCTGGAAAAGTCCAGAACAACAATTGTAACTTAACGCATTCTTGATTATATGTACTGCAATGCTACTGGAAATGTCCAGTCTTCTAACTTGTAATCCGCTTAGAACCGCAAGGCACAAGCGGAATAGAAATCACTAATGTAATGTAATGTAAACCGCCTAGAACTGAAAGGTATTTGCGAAATAGAAGACATTAATGTAATGTACAGATCTTATTGCTCTAAGTTGCCTCATCCCAAAAAATATTATTTTTTTACCAAAAGTCAAATTAGAGTTGATAATAAAACTCAGTACTTTGGCAGTATTGTCTATCTTAAGCAACTCACCAGAAATCAAGGTCAATACTATATCCTTCAAAAAGTTCAAGGTCTAATCAAAATTATCTCTCACAGGACATAAAAGAAAAATATCATCTGCATACGAATATAGAGAGAGATCTAAGTAACTAAATCTATCCCCTAGCATCCTCAAGTAAACATTAAACGAGGAGGAGGACAATGGTGAACCCTGAGATACCATGCAGGATGATTTCCAAGGACGACCACCATGTTACACTTTTGCTGCTGTCCCTGGGATCGGTAGCATGGAATCTTGCTAATATTTGGGAACCTGACAAGTACTTGTGACCTGGATTGGACTCTGATGGAAGCAGGATACTGGGCTAGATAGACTATTAGGCCCTGATTCTCCAAAAGTGCGTCCCGATTTTAGGCAGCTGTACACGTCCTACAGCTGTCTAATCAGCCAATCGGGATGCACGTTTTTTTAAAAAAAATGCTCCCCAGGCAGGCCTGAAGGCGCCTCCGGGAGCCTAGGGAGACCCGCAAGATGCCTAAGCTCGCCTACAGGCCTTAGGCGAACTTAGGCGGCCCTACGCGTCTCCCTAGTAGAGGAAGAGACGCTTAAAATGTAGGCCAGCAAAATGCTGGTCTACATTGTAAGTAGACGCGGCCGCTATACTGATCGCGGCAAGGGATCTCCCTGCTGCAATAAAGTAGAAGCCTGGACCAATCAGGCCTTAGGCATAGCGGGTCCGCCCATCCCCACTAATCCTAAGGCCTGATTGGCCAAGGTGCCTAGCCTGGGCCAATCAGGCCTTAGATTTAGCGGGGATGGGCCGGGAAGGGGCGTGCCATCTCATTTCCACGAGGCAGACCCGTCGGCTAGACGGCAGCAAGACCCGTCCAGCTGACCAACATTGAAAGGTTAGTTGGGGGAGGGAGATTAGTTGGGGCGGGGGGTCGTTGGGCTTTCCGGCAGGAGGGGTTGGGCATCCTCCTGTCGGCGATTACGAGTTTGGGGGGAGGGGGTTCCGGGGTTCCGACAGGAGGAGTTGGGCATCCTCCTGTCGGCGATTACGGGTTTGGGGGGGGGAGGGGGTTCCGGGGTTCCGACAGGAGGAGTTGGGCATCCTCCTGTCGGCGATTATGAGTTTTGGGGGGGAGGGGGTTCCGGGGTTCCGACAGGAGGAGTTGGGCATCCTCCTGTCGGCGATTACGAGTTTGGGGGGGGGAGGGGGGTCCGGGGTTCCGACAGGAGGAGTTGGGCATCCTCCTGTCGGCGATTACGAGTTTGGGGGGGAGGGGGCTCGGGGTTCCGACAGGAGGAGTTAGGCATTCTCCTGTCGGTGATGGGACAGGCGGCCGCAACAACCGCGGCCGCTATACATATTGCAGCAGGGAGATCCCTTGCTGCCATAAGTATAGCGGCCGCGTCTAATTTAACCCGATTCTCTAAAGACGCCGGTTACAGAATCGGCGTTTAGTATAGGACGCCTCTCCCGGGCGGCCTGCCTGGGGAGCATTTTTTTTTTTTTAAACGTGCATCCCGATTGGCTGATTAGACAGCTGTAGGACGTCTACAGCTGCCTAAAATCGGGACGCACTTTTGGAGAATCAGGGCCTTAGTGTATATTGTAGTGAATGCTCTTCCATTCCTATCCTGCTATCATTCAGAGTACCCCAGAGCTCTGTCCTGGGACTCCTTCTCCATTTATACTCATTCCCTTGGTGGTCTGGTTTCTTCCCATTGTTTTCATTACTACCTCTTCACTGATGACTCACAAATCTACCTCTTCTCACCAGAAATCTTTCCATGTATCAAGGCACAAGTCTCAGCCTGTCTATCTGACATCACTTCCTGGATGTAGCACTGCCACATAAAGCTGAATATGGTCACGATTGAGCAACTTATCCTTCCGCCTAAACCCACCTCTTCTCTCCTCCCACTTTCTATTTCAGTGGATGGCACTGTCTCATCAGCTCACAACCATGGGGTCATCTTTGACTCCTCTGTCTCCTTGTCTGTACAAATCCAGCAGTCTAGCAAAACCTGTCACTTCTTTTTTTGTAATATCAGCAAAATCTGACCCTTCCTCTCGAAGTACTCCACCAAAGCCCTTATCCTCAGCCTTATCACCTCTCACTTCAACTACTGCAACCTGCATCTCACAAGTCTTCCTCATAACCACCTCTCTCCCCTTCATTCTGTCCAAAATTCTGCTGCCAGAGTTGTAATAACCATATCAACCCTCAAAACACTCCTTATTCATTGACGCATACAATTCAAACTCCTCTTATTGACTTACAAATGCATTCACTCTGAAGTTCCTTAATATTTCTCCTCTCTATCTCTCCCTATACTTCTCCCCGAAATCTCCTTTCATCGGGTAAGTCTCTCCTATCAGTACCCTTCTTACTATTGCCAGCTCCAGACTCTGTTCCTTCTCTTTTGCTGCGCCATACACCTGAAACAGACTCCTTGAATCACTAAGTCAAGCTCCGTTCAAATTCAGGCTCAAGGCCCACTTCTTCAAGGTTGCTTTTAACTCATAACCCCCCCCACACACACACACACACACACACACACACACACACTCACTGTATGGCATTCATGCCTCATGAATTCCCCCAACCCACCCAACTTGTCATGTTTGCCTGTTAGCTTGTAAGCTCTTTTGAGCAGGGACTGTGTCTTGAATGTTCTAATATGCAACACTGCATCTAGCATCTAGCAGTGCTATAGAAATGATAAGCAGTAGTAGTAATTAATTGTAATTATGACTGTTTGTACTCATATTTTCCCTCTTCCATGGCTATAACTTGATGTAAATCTGATACCCAAGATTCATATCATTGTAACACTATATGTTTTATTTTTATGTACACCACCATGATGTCTTTATAGGCCATTTGAGCGGTATATCAAATGCAATAAAGACTAAAGACTAAAGATACTGTTTATTTTTGATGTGTTAATTATTGCTATTATCTGCCAGGCAGAAAAGCAGTTCTTTCCTCTTTGTACAAATTTAACTTCATCACCTTTTCTACCAAATTAGTATGTGTCATACCCCCCGAAATATTATACTGCACAACTAATCATGTGTTTCATAAGAGTCTAATAACAGAAGAGAGATTTGCGCCAGCCCTGATACCTGAGTCTATGTTTTTTATGTACTAGTATGTTAAACTTCTCTGTAGTTAGGTAATCAATTGAGCAAACTTTAAAAAAAAAAATTAAGTAATGTTATTGTGTAGGTTCATTTATTTATTTAAAAACATTTTCCCTACACTATCCAACTATTCCAAGTGGGTTACAATTCTAACATATATAGCCCTAATACTCTGTTGTGCAGGATAGGATTAATTCTTCAGTGGGCCCTAGGCATCTAAGTACATTGGGCCACTTGGCTCCACCCCTCTATGACCCTGCCCTCTCCATAGCCCTGCCCCTTCCCTGCCCTTGTCCCCCACAGCCCTGACCCTTTTCTAATCCTTCCCCCTCTATATCCCCCCTCTCCCATGAGATTGTACCTCTGGGCCCAACTCCAGGCGTTCAAGTAGCACCTCCTCCTTCCTTCTTCATTTTTCAGTGCAGTCACACTTGAAGTCTTCAAAAAGCCGCAGGCAGAAGTACCTACACACTGCCTGTGGCTGACCCAGAAGCCTTCCCTACACACTGCCCACAGCCTTCTGAAGACTGTAGGTTCGGCTGTACTAAATAATGAAGAAGGCAAGAGGAGGCAGTACTTGGAAGTCTAGAGCCAGGCCCAGAGGCAGGTGTACTAAAGTCATTGGGGCAGGCAGCACACTGGTCCCCCTTCAACTCTTCGGGCCTGAAGCACGTGCCTACTTGGCCTATCCTTTGATCCGGCCCTGCTCTTATGAATGATATATATGGTGATAATTACTCTGCAGTACTCTGTCATGTTTTTGTGTTTCTGCTCCCTTCCAATTCACCATGAACAATGCTGTGGCTACTACCTCCACCCACTGCTATTCTGGTATTCCCACCCACAAGGTGACATCATATTCTGGAGCTCATTTAACAGTCTTTTTCCCTGTGGTACATGATGCCTTGTGTTCCTTCATGTACCTTCTTCATGTGCTTTTCTTCATTTATTACCTTTTAGCTTACTTTCTCCTACTGTCTGTTCATCTTTCCACCTGTTTCATTTCTTCATCCCTGTGCTCTAGGACCGTAGACTTCCCCCTCCATCATTCCTCATGCGCACATATAAGAAATCTGCTGCCTATACATCTGTTCTGATTGACTGTCTCGTCCACCTGTTTGTCTTTTCTAAATTAATTTGCATTACACAGTTAAATACTTGTTCTCTGCACTCTAAATCGCATTTGGTTTATAACTATTTGAATCATGAACATCCTGACATACTTTGCCTTGAGGAATTTGGTTGTCCTCAGGAGATGAGACCTAACTTCACCAATGCTGCCCTCCAGGTTACAGTTTCATCTGCGTTCATTGTCCCCACAGATAGGGTGGTGAGATGACTAAACTATTTTCACCTACCTCTCCTTGTCCTCTCAAAGTCCCTCTTCTTCTCTTGAATATTTTTCAGTAAGTTTCTTCCTGCCTCATTCCCTTAATTTTTATTGGTTTATCAATCACCTCCTATTACTCAATCTTCTCTCTTGCCCCTTTAAAATCTGATTTCTGCCCACTATCTGTCCTCAAGCCCAATCATTTTGTTAGGTAATCTTAACCTTCAGTTGGACAACTTTTCTGATCCCTTAGCTAATGACTTTTTTCAGTTCCATATTTTTTATTATATTTTAAAAGTTTGATACTAAACAGTATTAACACATAACATTCAAGAGAGTCACATACAAATTTGTATAATTATCAGGTCAATATAAACTATTTTAATTACAACATGAACTTATTGAAATACCGAAGAATTTTACATGTAACTGTCAATAGGTAACCATATACAACTTTTTGAGTGAGATGAAAGAGGGTAGAGTTTTTCCATGGCATGTTGTTCAATTTTCTTATATAAACAAACTGAGTTCCACCAAAAGGTATAATCAAGAAGGGAAGCAGATTTCCAATTTTGTAATACTTGTTGATTACCAACAGATATTAAAGAATCAATCAGTCTCGAATCACAAGAGCATTTTTCAAAACAAGGATGTAAGCCAGGCAAAAATATCTGGAAAAGTTAAGAAAGGCTGGTTGAGTACTCAGGAAATCAAAGATGCAAATAGAAGAAAAAATAGCTGACACAGTAAATCAGGGGGGACAAGACATTTTTTAGGTATATTAGTGATAGGAAGAAGTGCAAAAGTGGCATTGTGAAACTCAAAGGTGAAGGGGAGAAATATATAGAAGCTGATAAAGATAAGGCCACAAGAGGGCACCCGCTCAAACTCAGGGGCGGAAAATTTCATGGCGACACCAGAAAGTATTTCTTCACAGAGAGAGTGGTTGATCATTGGAACAAGCTTCCAGTGCAGGTGATCGAGGCAGACAGCGTGCCAGACTTTAAGAATAAATGGGATACCCATGTGGGATCCTTACGAGGGTCAAGATAAGGAAATTTGGTCATTAGGGCATAGACAGGGGGTGGGTAAGCAGAGTGGGCAGACTTGATGGGCTGTAGCCCTTTTCTGCCATCATCTTCTATGTTTCTATGTTTCTAAGGCTGAGTTGTTTAACAAATATTTCTGTTCTGTGTTCACAGCTGAAGCACTAGGAGCAGGACTGCAGAAGACAAATGCAAATAGGGATGGAGGTATGGTAGACCCTGATCAATTTTCAGAGAATTGTGTTCGTGAGGATCAAGTTAAACTAAAGGTGGACAAAGTGATGGGGCTATATGAAGTACATCTGAAGGTACTGAAAGAACTTAGGGACGTTCTGGCGGCTCCGCTGGCTGACCTTTACAATGCATGGTGTGTTGATGTGGGGCACCACTGCCTTAGGAGCTAACATCCCTCTCTACGCCACTGCCATCAAGGTAAGGAGGAAGCATCCTGCTGGTCCCTCTTTACCCCACTGGAAACCCCAACCTTGCTGGACCTTAGGCACTACCTACCCAATGCTGCAACTGGACTTCCCTAGGCCTTTAAAGGGCCAGTGCTCAGGCGGGCCTCCACTACTATTACTACTAATCATTTCTATAGCACTGCCAAATGCACACAGTGCTGTTTTGTACATTACATTAACCATGAAGAGGCAAACAGGACAATTGGGGTAGGGAACTACAGAGGGAGTAACAAAATAGATGTGGGTACTTTACAAATGAGTTGAAGTTAGGAGTTAAAGGAAACCAATATGGTTCTCCAAACTAGTGGCAGAGAAAATAAAAGCAAAAGAGTTGGTGTTTGTGAAATATAAAAATCAAGAGAAGCACAAAATGGAATACTGGATGAAAATGAAAGAAGCCAAGACAAAGATACGTCTGGCAAAAGAACAAGCGAAAGAGCAAATGGCTAGAAATATAAAAAAGGGAGACAAATTTTTTTTCAAGTATATTAGTGAAAGAATAAAGATTAAAAATTGAATAGCGAGACTGAAAGAAGCTATGAGCCGCTATGGGGAGAGTGATAAGGAAAAAGCAAACATGCTAAACAAATACTTTTGTTCTGTGTTCACGGAAGAAAACCCTTGAGGACCACAAATGGATGACAAAGCTACATGTGAAAATGGAGTAGATACCACACCATTCATGGAAGAAAGTGTTTAGGAACAACTTGAAGGTGGACAAAGCCATGGGACCAGACGGCATCCATCCCCGGATATTGAAGGAACTCAGATAGGTTCTGGTGGGTCCTCTTAAATATTTGTTAATAAATCCCTGGAGACAGGAAAGGTTCTGTGGGATTGGAGAAGAGCGGATGTGATTCTTCTTCACAAAAGTGGTTGCATAGATGAAGTGGGAAACTACAGGCCGATAAGCCTCACTTTGGTTATTGGAAAAATAATGGAAGCATTGCTGAAGGAAAGGATGGTGAATTTCTTAGAATCTAATGAGTTACAAGATCCAAGACAACATGACTTTACTAAAGGTAAATCGTGAAAAACAAATCTGATTGGGTGACCAAAGAATTGGATCGAAGACGTATACTAGATGCAATTTACTTAGATTTCAGCAAAGCCTTTGACATGGTTTCTTTTAGAAGGCTCATGAACAAACTTGATAGGCTGAAGTTAGGACCGAAAGTGGTGAAATGGATTAGAAACTGGTTGTTAGACAGATGTCAAAGGGTGGTGGTTAATGGAATTTGCTCAGAGGAAGGAAAGGTGAGTAGTGGAGTGCTTCAAGGATCAGTGCTAGGGCTGATTCTGTTCAATATGTTTGTGAGCGACATTGCTGAAAAGTTAGAAGGTAAGATTTGCCTTTTTGCGGATTATACCAAGATTTGTAAGAGTGGACACCCCAGAGGGAGTGGAAAACTTGAAAAAAGAATCTGCAAAAGTTGAAAAAATGGTCTAATGTCTGGCAACTAAAATTCAATGCAAAGAAGTGCAGAGTGATGCATTTGGGGAATAGAATCTGAGGGAGATATATGTGCTGGGAGGCAAAAGGCTGATATGCATGGACTTGGACCTTGGAGTGATAGTGTCTGAGGATCTGAAGGCAACGAAACAGTGATAATGTGGTAGCTATAGCCAGAAGCATGCTAAGCTGTATAGAGAGTGGTGTAACCAGCAGAAGAAAGAAGATGCTGATGTCGCTATACAGGTCATTGGTGAGATCCCACTTGGAATATTGTGTTCAGTTCTGGAGGCCGTATCAGGCTACAGATATAAGAAAATTTGAAGTGGTCCAGAGGAAGGTGATGAAAATGGTATGGGGTCTGTGCCAAGAAGAGACTGGAAGACCTGAACATGTATGCTCTAGAGCAGTGGTTCCCAACCCTGTCCTGGAGGACCAACAGGCCAGTCGGGTTTTCAGGCTAGCCCTAATGAATATGAGAGAGATTTGCATATAATGGAAGTGAGAGGCATGCAAATCTGCTCCATGCATATTCATTAGGGTGATCCTAAAAACCCAATAGGCCTGGTGGTCCACCAGGACAGGGTTGGGAACCACTGCTCTAGAGAGGCGGTTCAGGGGTAATATGATATAGAACTTTAAATACTTGAAAAGTATTAATATAGAACCAAATCTTTTCTAGAGATGGGAAATTGGTAAAACTAGAGTTCATAAATTGAGGTTGCAGGGTGGTAAACTTAGGAGTAATGATAGGAATTCTTTTTCACAGAGAGGGTATTGGATGCCTGGAATGCCCTCCTCAGGAAGGTGGTGGAGAGGAATATGGTGACATAATTTTAAAAAGCATGGGATGAACACAGAGAGGATCTCTAATTAGAATATGAATGGTATAAATTGAAGAACTAAGGCCAGTACTGGGTAGACATGCATGATCTGTGTCCTATATATGGTAATTCGGTTTAGGATGGGCTTGGAAGGGCTTTTTGACAGGCACCCCTGCAATTTGGAACATGAGGACAGTATTAGGCAGATTTTCACAGTCTGAATCCTGCAAATGATGAGATGGTATGGATAGGCCTGGAGTGAGATTTGACGGCAACTGTTTTATCCTAATGTGACACATTGATATACATTAATATTTCTTTGTAACCTATTGGTCTTAGGCAGGGCAATTAGGTAAAGAGGTATGTTTTTATTGCTTTTCTAAAGTTGAGGAATCCTTTAAGGCAGGGGTGTCAAAGTCCCTCCTCGAGGGCCACAGTTCAGTCGGGTTTTCAGGATTTCCCCAATGAATATGCATGAGATCTATTTGCATGCACTGCTTTCATTGTATGCTAATACATCTCATGCATATTCATTGGGGAAATCCTGAAAACCCGACTGGATTGCGGCCCTCGAGGAAGGACTTTAACACCCCTGCTTTAAGGGATCTGATCTGTGAGGGCAGTTTATTCCAGTGGCTCAGTATAAAGTGGAATTAGGAATGTCATTTGGCTGTTTGCAGTTGAAGGGCATGACCAGGAGGTGTTTTGAAGCGTATTTCATCCTGGGAGCAGAGGTACCTGTTCAGCACATACGTAAGAAGCTTACTTGTCATGTAGCTCAGCGCCATGTCATGCAAAGTTTTGAACGCTAGCATCGGACCCTTGAAGACACATTTGGCTACTGGCAGCCTGTGAGCTGACTATTGAACCTGGGAGACAGGGTCATGGGCATGGAGGTTTTTTTAGAAGTCTGATTGCCGCATTTTGTACCTGCTGGAACCATTGTATATTTTTCGCTGTGAGAACATTGAATACGGTGTTCCAGAAGTCTATGCAAGAGAGGACTAAGGCATAGAGTAGTTGAGTGAAGTCAGACTCAGAAAAGCAGTTCTTTATTTTTTGGAGTTCACCTAGGTAGTAAAATGAGGAAGATACCACCTTAGAGATATGGTTGGAAAGCGACAGATTGGAGTCAAGGAGTATTCCTAGGCTGTGTGCTTGGTCCTTTGCAGTTATGGTAGTTCAGTCCCAGCAGAGTGAGAGATGGGCGCAGTTGCAGTGTTCTTTGTGGATCCAAAGGAGTTCCGTTTTGGAGGCATTTAGTTGTAATTTGTTAATGGACATCCAGTTTTCCATTTCCGAGAAGCATTTTAGGAGTTTCATGATCTTGGCATGGCGGGTTTCTCCTAGCAGTAGGTATAATTGGATGTCATCTGCAAAAGAGTGAATCTATATTTAGTATTTGTGGGCTGTGTCTAGGACTGGTCTAATTGGATCATTGGTCTGACCCAGTATGGCTGTTCTTAGTTCTTATGCTTCAGTTGAGTAACGGTGATTCTGGCATAAATAGAATTGCAGTAATCTAATTTGAAAATAGTAAGAGCGTGTATGAATGTGTAAAATGAATTCAAATCAAGAAGTGAATGTAGAAATCAAAGTTTATGCAGTGAAGAGAAGCCTGATTGAATAATGTGCAAAATATATTCTTGAAAGGACAATTGGGAATCCAATATTGCCCCTAGATAACAGAAAGAAGACAGTCTGTATTGGCCTATCAAAAGGTATTGGGAGTTGGATAGATTGTGGAACAATCCCCAAAATCCAATAAGCAAAAAATCTTTTCAGGATTTAATATAAGCCGATGGCTGGACAGCCAAGTCAAAAGGGCAGAGACAAGATTGGAGGGAAGATCTGGTTGAGATGGTGAACAGGAATAGACCAGTAGAACATCATCTCTAAATTAAGAATTGTATATATTCTTGTCTTTGTAGAAGGGGGATGTATCTGTTTGTATTTTAGGCTATGAAAGGTTAAGTGACATCCATGATCTCAAGGAGTGGCAATGGGATTTGAATCCTGGCTTCCCTGGATCTCAGACTAATACTAATAAAACATTTTCCAAGCATGTTTGGTAATTCAGCAATAAACTAAAGGGCCGCAGATCTGAAGCCTGATGACCATTTGATAATCTGCCCCACCAAAAAATGATAGGCAAATTATTTTATGGTTTTAACATTAATCACAAGATTTCTGTAACACTGTTGCTGAACATCACTGTTCACATGGTGAACAGGAAGATACTGGACTAGGAAGCTAGATCTGTCTGAGAGGTAGGTGTTAAAGCATTTGCATATATTTCCAGAATATAGTACTCCCACAGAATTTTCGGGGGTTACATTCACGGACTGACCACGAATGTTAAAAAACCGTGAATATCGGAAGAGTACTGTAATTGGCACTCCCCCTCCTCCTCCTCTCTTGCTCGAACTGCGCCGCTTAGCTGGTCACGATTGCCAGCACTAGTCGCAGTTGCCAACCCTTTCAAGTCCCCAGGTGAATGTTGAAGCAGTGCGGAACTGGTAAGAGGCAGCATAGGGTAGTGAGCCAGGCCTGTAGTGACAGAAAACTTTTCCATTGGACAGTCATTCATGGTATTTTCAGACCGGAAAAGGCGGTCAGAAAATACCACGATTGACTGAGTCTGCGAACCATGAACTCACGGGGGGTATATACTGCAAATATTGCTCTATTTAAGATTCACTGTGCTCTAGAACAACCTTACCTCCCCCCTTCGGATCCTGAGCTCTCTCCAACTCTTCCGCAAACACCTGAAAACCTGGCTGTTCTCAAAAATGTAATACTTACTCCTTCTCTGGCATCCTAAGCCCTCCAAATATTCTTCTCACTATATCCTTTAACCTTCATTGGAGTTCCTTTCTCTCCCAACTCTTGTAAACTGTGCCGAGTTCTATGATTGTGGAGAGGATGCGGTATACAAACCTAAGGTTTAGTTTAGTTTAATATGTTGTATTAATTTGGTGCATTATTTTTGGCATATAATTTCTAGAATATATTCAGTATGCACATAATCTTCAGCAGTACAGGGGAGACGGCTGATAACAGCTGTACCAGAGCCCACAAAGTGAAAGACTCATTCCTTGCTGTGTTTAAAAGTTCCCACTGCCTTTTAACTTGCTCTTTTCCGTTCTACTTCCACCCCATACACCGCCCTAGCCACACCCATACGCTGATCCTATGCCAGCCCACTTTAGCCTCCCCAAACAGCTGAGTCATCCACCGCCTATATCCCAAGCGCATAAACCACTTTAAGCAGTAGTAAGCACGCTTAGCAGCTGGACCTCTAGCTCTCTTTTAAGTAGACGGGTTAAAGAAATAAAAGAAAGAAAATAATATAAGATGATATAGGTCAGCATCGGCACCAACTCTTCAAAATGATTGGAGGTGCTAAATCCAATAAAGTTATCCCACCCCTAGACACAATCAAGGAGTTTGCTCAGTGGAGTGCTCAAGCATCCATTGCACCCACAGAGCTGGCTCCTACGTAGGTCAACGCAATAAATAAATACCACCTTATATTATTCTTTTGTTGTAGTTCTTATTTATTAATTCCTGTTTCTATTTTCCAATGGACTACCACAACCGCATCTCCTTTTTAAAAAGCCCTAACCATGAGAGAAAGATAACACGCAAGACTTCCTGGCTCGATTTTATCCCTAAGAGAAAATCAAAAACTACAAATCACAGCGTGGCTTGGAACAAGCATCGAAAGGGTTTAGTTCTCCCCAGTCTTGAAGCGTAATGCGTATTTTTAATCCATAGGGCTTACATTCGAAGTAAATTTAAAAAAAATAATAAGATTAGTAACAAAATTCAAACCGTCCAGCAGTTAGCGGCCGAAAACATTACGTAAGGCACGCGACAAGACCTGACAGAAAGCACTCGCCGGAATCGTGCGGACCCTAATTAGCGGTTGCCATGGCAGCGCTGACGTCACGTTCCCTGCCCAGCCCCTGCTCACCGTGCCGGCGATTGGAGGAAACCCCGTGGATCGGCGGGCAGGCTCACTAAGGGGGAATAGGAGAGAGACTGGCAGAGAGCGAGCGAGAGGTGCACGCAGCAGCAAGGGAAGTGAGCTTAGCTCTATTTTTAGCGCTTTCCAGCCCAGGTAAGGAGCGGGAGTCCTGGCTGTGCTATCCCCTCGTTATAGTGCTGATGGCCTCCTTATTGACTTCGGTTGTTTCTTCAGCCGCGGCCGTCTTTTAGGGAAAATAGTTGCTTGCTAGGGAAGGATGGCTGATGTATTATTCATTGCTGAGATTGGAGAGAGGGAAGGGGATGACGGGGCAGCCCGGCAGACATTAGAGGAGAACGGAGCCTTGTTTTTACAGCCGCTTTCTCGGCGGTTACACGCGTGAGTCGCGCCCATCTTGCTCTAGTAACCCTACGAGAAGATCCGTGGGAGGAGGAGAGGGGACAAAGGTACCGAGTAGACGTGTAGCGCTGCCCCCCCCCCCCTGCTTTCGGTGAAATCTCCCCAAGCATGTCCCCCCCCTCCCCTCCCCCCTTGTTTTAATTTTTATCTGTGAAAGGAGCTCGGGCCGCCTCGCGCACCCTAAGCGGGCTTTTGCAGCGCAGGTGAGGCCGGCGGAGCAGCCCTGGGTCGGGCGGGGACAGCGAGAGAGGGGAGGGCGGTGGCGCTGGAGGCTCTGCGGCCGCCGCCGCCGCCGCCAACGCCTCTCCTCAGCCCGGAAAATGTGGGCGTGGAGCCCGCGTCCTGGGCATTTAGCGCTGCCACCTCCCTGACCCCGGGGCTCCCGGCAGACGCGGTGCCTCAGCCAGGCAATGCAAAGCGTGTTCTCTCTCTCTCTCTCTTTTTTTTTTTTTTTTTTTTATAATCGTCTTTTATTTTGGAAGGTTGGGGGATAATGACGTTGGACGTGTGGGTCCCGTTACTAGTCCGGCGAGCGTCGTAGGTCCGCACGTTCAGAGCATAAAAGGTGCCCGGCGACAGGTAAAGCGCTCGGGGTGGGGCCTGGCTTTGGTGCACTCTCCTTGGCGAAGAGCTGTTGCAACTCTCTGCCTTTCCTCCGGGTGAGAGGGGCGACAACGCGCCGTTTCTTCCCCCGGGAAGTGGCTTTGCACGCTTTATGACAGCGTTTCAGATTTAGTTCTAGAAAGCAAATTGGGTTTTTAGTTTAACGAGTCTTTAGTAAAAAAAAAAAACACAAAAAAACAACCCACTAGAGTTTCTTGAATTGTGCAGGAATTTCGGTTCTGTCTGGCTCTTTGGGTGTGGTTGACTTGATCTCGTCCTTGATAGTACGGGGGTGGATGAGTGTGGGGAGAAAGCAGTCGGCGCTGAATGATTTGAATTCATCTTTGTCTTCAGGGTTCCCCCCCCCCCCCCTTTTGAGTATACTTTATTTGGCTGTGAATATTTTTTTTTTCAATTTTTTTGCGTTTATTCTTTGTGAGAGCTTGCAGGTTTCTTTATTTCTCTCGCTGTTGTGTGCAGTAGGTGGTGAGTGGGGTTTCCGTTGAAAAATAGGCTGGGCTAAATGACATAGATCCGCCATGATAGAAAAAAAAAAAAAAAAAAAAAAGCTTTTTATCCTGTAACCTGGGCGGATGCTTGAAATTTAATATACTCCCCTACAAAGGTTTAAGCTTTGATTAAAAGTCAAAAGTTTTAAGGTAGGATGAAAGAGTGGATCATGATGCAGTCCTAACTGTAATAAATGTCAAATCTGTACAGAGTAACTTGCTTATTATAGTAAACTTTTTTAGTTCTCTAGCACCATTGGTATTCTGAAGGCCTGAACTAGAAGAGTAAATGAAATGACAGCCTTTTTATCCATATACAAGGGGAGGGCATAGAATGAAAGCTAAAGGGACTACAACTGCTTTTGAAAGATACATTTTTAATCTATTCCTTTATTTAATAAGAAAAGTCACAAATTGCTACATGGTATTTTTTTTAACTTGTAACCAGCAAGCTACTTCTCTTTAGTCTTCATATTGCAGTGTTTTTTTATAAACTCTGTTCTAGTAGGATGATGCATCATAATTCTGCATATCCGATATGCTACCCAGACAGACCTCTTATTATAATCTGGTAATTTACTTAAAATGCCATGTTAATGGGTTTGTCAAATTGCATGTTGTCTTATGAAATTGATTATAATGATTGCCGTATTTGAGGAACCTTTTTCCTTTTTCAGCATAAATAGCCATGGATAAGAGTGAGTTGGTGCAGAAGGCCAAATTGTCTGAGCAGGCTGAGAGATATGATGATATGGCAGCCTGCATGAAGGCTGTAACAGAAGAAGGAGCTGAATTGTCCAATGAAGAGAGAAATCTTCTCTCGGTTGCCTACAAAAATGTAGTGGGAGCTCGTAGGTCGTCTTGGAGAGTTGTCTCCAGTATTGAGCAAAAGACGGAAGGCAGTGAGAAAAAGCAGCACATGGCTCGAGAATACAGAGAGAAAATAGAGTCTGAGCTAAAAGAGATCTGCAGTGATGTGCTGGTGAGATTTATTAAATGTCTTCTACAGTTAAAGTCCAATTGAATGCATTATACAGTCTCTCTTTGGGTGAAGTATACCTATGAATTTTTCATGTTGCTTTTAGTTTATTTTCAGTTGATTCATTCTGTATTTTATTTCTTTATTTATTTTTTACTATGTGTAAGGTTTTGATTTAGTCTTTTTTTTTTTTTTTTTTTTACTTACAGCACTGTAGTTAGAGAATATGCAGTCATATAAAAAACATTTATTGTGTATCTAAACTTATCTGCACCTTTTATGTTGGAGAAATATTATATTTGTCACTATTTCATGTGCTAAAATATCCTTCACAAATAGAGAGAGGCTTTTTTTTTTTGCCAAGTTTTTAGCCAAGGCCATTGCTAAGGGGACAACCAAAGCAATTGTCTTATGAATCTAGCCCACTTGGAGCTCTGAGTCACCCTTAAGCTGAATAGACAGTCTACTGGTGGACTTCAGACCCTGCATATTTAAAACCTGCCCTGGTTATAGTCTATTTAGACGTCACAAAACTAAAAAAAATGTATCTGCTCCTTTGATTCTGCCATATAATTTTCCCTTTTTCTCCCCTAAATGGGGTGGTATCTCTGAATTCACAGATCAAAAGATGCAGTTTTGTTAGGCTGGTATAAAATTGCAGAAAACTACGTGTTACGTGTTTTTAAGGTTAGCTAGATAACTTGGCAATGTTTTTCTGCAGACTAATAGTATAGTGAACTTGCACTGTAAGAATGATTTTAGGTTAGTCTGGGTGCAAAAGGTAGAAGACAAAACTGTCATGATTCCATCAAAGAATTATAACGTTGCAAGAAATGACTGTTCTGGTTTTTCATCCAGATTTTAGTCTTGTAATTGATGTGTTTTGGTGGATTTTTGGTAGCTAGTTCCTTTATAATCCATGGCAGTTTTCAAAACTATGGCAGTGGCGTAAATTTGCTCTACAATGCGAGTCTGAGGAGGCAGAGAAGTATCTGAGAATGTCACTGGGTAGATTTTCAATCGCTTGCAAGCATCACAACAAACATTGACTGAACTTTCCCCAGAGAAGCCTGATATGAAAACAGCCAACAAGCTATCAGTTTTTTGTTGTTTTTTTTTACCAACAGGTTTTACAGTAGAAGTTACTTTGTTTTCTAAAACAAGACTATTTGCTGATGTTTTAGTGCTATGCAATCTCAACTGATTTTCACCATGTTGATGAAAAACTTTTTTTCCAAAACCCTGTGTGCTTGTGGTGCATTTAGAAAATGTAAGAGCCAAGAGAATCATTTTTTTTTTTTTTTTTAAAGGGGCCTAGATAACCTTCTTTAAACTCACTAACTAATCAGGGCAGACAGAAATTAGATACAGTGGCCAAAGGTGATAAAGCATTTCACTTTTGTATGTTTCTAATGGGTGTAAAAAAGCCTCCAAGAACACATACAAATCCATAGACCTTTACAGAAAACATCTGGGAGAGTTGAAAAGCCTTGTTCCAGACTTCTGGCAATATCTATACATGCTAAAACTGCTCTGGAGCATTTTTTGTTTGTTTGCAATTGCAGTCTGGCATGTCTGTTGCATAGTGTATCACATCTATATGATGATTCAAATGAGTAATGGTTTAGCTTTCAAGGAGTGTTGTTAAAGTATGGGAACAGGGATAAACAGTTCTGGTCCTCAAGAGCCACAGGAAGGTCAGGTGTTCAGGATATCCACAATAAATATGCATATGAGAGATTTGCATTTCAAGGAGGCGGTGCATGCAAATCCTTCTCCTACATATTCATTGTGGATATCCTGAAAACCTGACCTGCCTGTGGCTCTTGAGGACTGGAATTGCCTACATTTACAGCAGGTAAGATTCCAAGACCCTTGTAATCTGCCCATTTGTGATACAAGGCCGAATCAAAAATTAAAGGCAATTGTTAAGTTATTCAGTAACCGGAACAGAGCTAACGAAATGCAACCTATACATACAATCATGCGAAAAAAATTAGGACACCCCATGAAATATTCAGTAATTTCTTAAGAAATGTTCACATATTTATGTCAAATCCTTCTCCTTTTTTTTTATTATCTCTGGAAAAGAAAGTGATGTAGTTGCAGGTAAACAACCAAACTTTTCCTTGATTTACTCATGAAACAAGATATCCACAAAAATGTGTATTCTGAGCAATAAATTAGGAAAACCTAATAGCTAGTGTTACCCCCTTTTGCTGAAATAACTGCAGTGAGATGCTTCTTGTAGCCATCTACCAATCTCTGACATTGGTCTGAGGAAAGTTAGTCCACTCCTCAATGCAGAATTCTTTCAGCTGTGAGATGTTTGAGGGGTTTCTTGCATGTACAGCCTGTTTCAAATCACCCCACAGTATCTCAATAGGATTAAGATCAGGGCTTTGACTCAGCCATTCCAGGACTCTCCATTTCTTAATTTTCAGCCAGTCCTTGGTGAATTTACTGTTATGTTTTGGGTCATTGCTGTGTTGCAGGGTCCAGTTCCACTTCCGCTATAATTTTCTTACAGATGGTCGCACATGTTCCACAAGCACCCTTTGATACACAGTCGAATTCATGGTGGATTCTATGATAGTGAGCTGGCCAGGTCCTTCTGCAGCAGAACATCTCCAAATCATGACACCTGCACTTCCATGCCTCATAGTTGGTATGAGGTTCTTTTCCTGGAATGCTGTATTTGGTGTACGCCAAACATGTCCTCTTTTCTGGTGGCTAAATAATTCAATTTTAGATTCATCTCTCCATAGAACACTATTCCAGAAGTCCTAGTGTTTTGTCTATATTCTCTCTGGCAAACTTCAGTCTGGCCTTGATGTTTCTCTTAGAGAGCAAAGGTTTCCTTCTTGCACACCTCACATGCAAGTTAAATTTGTGCAGTCTCTTTCTAATTATAGAGGCATGCACTTTCACATCAACAGTAGCAAGAGCCTGTTGTAGGTCCCATGATGACATTGTTGGGTTTTTGGAGACTTCTTTTAGCATCTTGCGGTCTGCTCTGGGTGTCAACTTGCTTGGACGGCCAGCAGTTGTTTGGAAAGTCATCCACGTGTACACTATTTTCCAGACTTTGGAATGGGAAGGTAAAATTCTTTTGAGATTTTTTTTTTAATTCCATACCAGACTTGTAAGCTGCTACAATCTTATTTCTGAAGGCCTCGGATGGCTTTTTTGATCTCACCGAAGCAGTCATGAGCATACCAAACTAAATATCTGAGGTTTAAGTAGGGCAAACCTCCTTCAAAATGCTGAGTAACGATGTTCTAATCATGTGCACCTGATGTGATGCACCTGTGTGTGATTTGAGCCACTTTAAGTGGGAGGATATGTGGGGTGTCCTAATTTATTCCTCAGCATACACATTTTTGTGGATATCTCTTGTTTCATCGATATGTGAACATTTATTAAGAGAACTGAATATTTCATGAGGTGTCCTAGTTTTTGCACATAACTGTATACTCCCACATTGCCTCTTGGATAGTTCATCCATGCACAGTGCAGACTCGACCTTTAGTTGTGTGGCAGCCACTAGGTCAGAAACATGGACACTCCATTGCAAGATTGCACCATCAAAGAACAACGTGCAGTAGTACGCTTTCTTTGGACAGGAGTGAAACCTTTGGAAATTCACAATCAGATATTGACTCAATATGGACATAGCACCATGAATCAACAAAAGACTTGAGTAGGTAAAAAGGTTTAAATCAGTAACCTACGTAGGTAGTTCTGGTCACCCATCAACGTCGTGCACACAAGAGCACCTTGATGGGGCAGATGCCTGAATTGGAGAAGACCGATGGCTAACTGTGTCTCAGCTGGTCGCCCATCAACGTCGTGCACACAAGAGCACCTTGACGGGGCAGATGCCTGAATTGGAGAAGACAGATGGCTAACTTTCAGCCAAATCTGTAGGCAGCCAACTATCTGCTATGGATCTGCATTATGTATGATGACTTGGGATATGGGAAAGCCTGCACATGATGGGTTCCTAAACAGGTACATGCAACAGCATGTGGAGATCATGACTCAGTTTGAGACGGTATGAAGATACATCTGGAGAGGAATTGTAACCGGCGATGAGACATGGGCACATCACTGTAACCCGGAGAGCAAAAGATAAAGCATGACGAAGTAAAGGAAGTGGTGCTCACCTGGCTTCAGAAACAGCAGTAAAATTTCTTCTCTGCAGGCATGCAGAAGCTAGTTGAACAATATAACAAATGTCATTTTGCATGGGGACTGTCTGGGAAAGTGATATGTTCAATTGCTCACAGTTCTATTAAAGTTGTTAAATGTATTTTGCCTTTACTTTTTGATTTACTATTGTATAAGGCTGCAGGATCTATCTGGGTATAGTATTTTACCTACATCTCATGTTCATGATCAGTGCAATATTCATTCTTACAGACTGCCATTTTTACCAGAAGAATGTATCCACCTTTTCTGTGAAATTTCTTTACTTTTGGATTTTTTTTTTTAGCTTCACAATTCTATTATTCTAAACTTTTTTTTCTACCAGAAAATACTTATCTTTTCTATATTTATACATTTTTAGAGGCATAAAAAGGCAAAACTTAGACTCTTTAGGCTTTCTCAACTTGAGTGTATTTTTTTGCCTGAAGAAGTGTGTGTGATCTTTGCCTTATTTGCTCCAAAATGAACTTTTTTTTGGCTGCATATTGAAGTGTATATTCTGTTTATTGTTTTCCTGAATAGACTGATACTACACTTTCCAAAGTGGCAACTGTTTGCCCCATTGATCTGCATGTAGATACTTTGATTCAAAACATTACTACTACTGCACAGTAACACCTTTATTTAAAAATAATCAAACCTTCAATTCTATGATTAACTAGAAAAGCTCATGACATTGTAGCAATTTTATATATACTCTGGGATTCTGTTCACTGGACAGTAGGTGTGCCAAATTTTATACTTGAAATTCATTGCTTTTACTAAGTTGTGTGGTATTTCTCTCAAACTGCAGTAGAGCCAGCTGAGTTAATCTTAACCAGCTATGGTGTCCCAATGCATAATCATTTTGTCTAGCTGCTGTGAAATTTTTTTTAGTATTACAACCTTATATCAAATGGAAGTAAGCTTTTTAACTCAAACAGATATACCAAACTTATCACTTTGAACAAATTGGCAAATTGTATTCATGTCTTATTCATAATGCCTAAATTTTGACATGTGTGAAAAGTGAAGTTATTAGTCATCCTTCAAACTTCTCTCTTCTCCCAAGAAACAAAAATATAATCTTGGGGTTTTAGGCAGCTTTTGGTGGTGGTCAAAAGTTATCTTATAATAGGTTTTTATATATTGAATAAAACTAGGGGGTCCTTTTACTAAGGCGAGCTAGCCAATTTAGCATGCACTAAATATTAGTGTGCACTAAATGCTAACGTGTCATTATATTCTATGGACACGTTTGCGTTTAGCGTGTGCTAAATCGGCTAGCGCCTTATAAACCCATATAACATTTAAACCATACATAAAAATCTTACAATCAATCTCGGTGCAAGCCTTCTGGAAAATGGAAACTTTTCTCACTTTACAAAAAAAAACACAAAATTACAAAACTGAACAAAAGTGGATTCCTAGGGAAAACAAAACAAGAACATAATAATTGCCATACTGGAACAGACCAAAGGCTCATCCAACCCAATATCCTGTTTCCAACAGTGGCCAACCCAGGTCCCAAGACCTTGACCTTTCAAATATTTCAAACTCCTGGTGCAGTTCAGTAAGCATAGTTATAAAGAACTGGTGCATAACTAAATGGTTTGGTGTGTGTTGTTTTCTCTCTGTCTGGTAGATACCAGTTTCATTTTGACCAGACCGGGCACATTTAATAATGCTTGAATGAGCATGGAACACTTGAAGGACTATACTGTTAAGAGCTCAGCAAGATATTTGTAGGTGTTATATAGTTTGGTATCTTAAACATAACTCTCCAAATTAAAGGAGATAGTCAATAATTACTGGTGTTGAACTATAATCGATAAAAATACTCCAAGTTGAATAAAAAGGATACATCGAGTGCAAAAAAATGCTATAAAGTGCCAATAAATATTAATAGAGTGCTCGGTCACCAACCAATCTGTGCAAAACCTACAAGCACCAGTTGTAAACAGGGACCACCATAGCACTGGCAACAGGTCCCTTAACCTTCCATATATTCAGTGAAAAAGATTTTAAAAAATCACTTATCTTTTAATATATGAGGATGGTAGTAGAATGTAGTATCCTGCGCTTATATGAAATCTCAATCTCTCTTGTAAACCCCCGTGTTTGAAATTCCCATAGCCTCCCTTCGACTCGAGTTTCGCGTTAGCATCGTAGGGAGGGAGGCATAGGCTAGAGGAGGGGAGGGAACACCCATCTAAAAGTATTGATAGCACTTTTGCTGCAGTGTTCTGCAACAAATGTAAATGCCTAATAATTCAAGGGCAGTCAGTCCCTGATAACCTCTACTATAAACATATGAGTTGCAAATGAGTGCATAATTATTAGATTCTGTTCATAAAACTTATGTTCGGATAACTTTCAGATTGGCAAGTGTATGAATGTGATTTTCTTCCATTTGTTCCAACAAAATGTCTAGCCCCAGTATAATCCTTAGATCTTATTTTAACTCCCAGGATAGAAGGTGCAAGAGTGACATTTCTGAATTTTAAAGAGAAATCCAAGATAAATGGTTAATTTTCATCCAAGCACAGTATGAGAGGAACTGCAGGTTCAGATATTTGGTGTATGTGCTTGGCTGTGGAGCCAATGGGGCGAAGCTACCATCTGTGGGATTATGATTGAATGCCTCGGTCAGAATCCCCCCCTAAATGGAACGATAGGTTAGTTTTACCCTACTGATGATGTGTCGTTGCGATAGTAACTTATTTTCATTTAACCAGGCTGCCAAATAGAAACATGACAGCAGATAAAGGCCAAATGGCCCATCCAGTTAGCTCATCCACTATCTCCTCCTCTTCCTAAGAGATTCCTTGTGCCTGTCCCATACTTTCTTGAATTCAGAGTAGAAAATATGGGGACAAATGTTTTCCCATTCCTGTCCCTGCCCCATTCCTATAAGCTCTGCCTTAACCACACAAGCTTTGAACACTTATGATTTTAAAGTGTTTGATGCTTGTGCAGATAAGAATGGAGCGTGTAGGAATGGAACAGGAAAGGAACTCATAGGGATGGGGAAATTTGTCCCCTTGTCATTCTCTAATTCAGACACAAGACCTCTACTGGAAGACTGTTCCACCTATCTGAGAATTTTTGCATGCAATGTCTTCACTGCATACAAATCTCTCATGAATATTCATTGAGGATAGCTTGAAAACCTGAATGACTAGAAGGGGGAGGAGGTATGTCTCCAGGATCAGGGTGTTTTTATCATAGTAAATGACAGCAGATAAAGACCTGAATGGTCCATCCAGTCTGCCCATAATCTATTAGATTAACTTTTCTCTTCTTTGATATTTCTGGGCTGTAGACTGTAAAATCTCTGGTATTGTCCTTAGTTCCAAATGCTGAAGTTGCTGTCCAAGCTCACTCCAGCCTATTCAACCATCCTGTTGTTCGCAAGACATCTACCGTAAAGTCTGGCCAGTAATATTCTCCTATTCCCATATTAGTGGAGTTCACATTTATGCCCACCCCAGCCCATCCTACACCAAATCACCATATAGTGGTACCTCAGTTTACGAGTGCACCGGTTTGCGAGTGTTTTGCAAGACGAGCAAAACATTTGCAAAATCGGTGCCTCGGAAACCGAGCATGGCTCGATTTTACGAGCGCACCCCCCTGCCACAATCCAACCCCCCCCCCCCCCCCGCCGCTTCTTACCCTCATCTGGGCACTCTTGAAGATCGGCCTACTCGTCTGCTGGGCCTTGAGCATCTGAGCATGCTCAAGGCCTGCGAGTTCACGTTCTGAACGTGAATGTGAACTCGCAGGCCTTGAGCATGCTCAGATGCTCAAGGCCCAGCAGACGAGTAGGCCGATCTTCAAGAGTGCCCAGATGAGGGTAAGAAGCGTCGGGGGGGGGGGGGTGCCCAATTGTGGCGGGGAGGATGTCGGATCGTGGTGGGGGGTGCCTGATCGCAGGAGGGGGCCTTCGAGGGGAGCAATGCCGGTTCTCGGGGGGGAGGGGGAACACATCAAAGCGAGTTTCCATTATTTCCTATGGGGAGACTCGCTTTGATAAACGAGCATTTTAGATTACGAGCATGCTCCTGGAACGGATTATTCTCGTAATCCAAGGTACCACTGTATATGGAACACAGACCGTGCAGGTCTGTCCAATACCGGCCTTGGTTCTTTACTTTACATCCTTCATTTTCTAATTAGGAATCCTCTATTTATCCCAGGACAAGCAGGCAGGTATCACATATGGGTGACGTCATCCGACAGAGTCTCGATGCGGACGCCTCACAAACAAACTTGCTTGAAGAAACTAGAAGTTTCGAGTCGCCCACACCGCGCATGCGCGAGTGCCTTCCCGCCTAGTGCACAGGGCGCTTCTCCTCAGTTCTTAGTTTTCCGCGGAGCTGAGAAGTCCGTCTTTTTGGCTCTCTCCGATAACTTTGTCGTTCGTGCCTTCTCTCACCGCAGTTTGTTTCTTTTTCTCACGAATCACTGTATTAGTCTTCGACTTTGTGTCAGCTGTCTTTTTGTCTATGCCCCAGCCTGTCACCGGTTTCAAATGGTGTCGCAAGTGCAAGCGCACGATATCCCTTACGGACCCACACGGACGCTGTCTCAAGTGCCTTGGGCCGAAACATCATCCTACCTCATGCCTGCCTTGCCAAACACTTAAACCTCACGCTTTTAAGCGTCGTTGCGTTCTGGTGGATAACCTATTCGAGTTGGAGTCTTCTACTCTCTCGGCATTGAAGGTGTCTTCGGCATCGGCCCCGGTCGATGCCTCTCCTTCTACTGCTTCCACCTCGAGCCTCATCAGACCTTCCTCCTTTGGAGCGGCTCTTTATTTGACGTCCTCAGCTGCCATATCTTCTCCTGTCTCCTCAGGTCAGATAGCTCAGCACTCGGTTCCGCCAGTGGTGATTAAAGTTTCGAAGCCTTCCAAGTCGAAACACTCGCACCACTGTGCGAGAACCTTCAGCTAAGGCAGGTGGGCCGGTTTCAGTCGCGGTACTCTCCTTGCCGGCTATACCCCAGCCCTCTTTGGAGGGAGCAGATTATTAAGGTCCTCACTAACATGGGACCCACACTGCTTAATCTGCTTCAGCCTGAGCATGTAGAAGTCTCCCGTCCGCCTGTGCCCCGGTCTGATCCTCCACACTCGATGCAGGGAGCGGAGTCTCTGCGAATGTCTGGTCGGGCTTCCAAGCACGAAATGCATAGAGCAGAGTCTGTGCGAGTGCATCGATAGGATACCTCCCATTCTACCAAGGGAGTCCAGTCTTCGAAGTTGCTTCAGGGCTCCTCCATGCCTATCGATCTTTGATCAACTGCTACCGAGGCAACCTCTGCTCGATCTTCGAGACACAGTTCTCGACATTACTCGAGACCTGCTTCGAGGCCTTCTTCGAGACAATCATTCCTCAAAGCCTCGGTCTTCTCCAGCCTTGACGAGACCTCCAACTCCTCATTCCAAGTCTCCAATGCCGGCCCTGGAGGATATCCCGATGTCTAGTGACTCGTCCAAGTCTCCCGGTTCCTTCATACCATGGTTTCCTGTTGAGGCTTCTTCTTCTTCGACTCCAATTGCCTCGACGTCCTCGAGTCCGTCTTGAAGCCGTGCCACTGCAGATAGTTATCTTTTTCCTCATTTTTGAGACAGATGACTATAGACTTGAGCGTTCCTTTGGACACTGGCTCTAAGTACTCTAAAGCAGTGATTCCCAACCCTGTCCTGGAGGAACACCAGGCCAATCGGGTTTTCAGGCTAGCCCTAATGAATATGCATGAGAGAGATTTGCATATGATGGAAGTGATAGGCATGCAAATTTGCTTCATGCATATTCATTAGGGCTAGCCTGAAAACCCAATTGGCCTGGTGTTCCTCCAGGACAGGGTTGGGAACCACTGCTCTAAAGAATACCTCGAGACCATGCATCTTCCTCAACCTCCGGCTGAGTCTCTCAAATTGCCATTACACAAGCTTCTTGATCAGACTTTTACTAGATGCATGGAGACTCCTTTTTCCATTCCAGCAGTTCCAGGAAAGTTGGATGCCAGATATAAAACAGTGCATCATAAAGGTTTTGACAATTCCCAACTGTCACATCAATCCTTGCTTGTGGAATCCTCTTTAAAAAGATCCCATTCTTCCAGAGTGTATGCCACAGTTCCTCCTGGTAGGGAAGGGAAGACCATGGATAAGTTTGGACGCTGCATTTATCAAAATGCTATGATGTCTTCGGTCCTCAGTTATAACTTTCATTTTATTACTTATTTTGAATTTCTTTTGTCTCTTCTGCCGAAATTTTTGAGTTACTTAGATGATAGCATGCATTTTAAGTTCCAAGAAGTCATTGCTTCTTTCTCTCAGTTGCGTATCCATCTTTTGCAATCATCTTGTGATGCCTTTGAGCTCTCTGCCCGAGCAGCGGCTTGTTCTAGGCCATGCGTCGTCTAGCCTGGCTTCGCACCATAGGCATGGACTCTAACCTCCAGGATCGCCTGGCGAACATCCCTTGTGAAGGCAATGACCTTTTTGATGAGTCCATCGAGGCTGCCACCAAAAAATTGTCTGACCATGCTAAATCTTTTGCCTCTATAGTCAGACCTAAGCCAGCTCCTTCTAGGCCTACACATCCTCCTGTTATCTACCAGAGGCGTTTTCCTCCAAATCTGGTGCCTTACACTCGCCCTCCTTTGAAGAAGCAACCACCTCAGAAGCAACAGAAGCCTCAACCTTCTGCTCCACCTAAGGCTTCTCAGCCTTTTTGACTGTTTACACCAGAGCATAACATCCATCGTTCTGTCTCTGACTCCTTTTCCACCTATAGGAGGTCATCTCCATCTTTTTTACAACAGATGGACGATCAAAACATCAGACCTCTGGGTCCTTTCCATCATCAGGGAAGGATACTCTCTTCATTTCAATCAAGTTCCTCCAGAGCTTCCTCCAAGAGAGTATCCTTCCAGTCCGTCCCAGACCGCCCTTCTTCTTCAGGAAGCTCAAGCTCTGCTTCGTCTCCATGCCATCGAACCAGTTCCCTTGGAACAGCAGAACAGGGGGTTTTACTCCCGTTACTTCCTTGTTCCGAAGAAGATGGGCGATCTGCCACCCATTTTGGATCTCAGGGCTCTCAACAAATTTTTAGTCAAAAAGAAAAATTTTGGCTGCTCAAGAGGACTATACTCGCATCCCCATTCACCCGGCCTCCGTCAGTATCTCAGATTTCGGGTGGGGAATCTGCATTTTCAATACAGAGTACTACCCTTCGGCCTGGCCTCGTCTCCCAGAGTGTTCACCAAGTGCCTGGTTGTGGTAGCGGCAGCTCTACGGAATCATGGTCTTCAGGTATTTCCCTACCTTGACGACTTGCTCATCAAAGATTCCACCTCTCAAGGGGTTATTGTAGCAACCCAACAGACTACCTGGTTTCTACAAAGTTTGGGATTCAAAATCAACTTTCCCAAATCTCAGCTTCAACCCTCTCAGAATCTACAATTCATTGGAGCTGTTCTGGACACTGTCCAATTCAGAGCATTCATTCCACAACAACGTCTGGAAGCTCTTCTTCAACTCTGTCATACAGTGTCTTCCAGCTCTTCCATCTCAGCGAGACACATGATGCACCAAGCAAACAAACAACAACATTGGCTAGACAGTTACATTAATAAAGCTGAACTGACCTACAATGCTTTTAGAAAACTTATAAAAACTACCTTATTCGACAGATATATCACCTAAACAGAACCTCACCAAACACTCTGTTTCTTTTCAAAATGCCCTCTGAAATCCTAATCGAGCAGCATTTGTAATTTCAGGACCTTTCTTCTAATATGTCTGAATCTCTAAACAAACTGTATATTGTAATTTTCTCTTTTTTTTTCTTAGCAAACAGTATATTTTGTAATTTCGATTTCTTAAAATCTCTGTACTCCTTCTACATATTGTAAATCGCTGAATGTCCAGCGCTCTTGAATGTAAACTGCCTAGAAGTCGCAAGATTGTGGCGGTATAGAAGAATAACGTTATTATTATTAGTTATTACTTCTTCTGGGTCACATGGCCTCCACAGTACACGTGACTCCTTTTGCCAGACTTCACCTCGGATTTCCTCAGTGGACCCTGGCATCTCAATGGACGCAGGTTTGCGACCCTCTTTCTCAACACATAACAGTCACTCCTTCATTGAAGCAGTCTCTCCATTGGTGGATGCTCTCTTCCAATCTCTCTAGAGGCTTGCTTTTTTACATGCCCCCTCATCAGAAGGTCCTCACGACAGACTCGTCGACCTACGCTTGGGGCGCTCATCTCTGGACCAGTACGGATCGTCAGTGTCATATCAATCAGTTGGAACTCAGAGCGATCCTCAAAGCTCTCCATACTTTTCAACATCTCCTTCACGACACAGTAGTCCTCGTCCGCACGGACAACCAAGTCGCCTTGTATTATGTCAACAAACGGGGAGGGACGGGGTCTGCCTCCCTTTGTCAAGAAGCTCTGGACGTTTGGGACTGGGCGAACCGTCACAACACCTTCCTCAAAGCTGTCTACAATCAAGAGGCTCAGAATTCCTTGGCAGACAACTTGAGTCGTCTTCTGCAACCTCACGAATGGACTCTCCATTCCTTGTCTCTTCATCACATTTTCTCACAGTGGGGAACGCCTCAGATAGACCTCTTTGCAGCTCCCCACAACTTCAAACTGCCTCAGTTCTGCTCCAGGATGTACTCTCCTCACCGCCTTGAGGCAGATGCTTTTCTCCTACAATGGACAAATCTATTCCTCTACGCATTTCCTCCATTCCCTCTCATTCTCAAGACTCTAGTCAAATTGAAGAACGATCATGCCACCATGATTCTAATTGCTCCTTGGTGGCCGAGACAATCATGGTACTCCCTTCTACTTCAACTCAGCAGCAGGGAGCCATACCTTCTACCAATTTTTCCTTCTCTGCTTCATCCCAACCTGCAGTCTCTACACCCGACAGCCTGGTACCTTTCAACATAACTCCTCTTCAGTTTTCTCAATCTTTCGGAGATATTTTAGAAACTTCTCGAAAGCTTACAACTAGACAATGCTATCACCAAAAATGGACTAGATTTTCTACATGGTATTTCTCTCATCATAAGAAGCTTCAACATTCCTCCTTATCTGTTTTGGATTATCTTTTGCATCTATCCAACTCTGGTCTCAAGTCTACATCCATTCGAGTCTATCTCAGTTCAATTGCAGCTTTTCATCAGCCTATTGAAGGGAAACCCCTCTCTGCTCATCTGGTAGTTTCCAGATTCATGAAAGGACTTTTCAATGTCAAACCTCCTCTCAAACCGCCTCCTTTGGTTTGGGACCTCAATGCTGTCCTTTCTCAACTCATGAACCCTCCATTTGAACCAATTGATAAGGCTCATTTGAAGTATCTCACTTGGAAAGTGGTGTTTCTCATTGCTCTCACTTCTGCTCGACGAGTCAGTGAGCTACAAGCTTTGGTTACTGATCCACCATTCACTGTGTTCCATCATGACAAGGTGGTTCTTTGTACTTATCCGAAATTCCTACCTAAAGTGGTCTCAGAATTTCATCTCAACCAATCTATCATACTTCCAGTGTTTTCCAAAGCCTCATTCTCATCCTGGAGAATCAGCTCTTCATACTCTGGACTGTAAATGTGCTTTGGCCTTCTACGTGGAACGCACCAAACCATACAGAACTGCTCCTCAACTTTTTGTCTCTTGATCCAAATAAGTTGGGACATCCAATTTCTAAATGCACCATCTCTAATTGGATGGCAGCTTGTATATCTTTCTGCTATGCCCATGCTGGATTACCACTTCACAGTAAAGTCACAGCCCATAAAGTCGGAGCAATGGCAGCTTCTGTAGCTTTTCTCAGATCGACACCAATTGAGGAGATTTGCAAGGCTGCTACTTGGTCCTCGGTTCATACCTTCACTTCTCACTATTGTCTGGATACTTTCTCCAGACGGGATGGACAGTTTGGCCAAACAGTATTACAAAATTTATTCTCCTAAGTTGCCAACACTCCCATCATCCCATTCTGGTTAGCTTGGAGATCACCCATATGTGAGGAAACCTGCCTGCTTGTCCTGGGATAAAGCACAGTTACTTACCGTAACAAGTGTTATCCAGGGATAGCAGGCAGCTATTCTCACAACCCACCCACCTCCCCTGGTTGGCTTCTCTGCTAGCTATCTGAACTGAGGAAACGCACCCTGGGCGGGAAGGCACTCGCGCATGCGCGGTGCGTGCGACTCTAAACTTCTAGTTTCTTCAAGCAAGTCTGCTTGTGAGGCTTCCGCATCGAGGCTCCGTCGGATGACGTCACCCATATGTGAGAATAGCTGCCTGCTGTCCCTGGATAACACCTGTTACGGAAAGTAACTGCTTTATATCCCACGCTTTTTTGAATTCCATCACCATTTCCCCCCTCCACCACTTCCTTCAGGAGGGCATTCCAGGCATCTACCACCTTCTCCGTAAAGAAGAATTTCCTAACATTGCTCCTAAGTCTTCCTTCCTGTAACCTCAAATTGTGCCCTTTAGTTTTACCTTTTTTTTTTTTTTTTTCTTCTCTGGAAAAGATTTGCTTCCATATTAATGCCTTTCAAATATTTAAACATCTGTATCTTATCTCCTTTGTCCCTCCTCTCCTCCAAAGTATACATATTTAGGTCTTCCAGTCTCTTCTCGTACTTCTTTTTGTTCAGACCTCTTACATTTTCATTGCCTTCCTCTGGACCGCTTGAAGTCTTTTATATCCTTTGCCAGATACGACCTCAAAAACTGAGCACAATACTCCCAAGTGCGGCCTCATCAACAACCTATACAGGGGCACCTCCCTTTTTCTGCTGGTTACTCCTCTTTCTATACAGCCAAGCATCCTGGCTGTAGCCACAACCTTATCACACTGTTTAGATGCCTTTAGATCCTCAGACACAATCACCCCAAGGTCCCTCTTTCTGTCAGTGTTTTATCAGCCTCTTACCTCCCAGCACATATGTTTCTCTCAGATTTCTACTCCCCAAATGCATCACTCTGCACGTCTTCACATTGAATTTTAGTTGCCAGACGTTAGACCATTCTTCTAACCTTTGCAGATCCTTTTTCATGGTTTCCACCTCCATCCCCACCCCCCCTCCAGATGTCCACTCTGTTACAAATCTTGGTATCATCCACAAAGAGGTTAACCTTAGCTTCTAACCCTTCAGCAATATCACTCACAAACATATTGAACAGAATTGGTCCCAGCACCGAGCCTTGAGGCACCCCACTACTCACCTGACCTTCCTCTCAGCGAATTCCATTTACCACTACCGTCTGGCGTCTGTCCATCAACCAGTTTCTAATCCAGTTCACCACTTTGGGCCCTAACTTCAGCCCACAGTTTTAAGAACCTTCTATGAGGAATCGTATCAAAGGCTTTGCTGAAATCTAAGTAAATTAATAATAACTACTTTATTTTTTTCTATACTGCCTCAATCTTACAACTTCTAGGCGGTTTACAGTGAAGAGAGCTGGATAATCTACGAATACAAATAGCGAAGATGTCGCAGTACAGTCAGCGAATTACAGAATACAATTAGTAAAAGTAAACATTTCTCAAGTTATCAACATAGTGTTAATCGTTTTAAAATGGTATCTGATTAGGAGATAAATCTATTAAACAGTGCTGTCTTAATTTCTTTCCAAAATGCACCGTAGGTCAACCTAGCTCTGTTGATGTAATTGCCTAGCCAGGTCTGCTGTTTGCTAGCTTGAAACTTCAAAGTTCTGTCCAGAAAGGACCTATATTTGCAATCAGTGATCCTTGGGTAGGCAAAAAGATTGCAATTTCTGGTTGTCCTAGTGGGGATGTGTAGCTCGAAATGTGGTAAGAGATAGGTAGGGGCCATTCCCCACACCAGTTTAAAGTTTAATTACATCTAGCGCACATCCTTGACCCAATTCTCTGGTCACCAGTCAAAGAACATAAGTGTCCAGCAGTCCACTCACGTGGCGGCCCCCAGGTCAAAGACCAGTGCTCTAAATGAGTCCAGCCTCACCTGTGTACGTTCCAGTTTAGCAGGAACTTGTCCAACTTTGTCTTGAATCCCTGGAGGGTGTTTTCCCCTATAACAGACTCCGGAAGAGCATTCCAGTTTTCTACCACTCTGGGTGAAGAGAACTTCTCTACATTTGTACAGAATCTATCCCCTAGAGAGTGCCCTCTCGTTCTCCCTATCTTGGAGAGGGTGAACAACCTGTCCTTATTTAATAAGTCTACTCCCTTCATTATTTTGAATGTTTCGATCATATCCCCTCTGTTGCCTCTTTTCAAGGTAGAAGAAGCCCAGTTTCTCTAATCTCTCACTGTACGGCAACTCCTCCAGCCCCTTAATGTAATGTAATTTATTTCTTATATACCGCTAAATTCCGTTAGGATTCTAAGCGGTTTACAGAAAAAATAGACAATAGGGTACATTAAAATTATAAGTAAAATAGGTACTTGGATATTCCCTTACTGTCCCGAAGGCTCACAATCTAACTAAAGTACCAAGAAAAATGACAATTAGTAGAGTAATGAAAAAATAAAATAGAGATAGAAGAGAAAAAATAAGAAAATAAACATTCTAATAAGACTACAATGGTCTAAAGGACTTTGAAAGGTTGAAAAAAGAAGGGAGATAGGAAATAGAAGCAGAAGGGAGAACCATTGAAACTATAGAATTCTTGGGAAATTTAAATGAAATTTAAATAATAAATAGGAAACAAAACCAAGTGGCAAAACAATGAATGAGATTTAAAAAAATTTTAGTCGCTCTTCACTGGACCCTTTCGAGTAGTGCCGTGTCCTTCTTCATGTACGGTGATCAGTGCTGGACGCAGTACTCCAGGTGAGGGCACATCATGACCCGGTACAGCAGCATGATAACCTCCGATCTGTTCATGATCCCTTTATCATTCTAGCATTCTGTTCGCCCTTTTCGCCACCACCGCACATTGCGCGGACGGCTTAATCAACTTGTCGATCAGCACTCCCAAGTCTCTTTCCTGGGAGGTCTCTCCAAGTACCGCCCCGAACATCCTGTATTTATGCATGAGATTTTTGTTACCGACATGCATCACTTTATACTTATCCATGTTGAACCTCATGTGCCTTGTTGATGACCATTTTTTGAGCTTGATTATGTCACGTTGCAGATCTTCGCAATCCCCCTGTATCTTCACTACTCTGAATAACTTCGTATCATCCGCAAATTTAATCACCTCGCTCATCCGAAGAATTCAATCAAATTCATTTGGCACGATTTATCTTTAGTAAACCCATGTTGCCTTGGATCTTGTAATCCATTAGATTCTAAGAATTTCACTATCCTTTCCTTCAGCAACATTTCCATTATTTTTCCAATAACTGAAGTGACACTTGCTGGCCTGTAGTTTCCCGCTTCATCTCTACAACCACTTTTGTGAAGAGGGACCACATCCACTCTTATCCAGTCCCATGGAATCTCTTCCACGTCTAAAGATTTATTGAGTAAATCTTTAAGAGGATCTGCCAGAACCTCTCGGAGCTCCCTCAATATCCTGGGATGGATCCCATCCAATCCCATAGCTTTGTCCACCTTCAATTTTTGAACGGTGCAATATCCATTCCATTCTTAGGTGTAACTTTGCTGACCAATTGCAGTCCTTATCCATGTTTTTCTTCTGGGAACACTGAACAGAAGTATTTGGAAACCAGACGGGAATTATGTAGAATCGGACTCCCATAAAGCCGAACTATTAAATGAATACTTCTGCTCAGTCTTCACCTGCGAGGCACCGGGATCTGACCCACAGTTGCAGACAAGGGTGAACTCGGAAGACCCGTTTTGAAATTTTGAGTTTACGTCCATCAGCGTCTACTATGAGCTATCAAGACTCAAAGTGGGGGGACCAGACAAACTACACCCCAGGGTGCTTAGGGAGTTGAGTGACGTCCTGGAGGAACCGTTATCCGCGCTCTTCAATCTTTCCCCAAGTACAAGAAGAGTCCCGTTGGACTGGAAAATGGCTAACATCATGCCACTCCACAAAAAGGGATGCAGGACGGAGGCTGCAAATTACAGACCGGTGAGTCTCGCATCGATAGTGAGTAAACTCATGGAAAAACTAATTAAACACAAATTGGATACGATCCTGAATGAGGAGAATCTACGAGATTCCCACCAACATGGATTTACAAAGGGAAGGTCCTGCCAATCCAATCTAATCAGCTTCTTTGACTGAGTAACAAGAAAGCTGGATATGGGAGAGTCCCTGGACGTCTTGTACTTGGACTTCAGTAAAGCGTTTGATAGCGTCCCACACCGCAGGTTATTGAGCAAGATGAGTTTGATGGGATTAGGTGAAACATTAACTGCATGAGTTAAGGACTGGCTTGGAGGTAGACTTCAGAGGGTGGTGGTGAACGGTACCCTCGCCGAAACGTCGGAGGTGATCAGTGGAGTGCCGCAGGGCTCGGTCTTGGGCCTGATCCTCCTATTTAACATCTTCGTAAGAGACTTGGCTGAGGGGCTTCGAGGTAAAATTACATTATTCGCCGATGACACCAAACTATGCAACATAGGCAAAAGCACAGTGCTCGACCTACTCTTACTAGAACATTGGTCAAAAACTTGGCAACTAAGTTTCAATGCCAAAAAATGTAAGGTCATGCACCTTGGCAGCAGAAATCCATGCAAAACTTACACCCTAAACGGTGAGACCTTAGCAAGGACTGCAGCAGAACGAGACTTGGGAGTGATCATTAGTGAAGACATGAAGACTGCCAATCAAGTGGAGAAAGCTTCATCCAAGGCTAGACAAATCATCGGTTGTATCCGTAGAAGTTTCATCAGCCAAAAGCCTGTAGTCATAATGCCTTTGTACAGACGCATGGCGAGACCTCATCTGGAATATTGTGTACAATTCTGGAGGCCACATTACCAAAAAGATGTGCTGAGTTGAGTTGGTTCAGGGAATGGCCACCAGGATGGTCTCAAGGATCTTCCATATGAGGAACGACTGGGTAAGTTGCAGCTATACTCACTCGAGGAACGCAGAGAGAGGGGAGACATGATTGAGATGTTCAAATATGTCATGGGCCATATCGAGGTGGAAGAAGATATCTTTTCTCTTATAGGACCCACGACAACAAGAGAGCATCCGTTGAAAATCAGGGGTGGGAAATTCCATGGCGACACCAGGAAGTATTTCTTCACCAAAAGGGTGGTTGATCACTGGAATTATCTTCCACTACAGGTAATTGAGGCCAGCAGCGTGCCAGATTTTAAGAAAAAATGGGATAGGCATGTGGGATCTCTTCATGGGGGAAGTTAGGAGTGGGTCATTAGAGTGGGCAGACTTGATGGGCCGTGGCCCTTTTCTGCCGTCTTTTCTATGTTTTATTTGCTTTTTCCTCATCACTCTCCCCATAGTGATTCGTACCTTCTTTCTTTCAGTCTTGTAATTCCATTTTTTGTCTTCCTCCTTTCACTAATATACCTGAAAAAAATTGTCTCCCTTTCTTATATTATAGCCATTTGCTCTTTCGTTTGCGCTTTTGCCAGACGTATCTCTCTCTTGACTATTTAGTTTCATCTGATATTCCTTCCTGTACTCCTGTTCTTGAGGTTTTTTATATTTCTCAAACACCAATTCTTTTGCCTTTATTTTTTCCGCCACTAGTTTGGAGAACCATATCGGTTTCCTTTTTCTCTTGTTTTTCTTTATTCTTCACTTAAAGGTCAGTAAAGTCCCAGTGAGTCAGCAAGATCCCTATCAGCAGTTCTATAGGAGGACCTAGCAATTTGAGACACTGTGATACAAATTCTGCTGGCATATACTTTTTTCCCCTTTTTTAAATTCTTAATATCCCAATAAATCTAGCTAGCAGTTTCTGTGCTTTAATCTCCAACTGCAGATTACACCTTAAAGCTGCTTTCTGTTCTGACTGGCTTTGTAAAATAAGTCTTGCCTGCAGTAGAAAAGACAAGAGTTATCCCCTCTAATGACAGAGCTAAGCAGAAAAAGGAGGGGGAAGGCTTTTTTGTTTTTGTTTTTAGGGGGGGTGTAGGTTAGACAGAGAAGTTACTCCCATACTATAGACAAACAGTCATTTAAGTTTAAGTCCTAATTATTAAATAATTAATAAAGCCTGTGCTCAGGTCTAGAGAAACACAGCCAACAATTTTAAATCTCCGAATTAAATATATACTAAAATTTGTGTTCAAGCCTAGAGAACAGCCAACAATTTTAAATCTCTGAATTAAATATATACTAAAATTTGTGTTCAAGCCTAGAGAACAGCCAACAATTTTAAATCTCCGAATTAAATATATACTAAAATTTGTGTTCAAGCCTAGAGAACAGCCAACAATTTTAAATCTCCGAATTAAATAAATAATAAGGTTTGTGCTCAAGTCCAGAGAATCAGCAGTTTTAAATCCTAATAATTTAAATATTAAAATTAATGATCAATTCTAGAGTAAAAATATTTCAGGTACCAAAATCTATTTCTCATCAGTTGAGATATTTAAGAATAAAAACAAGGCACTTAGCAATTTTCCAGTTCAGCTTCTAGTAGAACACCACATGGAGGTCATGAAACATATCCCAATTGCGAGCTCTATCCCCTTATCTACTTCCGCTTCCAGCCTCCTCTTCCTCCATAGCTATGGATGTTTTTGCAGAGCTCTTCATGGCCATGATTCTTTTTTTTTCCTTTCCTTCTGCTTCAACAGCAGCCTGAAGATTCTCTCTGTTGTATCTTTAAAGATCTACTACTAATGTCAGTAGTGAGAGGAGCTCAGTAGAAAAGGCCTTATTTTCCTGGTAATTTCAGTTGTATGGGTGGCCTGTTCAAAACACAACAAGACAAAAGACAACAAGACAAAAGATTGCTTGTTTGGAATTGAAAACTAATTTTAAAAAAAACCAAACAAACCCACAACATGACAAAGAGTCCAAGAGTCTAGATCTTGATGAGGGTGCATGTTGCTCCATTGAAAATAGAAGAGGAGCTGAAGACAAAACTATTGGTTATCTGTAAAACTGTTCTATTACCACACCCTAGCCCTAGGATGGTGTGGTAGTGCCCATTCACAAGGCCTTAAAAGATAAATGTTTAGGTGAAAACAATTGTCCGTGCATCTCCATGGACAAGATTCAGAAGCCTCCCAGATTTGAGAAGCAACAGGTTCCTTACTGTTGTCGCATGCCAAAAGCATTAGAACAAACTAGTCAGTGTCTTCAAAGAAGGATGTGTGAACTGTAGAGATGAAGGAAGCAATTAGAGACAAGAAACCTTTGTTCAAGGAATGGAAAAGGTCAAAAACGGATGAAAACTGGAACAAGCACAAACAACATCAAAGCAGGTGCCATAAGGCGGTAAAAGGGGCCTAAAGGTACTACGAGGAAAAAATAGCCAAGGAGGCGAAGAACTTCAAGCCATTCTTTCAATATATTAAGGGGAAACGACCTGCGAAAGAAGCAGGGCTGTGGAATCGGAGTCGGAGGAAATTTCAGGTACCTGGAGTCGGAGTCAGAAGTACAAAAACTGAGGAGTCAGAGTCGGAACATTTATCTACCGACTCCATTTTTTAACTTGGCATACCAATCACGAGCGATTCTTTCAGCTGTAGCACCCACTGTATACACAGCACAAATGTTGTGAGCAGCTTCTGCGGCCTTAGAACCTTCTCTCAACTTGACATTCCATTTTAACAATCTGAAAATTAACCAGTGCTGTGGAGTTGGAGTCGAGGTGTCGGAGTCGGAGGAAATTTCGGGTAACTGGAGTCGGAGTCAGAAGTACAAAAAACTGAGGAGTCAGAGTAGGAACATTTATCTACCAACTCCACAGCCCTGGAAAGAAGCGGTGGGACCGTTGGATGCCCATGGAATAAAGGGAGCGCTAAAGGAGGACAATTTTGCGATAGACTGAACACGTTTTTTGTGTCTGTATTTACCGAAGAAGATTTACACAGCATACTGGAACCCATCAGGCTGTATGCTGGAAACAAAGATGGAAAGCTGACAGGATTGACGGTCAGTCTAGAGGAGTTGTGTAGGCAGTTTGATAGGCTTAAGAGTGATAAATTCTCGGGGCCGGATGGCATCCATCCGAGGATCATCAAGGAACTGAAAGGCACTATAGCTGAACTACTTCAACTAATAGCCAATCTGTCAATCGAATCAGGAAAGATTCCAGAATTCTGGAAGGTGGCGAATGTTAGGCCAATCTTCAAGAAAGGTTCTAGGGGAGATATGGGAAGCTACAGACCGCGAGTCTGACTTCGGTACCAGGAAAGATGGAAGAGTCGCTGATAAAGGACCGCATCATTGATCACCTTGACAGACACGGGCTGATGAGGACCAGTCAGCATGGTTTTAGCAAAGGCAGATCATGTTTGACGAACTTGCTGCACTTCTTTGAGGGAGTAAACAGACAGACAGACAAGGGTGACCCAGTAGACATTGTATATCTGGATTTTCAGAAGGCGTTTGACAAGGTTCTGCATGAACAACTACTTCGGAAAATTGCGAGACATGGAATTGAGGGTGAAATACTCACGTAGATTAAAAACTGGCTGGAGCATAGGAAACAGCAAGTGGGGGTAAATGGACAATACTCAGACTGGAAGAGCGTCACCAGTGGGGTGCCGCAGGGCTCGGTGCTTGGACCCGTGCTCTTCAACATCTTTATAAATGATCTGGACATTGGTACGATGAGTGAGGTGATTAAATTTGCGGCGATACGAAATTATTCAGAGTAGTGAAGACACAGGGGGATTGCGAAGTTCTGCAACGTGACATAATCAGGCTCGAGGAATGGGCATCAACGTGGCAGATGAGGTTCAACATAGATAAATGTAAAGTGATGCATGTAGGTAACAAAAATCTCATGCAAAAATACAGGATGTCCTGGGCGGTACTTGGAGAGACCTCCCAGGAAAGAGACTTGGGAGTTCTGATGAGAAGTTGATGAAGCCGTCTGCTCAATGTTTGGCGGCAGCAAAAAGGGTGAACAGAATGCTATAATGATAAAGAAGGGGATCATGAATGGATTGGAGAGGTTTATCATGCCGCCATGGCGCGCCCTCATCTGGAGTACTGCGTCCAGCACTGGTCGCCGTACATGAAGAAGGACACGGTACTATTCGAAAGGGTCCAGAGAAGAGCGACTAAGATGGTTAAGGGGCTGGAGGAGTTGCTGTACAGTGAAAGATTAGAGAAACTGGGCCTCTTCTCCCTCGAACAGAGGAGGTTGAGAGGGGACATGATCGAAACGTTTAAGGTACTGAAGGGAATAGACTTAGTAGATAAGTGCAGGTTGTTCACCCTCTCCAAGGTAGGGAGAACGAGAAGGCATCCTCCTAAAATTGAAAGGGGATAGATTCCGGACGAACATAAGGAAGTTCTTCACCCAGAGAGTGGTAGAAAACTAGAACGCTCTTCCGGAGTCTATCATAGGGGAAAACACCCTCCAGGGATTCAAGACAAAGTTAGACAAGTTCCTGCTGAACCAGAACATACGCAGGTAGGGCTAGTCTCCAGGGCGCTGGTCTTTGACCAGAGGGCCGCCGCGTGAGCGGTCTGCTGTGCACGATGGACCACGGGTCTGACCCAGCAGCGGCAATTCTTATGTTCTTAACCTGGGGTTTTTCTTTTCAAAATGCTGTGCTTTCTTTCCACATACACTGAACTGGGAAGAACCCCCCCCCCCCACCCCCCAAATATTTTTTGTTATCTTTCACAGAACACAGCCAATTCTTACAACATTTAGAGCTAGTTTTTTATTAAGGTATGCTATGCGCTTTAGCGCACGCGCACCCTTTATAAGGATGGACGTGTTAGTTTTTCCTTTTTGGTGTGTGCAGTATGTGTCTGTACTTTGACGTTTGATTTGCCTAGTGTTTGAATTTCCAGCTTCTTATTCATAGAGAAATTATGCTTGTGATTTACAAAGGCTCCTGAGGCAGGTCGTAGAGGCCGAAACATGTGCATGTCAAGCTACCTCACTATTCTGTGATTTGACTAATGAAATTACACATCAACTCTTTTGGACCTCCACGTTGGTTTGTTAGGTCTTAATATAAGCCCTACCTCAAGAGCCCTAGTCCCTGGATTTGCTGGAAGGGAACGCTTCCCCCTGCTCACGGTCAGTTTTGACTTCAAAACTACAATTCAAGCCTGGATAGACAAAAAAAGGCTACATGCTTTGGGGTGGAGGGTGGGGAGTTCTTCCTAAAAGAATTTGAATCGGGACCACTCTGAAACTTATGAGCACTTGGGGGTCGGTGATCAACATGTGGCACATGCTGCCCTCTGTCCCAGCCCCACGCTAGGCTTGTACACGCTGACAAGAGAAACATGTAAAGTGAAAGGCAGCTCGTGCAGGAGTTCCGGCTGCAGCCCACTACCTGCTACGCTATGCCGTCTTGTGCTGCCGGGGTCTAGCTGAGTGCCACCTCCCTCACTGCACCACGCACTAGTGACAGTGGGGGGGGAACTTGCAATACGCCACTGACTCTTGCTCCCCCTGCAGCTCCCACTAGTGCTTGAAGTTGGACTGCCGGGACTGTATTTAACAGAACGGGAGGGAAGGATAGAGGGTCAGCGAGGGTGGGGCTGGGGTGCTCAAGGGTTCTGCTGCACAAGGGGAGGGAGGAAAGGATAGAAGCTGGGCAAGGGTTTTGCTGCACAAGGGGAGGGAGGGAAGGATAGAAGCTGGGCAAGGGTTCTGTACAGGGGGATGGGAGGGAGGGATTGAAAGATGCTGCAGAGGGAAGGCACTTAGGATGAGTGAGAGGGGAGGAAAGATGCTGCATATGTGGGGAAGAGAAAGAAAAGAGAAAATTGGGGTGAAGGAGAGGAAGGGAGAGATGATCATAAGCTCCTACCCCGAAAATAAGATAGGGCGTTTTTGGGCCCAAAATTAATATGACACTGTCTTGTTTTGGGGGAAACATGGTACTTAGTAGATTTTAAATTGAAGAAACTATTTCTTCTTCACTCAACGTGTAATTTAAACCCTGGAATGGTGAAATAAGCTTTGCAGGGTTTCAAAAAATATTTGGATAATTTTCTAAAAGAGAAGTCCGTAGGTCATTATTAAGATGGCTTAGGAAAATCCACTGCTTATTCCTTGGACCAACAGCATAAAATCTGTTACTACTTGGGATCTAGCTAGGTATTTGGGACCTGGGTTGGCCATTGTTGGAAACAGGGTACTGGGCTTGATGAACCTTTGGTCTGTCCCAGTACGGCAATTCTTATCATCTTATATTTTAGATCTGATGTTATCTATCCAGTGGTCTTTTTAGAATTGCAGACAGTACTTCAGTTGAGGTCTCACCAGAGATTTTTCTCCTTTTTCTTTATAACTGTTCTTACCTAATATACCAAAGTAATTTTGTTTGTCTGTTGCCTTTCTGCCTGTTTAATTAAAGATCATCGGAAAAAATCAACATGGATTCACTAGAGGTAGGTCTTGATCAATTTCTGATCAATTTCTTTGACTAGGTGCCAGAAAATTGGATAGAGGGAGTACGCTAGATGTGGTATATTTAGATTTTAACAAAGCCTTTGACAGTGTTCCACACTTATGTCTAATAAACTGGGTACCCTCTGGATGGTCCCCAAAGTGACGGGCTGTGTCAGGAACTGGTTGAGTGGAAGACGACAAGAGAGCAGTGGACAATGGAAATCACTCTGCGGAAAGGGATATTATAGTGGTGTACCTCAAGGTTTTGTTCTTGGGCCTATTCTTTTTGATACTTTTATAAGTGATATTGCTGAAGAGCTGTCGGGTAAAATTTGCCTCTTTGCAGATGATACCAAAATCTGCAATGCAGTAGATGCCCCGGATGGTGTGAAAAACATGAGATCTAGCGAAGTTTGACAAATTGTCTAAAATTTGGCAGCTAAAATTTAATGCTAAGAAATACAAGGTCATGCATTTGTGCTGCAAAAATCTGAAGGAACTGGTATAGTTTAGGGGTGAAGAACTTATGTGCACAACAGAAGAGTGGGACTTGAGTGTGATTATATGTGATGATCTTAAGGTGGCCAAACAAGTTGAAAAGGTGATAGCCAAAGTTAGAAGGATGCTAGGTTGCATAGGGAGAGGTATGGCCAGTAGGAAAAAGGAGGTATTTATGCTCCTGTTTAAGACTGGTGAGACCTCATTTAGACTATTGTGTGCAATTCTGAAAACTGCGCCTTTTAAAAAGGATGGAGTCGGTGCAGAGGAAAGCTACTAAAATGGTGCATGATCTTAGTCATAAAGCGTATGGCGACAGACTTAAAGATCTCAATGTGTATGCTTTGGATGAAAGACAGGAGAGGGGAGATATGATAGGCGTTTAAATACCTACATGGCGTAAATGCACATGAGTTGAGTCTTTCAATTGAAAGGAAGTTCTGGAATGAGAGGGCATAGGATGAAGTTAAGAGGTGATAAGTCTCTGGAGTAATCTAATGAAATACTTCTTTTTTACAGAAAGTGTGGTAGATGCGTGGAACAGTCTCCCAGAATTCAAGAAAATTTGTGATAGGCACATGGGATCTCTTAGAGCAGGGGTGTCCAACCTGCGGCCCAAGGGCCGCATGTGGCCCGGTGAAGTATTTTGTGCGGCCCCGGTCGAGGGCGATGCAGTGTTTTCCTCTGCTGCTCCTGGGTGTTTACTGTCTTGCCGGCTCCCATTTCTGTCTTGCTGCAACGTTTGCGCGGCCCCAGAAAATTTTTTTCAGCCAATGCGGCCCAGGGAAGCCAAAAGGTTGGACATCCCTATCTTAGAGAGAGGAAAAGATAATGGTTATTGCGGATGGGCAATTATCTGCCATCATGTTTCTATAAGAATTGCTATACTGAGTCAGATCAAGAGACAATCTAGCCCCGTATCCTGTTTTCAAAACAGTGACCAGTCCAGCTTACAAGGTACCTGGCAGAGTCCTAACAAGTGATAGGATTCCATGCTACTTAATTTGAAGAATAAGCAGTAGCTTTCCCCATGTCTACTTTAACACTTTATGACCTTCCAGGAATTTGCCCAAACCTGTTTAAAACCCAGCTACATTACTGCTTTTACCGCTTTTCAGGAGAAAAAAAAAATTTACAACATAAATAGACACTGAGTGAAGAAAATATTTTCTATTGTGTTTTTATATATCTGTAATTTCATGAAGTGTCCTAGGTTTGTTTTTGTTTGGGGGGGGGGGGTTTATACATTTGTTTTTAAAATACCATTCTGTTTCCTTGGGCTTTTTTGGTCTCTAAATGTATGATTCTACACCAGTATAAATGTTTTATTTTTGCACTGTAAACTAGAGTTCTCTTTGAGTCTTATCTATATGCTGTTTCTAAAACCTTTCAGTCCAAATATGTTTTAAGAAGGCTTTTATAATAGACATGCTTTTACCAGTACTGACTTGGTCATAGTATACAGCTTTACTGTGAGCAGTAGTACTTGGCTTTTTTTTTTTTTTAGAATTTAGGTATAGCTAAGTCCCAACTTACCTTAACATGCACTTTTGTTAGGTTTGGACCATACTAGCAGTGATGTAAAATGGAGCCTCTTGATATATGAGCAATCTGATACTATTTTACACCATTAAAGTATACCTGCCCTTGACTCGGGAAGTTACTTAGATTTCAATAGAAAGCTGGCGGTAAAAGTTTAAGCTGTTATGGGAAATTATTACTATTGCATGTATTAAGAAAGCGCAAGGGTAGAAGTTCTATAAATGTGAATTGAGAAAAAATCTGAACCAAACTCATCTATAAAGGATGTGTACCCTTTTAGTCTAGTGCTTAGTGCTGATTCCTGTGCCAAACTTATGCCTGCCGAAACTTTGTGTAAGTACTAGCACCCAAGTTAAGCGTGCTGAGGCACTATTTTGTAACCACACAATGTTTTGGAATACTCCTGGCACATCTGTTGCCATGTCCCCTTTTGAGTTGCTTGGTGATAGTTAGGCACTATGGGCCAGATTCTCAAACCTTACCGTGCCTTTAACAATGGGTCACTAAACCAGTTCCAGTGGTTTAGTGTACCAGTGTTTTACCGGCTGATTTATCAGAACGGCTCAACAGTGGTCTTTTCCGAGCTTGCTTGCAGATTCTAACTCTGCCCTGCAAATGTAGTATGACGAAGTAATTACTATTAAATGTTAGTAAAATTGGCTCATTAATATTTAAACAACCACTCCGGGCAATTCTCTATCATCACTGGGCAATTCTCAAACCTCGTTGCCTACATTTGTGGGCAAAATTTTCTGGCAGAATCTGAGTTGTAGTAGCCTTACTTTCCGGCACTGATTTGGCTCAGGCACTCACAAGAAAGTAAAGCTTGATAGCTCAGACACACAAAAAAAGAAAAATTCCTTCCTCCCCTCCCATCAGTCCCCACCCAGGGCCATTTCATGTGATGCACCCCATTCAGCAGGAGGGATGCCCACTGGCATTTTATGCTCCCTGACAACCCCACGACAGCCCCTGCACCTTTAAATTGATGGACGGTAGGAGGATGTTCACTCCTTCCTGTCGCCACCGGGTGTCGCTGCCCCCCAACAACCCCCCTGTACCTTTAAATTACGTTAGGCACAGGCCTAAGGCCCTGATTGGTGAAATTCCTAAGGTCCCTCCCCTGGACGGGGCTATAGGCATCTCAACCTTAAGCCCCTCCCAGTGCATCACAGGATGCACATGGAAGATGACGATCCGCCACTTTGAAAAGGCGGGCCTACCGGCCGGAGGGTGTAGCCATCCCTCCAGCCGTCCTTCAGTTTCAAGGTATGGGGGAGTGGGGAGGGCTTATTGTAAGGGTGGAGGGAGGATGCCGGCTAGGGGAGGGAGTGGGCATACCGTATTTTCGCGGATATAACGCGCACCCGTGTAAAACGCGCACACGGGTATAGCGCGCAGAAATCACGATGATATGTACAAAAACTTTGGTATACCGCGCTCACGGGTATACCGCGCATGCTGCCCGACGCTCCTTTCGCCCGCCCTGACTTTCTGTGCGCTGTCCCGACTCTCCGTTTACCCCCCCTGACTTCCGTGCACTGTCCCCCCTTGAAGGTCTGTCCCCATCCTGAAAGCCTGATGCCCCCCCCCCCGACGTCCGATACATCCCTCCCCCCGAAGGACCGCCGACTCCCCAACAATATCGGGCCAGGAGGGAGCCCAAATCCTCCTGGCCACGGCGACCCCCTAACCCCACCCCGCACTACATTACGGGCAGGAGGGATCCCAGGCCCTCCTGCCCTCGACGCAAACCCCCCTCCCCCCAACGACCGCCCCCCCCAAGAACCTCCGACCGCCCCCCCAGCCGACCCGCGACCCCCCTGGCGACCCCCCCTGACCCCCCCACCCCGTACCTTTGGTAGTTGGGCCAGAAGGGAGCCCAAACCCTCCTGGCCACGGTGACCCCCTAACCCCACCCCGCACTACATTACGGGCAGGAGGGATCCCAGGCCCTCCTGCCCTCGACGCAAACCCCCCTCCCCCCCAACGACCGCCCCCCCCAAGAACCTCCGACCGCCCCCCCAGCTGACCCGCGACCCCCCTGGTGACCCCCACGACCCCCCCACCCCCCCTTCCCCGTACCTTTGATAGTTGGCCGGACAGACGGGAGCCAAACCCGCCTGTCCGGCAGGCAGCCAACGAAGGAATGAGGCCGGATTGGCCCATCCGTCCTAAAGCTCCGCCTACTGGTGGGGCCTAAGGCGCGTGGGCCAATCAGAATAGGCCCTGGAGCCTTAGGTCCCACCTGGGGGCGCGGCCTGAGGCACATGGTCGGGTTGGGCCCATGTGCCTCAGGCCGCGCCCCCAGGTGGGACCTAAGGCTCCAGGGCCTATTCTGATTGGCCCACGCGCCTTAGGCCCCACCAGTAGGCGGAGCTTTAGGACGGATGGGCCAATCCGGCCTCATTCCTTCGTTGGCTGCCTGCCGGACAGGCGGGTTTGGCTCCCGTCTGTCCGGCCAACTACCAAAGGTACGGGGAAGGGGGGTGGGGGGGTCGTGGGGGTCGCCAGGGGGATCGCGGGTCGGCTGGGGGGCGGTCGGAGGTTCTTGGGGGGGAGGGGGGTTTGCGTCGAGGGCAGGAGGGCCTGGGATCCCTCCTGCCCGTAATGTAGTGCGGAGTGGGGTTAGGGGGTCGCCGTGGCCAGGAGGGTTTGGGCTCCCTTCTGGCCCGATATTGTCGGGAAGTCGGCGGTCCTTCGGGGTGGGGGTGCGAGTGGTCCTGCCGGGGGGGGGGGGATGTATCGGACGTCGGGGAGTCGGCCGGGCAAGAGGGCTTGGGCTCCCTCTTGCTCCGATCGTGGATGCGGGTGCGGGTGGGAGCGCGTGCGAGCGGTCGTTCGGGGTGGGGGTGCGAGCGGTCCTGCTGGGGGGGTGAATCGGGCGTCGGGCGGGGTGGGAACTATGTTTTAAAACTGTTGTATACCGCGCTCAGGCATATAACGCGCGAGGGGTATGCGCAGTACGTAAAAACACGTATAACGCGTGCGTTATATCCGCGAAAATACGGTACTTCCTGCCATCTTTCAATTTAAATTTATGTACTAGCACCCAAGTTAGGTGTGCTGAGGCATTATTTTCACAACTTTTTGGAACATCCTGGCACATCTGTTGCCATGCCTAGGTTTACCAGACATCTGGATTTACCCAGACATGTCCTCTTTTTTAGAGAGCGTGTCCGGGCAGCTTTTCAAAACCTGGCAGTTTGTCTGGGTTTTGAAAAGCAGATCGCGTCGGGAGGAGCATCTGTGCATGCCCTCCTGACCGAGACAAGCAGGCTGAAGGGAGCAGGGCTAAGGGGTGAGGCTGGGGTGTTTGCTTGGATGGGTGGGCTTGGGCGGGACTATGGGTCCGGATTTTATATATGTAAAATCTGGTAACCCTACCATGCCCCCTTTTCAGTTGCTTGATGATAGGCACTGTAAGCCAGACTCTCAAGCCTTATCGTGTGTTTAACAATAGTTGCTAAACAGGGGAGAAGGGAGAGGGGGCCCCCATGGCAGGAAGGAGTGGGCATCCTTCCTGCTGATCCTGTACTGTGTTTGGGGGGGGGGGGGTTCTGGGACGGAAGATTTTTATTTCTGCTGTTCTCTCTGCCAGTTAATCGGCTGAACCGGCAGGACTCGGGGAAAGAGCTGTGGCTCAGTTGATCAGGGAAGGGAGAAATGCTTAGTGAGCACCAGGCACAGTTCTTCCTTCTCTTTACCAGTGATTCTCTGCACAAATAGTGTGCGTATACTTTGCATGCTATTATACTGAGAATCGCCACTACATCGATTCACCAGATTTTACCGGCAAGTTTTGAGAATCTAGCCCTGTGTCTTACAGCATGCAGCCAGATGTGCATGCAAATCCTAATTGGTGCCAGTTAATGTCAGTTGTTAGCAACCAATTACTGGTAGTTAGAGCTCATCATTCAATTTGGGAGCCTTGTATAGAATCCTGGGGAAAATATATATATTGAACAGAGATGCTGCCTATTCCTCTAATTTAGCGAGTGAACTACAAGTATCCGTGCTCTAGTTTCTCAATGTGGCTGTTTTTAAATTTTCTGTTTTTTGAACTGACTGAATGCACATAAAAATGCAGAATGGCCTTGAGTTTAGATAAGCATAATCACTTAAGCTTTAAGAAAATGAGTTTGCTTTAACTTTCTTTATATCCTATTACTCTTAAAAACATTTTTCAACAAGGTTGGTTCCAGGTTGAGGAGCCACTGCAAGTAGGGATTATATTTGAAACAAAAGATCCTCCATAGATAAACTAAATTATTATAAGTTGTAGGGGGGGGGTTCTTTTCATTTCCTGATTTATATTCACAATTTCTACACATTTTTACTCTGCAACATCTTAAATTATTCCTTCATTTAGGAAAGTACTACCAGAACATATTGATTAATGCTGCCCACCGAGACTACAGTATCTGCTTATGGACCTATTGCTGAATCTCTTAGTTTGCACAATATACCACCCTTGTTAAATTCATATAATCCCTCTTCTCAAATCACAACAAACCTCATCTGATGCTGTATTCTTTCTGTGGCTCTTCAATTCTTCTCACCAATCTTCAAATGTTCCTTTTTCCAAATGCTTCTTGTCAGGTAAGCTTCTATTAATTCTAAATCTCGTTTGACAGGATTGAAAATACTTGGAACAGCCTTCTGAACTTTTGTTAAGCTTCCTCCTTTTAGACTGAAATACAGCCTGAAGATTCACTGTAGTTGATTCTGTTTTCTCTATCATATTCTCTACTGCAGGACTGGCCAAACAAGAGCTCTGCCCTATGTGTACTAGTGCTGCCCGATTCACGATTCACCGATTCATTTCGGGTGAATCGGTTCGAATCTATTCAAAAACAGAAAAAATTGGCCTCCCGATTCGGCAACTGACACTCCACCTTCGCCTCCTAAAGCAGGATCGGCAGCGCTGCCTCTTGCTGGTCGGCCGCTCCTGCTTTAGAGGGTGAGTGGGGAGTGTCAGTCGGGAAGTGCTTCTATCCGGTTTCTCCCCTGGCCTCCCGGCATCAATTTACTTAACTTCAGCAGCCTGCATAAGATCGCTAGTGCTAGTGATCTTTGCAAGCCGCCATCGGGTCTTCCGAGCTGCCTTCTCTCTGCTGCGGTCCCACCCCTCCTCTGATGTCAGAGGAGGGGCGGGACCGCAGCAGAGAGAAGGCAGTTCGGAAGACCCGATGGCAGCTTGCAAAGATCGCTAGCACTAGCGATCTTATGCAGGCTGCTGAAGTTAGGTAAATTGAGGCCATGGGGAACACGCAGGCCTTCCGGGGGGGGGAGTTGTACAGGCATTCTGGGGGCACATGCAGATCTTCCGGGGGGGGGGGGGGGTTGTACAGGCCTTCAGGAGGGACAGGCAGGCCTTCAGGGGAGGGGGCCCTGGTGTAGAAGTACACGGAGGGAGGGAAGGGGGGTTCAAAGACACATGCATATGCCAGACTTTAGGGGTGAAGAAATAATGGGTCTAAAAATAGAGGAGAGGGAGAGAGAAGATGCACAATTGGATTTAGGGAGAGAAGTTGGACACAAGGGATGGTGTGGGGGGGATAGAGATACTGGATAGGAGGGAAAAGAAAGGGAGAGATGGTGAACCCTGGGGTGATGGGGAAGGAGGGAGCGATGCTGGATAAAAGGGTAGTTGAGAAAAGATGGCAAGGTGGATGGAGACGATAAAAAGGAAAGATGCCAGACCTCCGGAGAAGGGGAGGACAGAGATGGCAGATGGATGGTTAGCATGGAGAAAGAAGGAGACCCTGGTAAGCAAGTTATCAGAAGACAACCAGAGCCTGGGACCAACAAGATTTAATAATGACCAGACAACAAAAGGTAGAAAAACTAATTTTCTTTTCCATTTTCTGATTACAGAATGTCAGATTTGAAATATGTATCCGGCCAGAGCTGGTGTTAGACCGCAAACGTGAGCTAGGATTTAACAGAGAGGAAAAGTCTTTTTTGTTTGTTTACACCACAGCGCCAGTGTGGTTAGGAGAAGGCAAAGGGGGTGAAGAGGTTATAAAATAAACCCACCAAGATGTTTTTAAAAAACACCCAATTGGGCAGGAAAATCAAATCGAAAAATCGATTGAATAGGCTGAATTGAATTGAAATTTTTTTTCCTGAATTGGGCAGCACTAATGTGTACTCTACCTTTTTCAGTGCTAAGCTCTTGCTTAGTCTTTCCTCTTAAGATGTGAGCAGAAAATCTCCAGAGGATGTAAACCTGCCAATTGTGAATCACTATTCAGAATCTTAACAGGAACCTGTTTTTTGGCTACTGACTGCTGTGTACATTTTGTGCCACAATTGCCAGAATTTTCAGATGTTATGAATCAGCATTTCTGCTGAATATATATTTCTGATACTAGTCAAAAAGTCTTGAGCAGGATTTGCTTTTAATAGCTCAGTTCTGCTTAAATTTTATGCCAGGTTTTAGAGGTAGTGCTGTTAAGTTACCTGTTGTCAAAGGTTTGAACTCTATGCTTTAAGCTATACAATGTTAGTATATTCAGTCCCAACTTTGATGTCTGAAATGAACTGGGATGATCGCATGATGCATGGAAGTAACAGTGTTGCCCTATGAGTTTTAGAAAGTCTACTGGCACAGATTATAATGGTCATGAAATGGACTTCTGCTGAATTAAATTACCTGAAAAAGTGGAGAGAGGGGGGGGGACAAGATGCAAAGGATGGATAGAAACTGGGAAAATGGATAACAGGCAGATGAGAAATTTAAAAACGAGCTGAAAGATGTGGTGTTGTGTAGGAATGAGAAGTGGAGGCTTATAAAGAGATGGAAAGGGGAAAAATGGAATTCCACAATTTCTACTGGAACATACATCTTTAAGAATATGCAGAATTATCCCAGGACAAGCAGGCGGCATATTCTTGACTGATGGGTGACGGCACCGACGGAGCCCCGGTACGGACAATTTTAGAGTGATTGCACTCTAAGAACCTAGAAAGTTCTAGCTAGGCCGCACCGCGCATGCGCAAGTGCCCTCCCACCCGACGGAGGCGCGCGGTCCCCAGTTTCTTAGTTTCCGCGGAGCTAAGAAGACGCGTGTTTCCAACGGCTGTTGGACTCTCTTTTTTTGCCTTCCCGCTCGCGTATTTTTTCTTGTGAATTTCTTCACATTTTATTATTTTCTTATTTTCTAAAAAAAAAAAAAAGTCTATTTTTTTTTACTTTTTTCGGTCGGCCCCGGCGGGGCCTGTTGGCACCATCGAAGCCTCGGGCTTCGATTTTGCTACGCCATTTTTCCCTTCATGCCCCCTTCACCGGGTTTTAAAAAGTGTCAGCGGTGTGTACGCCCTATTTCTTTATCCGACCCGCACAAGTGGTGCCTGCAGTGTTTGGGTCCGGACCATAGGGCAGAAAAAACGTGCACCCGCTGTAGTTCTCTTCAAAAGAGAACTTTGAAGAATCGACAAATTCAACAGCGGATTCTTTTCGGTGCCGCTATGGAAGTCCCACCGGCATCGACTCCGGCAACTTCCTCTAAATCGACACCGGTGGTTTCGACACCACAAGATTTATCGTCGGTGTCGCATCCTGTAGGTAAGCAGGCTAAGAAGCCATCCCCTACTGTTCTTGGCCCGCCAGTCGAACAAGCAGTGAGCCAAGTCCTGCAGACTGCGCGCCGGCTCCGCTCCCATAGAAGTCACTGCCTCTTCATCGACTTCGCCTGAGCGTCGAGCTGCACCGCAGGTACCAAGCAAGAAAAAAGCGGTACCGGTGCCATCGGGACCATCTCTGGATGAGCGTATAGCATCCATCCTTCAGGTCCAGCTTAAGGAGCAATTACAACACCTGCTCCCGGCTCTGCTAACTCCGAACCTTCCGGTGTCTGTTCCCACTGAGCCTGCGGTACCGATCATCGACCAACCTATGTTGTCGGCATCAATGTTATCGGCACCGCTTAAATCTGCCTCTTCCATCTCTATGCCTATTTTATCGGCAGAGCCAAAGTCTCTTTGACGTACGGCTCACTCAGCCTCTGATCCGGAACCGCTCTCTGACACCCGTCCCACTTTACAGTCACCGGGTACGGTGTCGATGCGTTCAGGCAAATCGGTACGCAAAACCAGGCATACCGAATCCTCTGTCTCAGGGCCGTCTTCCATCAGTACATGACCCAGATTTATGGGATGACTCCGATGATCCCCTCGGTACCGAGGAGGATTTTTCATCGGATGAGGCTGACCCATCGGTGCAGGATCCTGCTAGTAAGCCAGAGCACTCTTCCTTCACTAAATTTCTGAGAGAAATGTCAGACACCCTTTCTCTTCCCTTGGAGTCTGATTCTAAAAAGTCAAAAGCATTCCTGGAGGCTTTGGACTTTGACCAACCCCCCAAAGAATTTTTAAAGTTACCCCTTCATGATATATTAAGGGAAACTTTTTACACTATTCCAGGAGCTACAAGGAAATTGGAATCGCTTTATAAAGTTATTCCTATTCCAGGGTTTGACAAACCTCAGTTCCCACATGAGTCTTTGCTGGTGGAGTCAACCTTAAAAAAATCTGCAGGCTCTAGTGTGTACGCCTCTGTCCCTCCTGGCAGAGAGGGCAAGGCCATGGACAAATTTGGTAAACGACTTTACCAAAATGCTATGTTGGCCAACCGTTCAGGTAACTATGCGTTTCACTTCTCCTTTTACCTGAAACATCTTATTCAGCAGATGGCCACTTTTCAGAAATATATTCCTGACCGCTCTCTGCTTTTCAACAATGCACTGCCAGTCTCTTGCAGCTCAGGAAGTTTATGGTCCGTTCCATCTATGACACTTTTGAACTGACATCCCGAGCTACTGCTATGTCTGTAGCGATGAGATGATTGGCATGGCTTCACGTCTCAGACCTTGATGTGAACCACCAGGACCGCCTTGCCAATGCTCCCTGCCTCGGTGATGAGCTGTTTGGTGAATCTCTGGATACTACCACTCAGAAGCTTTCTGCCCATGAGACGAGGTGGGATACCTTATTGAAAAACAAAAAGAAACCCCCTCCTCGTCCTTTTAGACAGCAGACGTCGTATCAGAGGCGTTTTTCTGCTCGGCCAATTCAGCCTCATCCTCCTCAGCCTCGGAGGCAACGGCAACAGCAACAACAGGCTCGCCAACAACAGCCGCCTGCCATAAAGCCTGTTGCTCAGCCTAAACCGACTCAGCCCTTTTGACTCACTTCTCCAGGGCATTGCCAGTCTTCCTCCCTCATGTCCTCTTCCACAGCCCATAGGAGGTCGACTAAACATTTTTCTGACTCGATGGGCAGTAATCACCACCGACCAGTGGGTGCTCTCTATCATAGCCCACGGCTACTCCCTCAATTTTCAGACTCCTCCGACGTTAGGCCTGCCAAAAGAGTCTGCTTCCAACGAGTCTCAATCCCTCCTTCTCGCTCAAGAGGTTCAATCCCTCCTTCTCAATGCCATCGAAAAAGTTCCTCAAGATCAGCGAGGTCAGGGATTCTACTCCAGATACTTTCTAGTTCCCAAAAAGACCGGAGACCTCAGGCCTATATTAGATCTCAGAGATCTCAACAAATGTTTGGTCAAGGAGAAGTTCAAAATGCTCTCTCTTGCCACCCTCTACCCTCTTCTCACTCAGGGCGACTGGCTATGCTCCCTCGATCTAAAAGAGGCTTACACACATATTCCTATCCATCTGACGTCCAGGCAATATCTACGCTTTCTCATCAATCAAAATCATTATCAGTACAAGGTGCTACCCTTCGTTCTGGCCTCCTCTCCCAGGGTATTCACCAAGTGTCTGATTGTGGTAGCGGCCTATCTCCGCTCTCACAATTTTCAAGTCTTCCCTTATTTGGACGACTGGCTGATCAAGGCTCATTCTCCTCAGACGGTTCTGCTTGCCACCAACCAGACCATTCACTTCCTTCAACTGTTGGGTTTCAAAATCAATCTACCCAAGTCGCACCTCATTCCAGCCCAGTGACTTCAATTCATTGGAGCCATTCTGGACACTGTTCTGTTGAGGGCGTTTCTTCCACCCAACCGCCTTCAGACCATCCTTCATCTCTGTCGGCAGGTGTTTCAACAGATGACCATCTCTGCCAATCACATGATGGTGCTCTTGGGGCACATGGCTTCCACAGTACATGTCACCCCCTTCGCACGTCTCCACCTGCGTACTCCTCAATGGACCCTAGCGACTCAGTGGTCACAAGCGATGGATCCTTGCTCACAACACATATCTGTGACCTCGTCTCTTCGACAGTCACTTCTTTGGTGGTTGACATCTTCAAATCTATCCAGAGGTCTACTGTTCCATCTACCTCCTCATCATTTTGTGATCACCACAGACGCATCCCCTTATGCCTGGGGAGCTCACTTGAACGAATTCCAAACTCAGGGGTTTTGGACTGCCCAGGAAAAGAAACACCACATCAATTTCCTGGAACTACGAGCAATGTTTTATGCCCTCAAGGCATTTCAACATCTTCTCTTTCCTCAAGTACTACTCATTTGCACAGACAATCAAGTTGCAATGTACTACATCAACAAACAGGGAGGGACGGGCTCTCGCCTGTTGTGTCAGGAAGCCCAACGGATTTGGTCTTGGGCGACAGCTCGTCATTTATTCCTGAAGGCTGTCTACATTCAAGGGGAGCAGAATTCCTTAGCAGACAATTTCAGCAGAATTCTCCAACCTCACGAATGGACTCTCGACCCCTTGACTCTCCAGTCCATTTTCACTCAATGGGGCACTTCTCAAGTGGACCTTTTTGCAGCTCCTCACAATTATCAGCTGCCCCTGTTTTGCTCCAGACTCTACTCTCCTCACCGTCTGGCACCCGATGCATTTCTCCTGGATTGGACCAATCTCTTCCTATATGCATTTCCTCCTCTACCGCTCATGCTGCGGACATTGTTCAAGCTCAGGAGGGAACAAGCCACCATGATTCTCATCGCCCCACGGTGGCCCAGGCAACATTGGTTCTCCCTTCTACTTCAACTCAGTTGCAGGGAACCCATACTTCTTCCACTGTTTCCTTCTCTGCTTACTCAGCATCAGCAGACCCTACTGCATCCCAACTTACAGCTTGGTATCTCTCGGGCTGACTCCGGCTAATTCACTCCTTTCTCAGCCTGTCCGTTCTATCATTGATGCTTCCAGGAAACCGACCACGCTTCAGTGTTATCAACAGAAGTGGTCTCGGTTTTCTTCCTGGTGCCTCTTACATCACCATAATCCCATGTCTCTAGCAGTGGGACTGGTGTTGGACTATCTTCTTTCCTTGTCTGACTCTGGTCTCAAATCTACTTCTATCAGAGTTCATCTTAGTGCCATTGCTGCCTTTCATGAGCCAATTCATGGAAAACCCCTCTGGGCTCATCCTTTGGTTTCTAGGTTCATGAGGGGCCTTTTCAATCTGAAACCACCTCTCAAGCCCTCTCCTGTGGTTTGGGATCTCAATGTGGTTCTTTCCGCTTTAATGAAGCCTCCTTTTGAACCTTTGGCCACAGCACATTTCAAATTTCTTACTTGGAAAGTGGTCTTCCTTATAGCTCTCACTTCTGCCAGGAGGGTCAGTGAGTTGCATGCACTAGTGGCCGATCCACCTTTCACTGTTTTTCACCATGATAAGGTGGTTCTCCGTACACATCCAAAGTTTCTCCCTAAGGTTGTGTCTGACTTTCATTTTAATCAGTCCATAGTCCTACCTGTATTTTTTCCGAAGCCTCATTCTCATCCTTGTGAAACAGGCTTTGCATACCTTGGACTGTAAACGTGCTTTGGCTTACTATCTTGAACGCACTAAACCTCACAGATCATCTCCTCAACTGTTTTTGTCCTTTGACCCTAACAAGTTGGGTCATCCTGTATCTAAACGCACTCTATCCAATTGGCTTGCTGCTTGCGTTTCATTCTGTTATGCTCAGTCGGGCCTGACACTGGAAGGTTCTGTCACGGGCCACAAAGTTAGAGCTATGGCAGCGTCTGTAGCTTTCCTCCGCTCCACTTCCATTGAGGAAATCTGCAAGGCTGCTACTTGGTCCTCAGTTCATACTTTTACATCTCACTATTGTCTGGATGCATTCTCCAGACTGGATGGACACTTCGGCCAATCTGTTTTACAAAATTTGTTTTCCTAATGGCCAACCTTCCCTCCATCCCTCTTTTTATTAGCTTGGAGGTCACCCATCAGTCAAGAATATGCTGCCTGCTTGTCCTGGGGTAAAGCACAGTTACTTACCGTAACAGATGTTATCCAGGGACAGCAGGCAGATATTCTTGCGTCCCTCCCACCTCCCTGGGTTGGCTTCTTAGCTGGCTTATCTTAACTGGGGACCGCGCGCCTCCGTCAGGTGGGAGGGCACTTGTGCACACGCGGTGCGGCCTAGCTAGAACTTTCTAGGTTCTTAGAATGCAATCACTCTAAAATTGTCCGTACCGGGGCTCCGTCGGTGCCGTTACCCATCAGTCAAGAATATCTGCCTACTGTCCCTGGATAACACCTGTTACGGTAAGTAACTGTGCTTTACTGTTATAATCTTCTGAAGCTAAGAAACTATAGAAATATATACATCAACATGTAACCCGTTCTGAGCTCTTTGGGAAGAATGGGATAGAAAACTAATCAAATAACAAACAAATGATATGTTACATTATCTAGTCAATATTTAGGTAGTTGAAATTGCCCTTATTATTGTGTTATCCAGTTTTAGTCCCCTAATTTCTGATAACATTTCAGCATCTGTCCATTCAACCTGGTCAGGCAGATGGTATAGTACACTTCTATCACTATCCTTCTCCCCCTTACACATAGAATTTCTATCCATAGGGATTCCAAGGTGTGTTTCTGCTCCTGTAGAATTTTCACTTCCTTAACATATAAAGCTATGCCTCCACCAATTCAATCTACCCCAAAACTATGATGTAGCTTATACCCCAGTATGACAGTGTCCCATTGGTTATCTTCCTTCCACCAGGTCTCACAGATGCCTATTATATCTATTTTTTCATTTAATGCAATGTCTCTTAAACTGTGTGCCACGGCACAGTGGTGTGCCATGAGAGAGATTCCAGAATTTCGCTTTTATTTTTTTAAAATTTCCTTTATAAGACATAGATGTGTATTGTTGCATACACAAGAGTCCGTCAATGTTACGAGTGTTTGTGTGCGTAAGTATACAACCGTTCAGATAAGCATCATTCTTTGATGTGATTGGTCCTTGAAAACTAAACGGCAAGTAATTTAGCTTTATTTTTTTATGCAATTTGAACAAAGCAATCAAGGCTTTGTTACTCTTTGGATCTTCTCATCTTTGCGAACTTGGATTTTCAGCTCTTGACAAATTTTTTTTTAAAAAGAGAGAATGATAGCAGATGGTGGATGATGAAATGCATGTTTGCTTGTTGATTCGAGCCACATTTGAGTTCATTTGCACTAAAAAAACAAGTACATCATCACGTTGATTAGCAATGTTACAATTACCCATACATAGCTTAAAGAACTTTAAATAAATAACTCAAATTTAATTTTGTTGGTTTTATAATTTTATTTTAATTATAATGTATTATGAAAAAACATTTACATCGTTTAGGACCTATTTTACAAAGCCGCACCGCAACAGCCCTGAAACCCTTTAAATCTCTATGGGCTTCGGGGCCATTAGCGCAGCACAGCCGTTAGCACGGCTTCGTAAAAGAGGCCCTTAGTGTTCCAGAGCTAAAGTTTGAGAGACACTGATTTAGTGCAATATATTCTAACTCTCCTATCTTGTTTCTTAGGCTTCTGGCATTTACATACATACATTTCAAACAATGTTTTATATCTATTTACAATTTGTTCAGTAGTTGGCATGGATAATTTACAATCTTTAAAATCAGCCTGCTCTATTTAAATCTGATCTACTATGGCCTGTATTGCAATCTTACTATTTGAATGCTTTGTCATCTCTTTTGTGATATCTTAAGATACCTTGTCCCAAACCATGATCTTTTGCTATTTGGGATATAGCTAGGTTCTTGGGAACTGGGCTGGCTACTGTTTGGAAACAGGATACTGGGCTTGATGGACCTTTGATCTGTCCCAGTATGGCATTTCTTAAATTCTTACTTCAGGGTTGGCTTGATATACAGTCTTGATACAGAAATTCTTTTAGAAATTTCCTCAACCTGAGGTAGTGGTCATAAGATTGTATGAATTATACTATATACAGTATAAAAAAATCTAAACTGAAATAGTAGAAAACAAAGTTCTTTAGTCGTCTTTGACAGATTTGATAGGTAGTGTATGACTGCAGACTGATGGGTAATTTCATTCCATAAAGTGGTAAATAGAGGAGAGCAAGAACGGAAACTGACTCCTTGACTGAACGCCTTTAAATGATGGAAAGACAGCTTATAAGCAGTAGATGATCTATGGCCACTTTGGGCTAGATGCACTAAGCGTTCCAGTTCGGTACTGATGGTTGCTAAACCAGTTTGACTGGAAATTGCCAGCCCAATGTTGAAAACGGCTCACTGCATGCAGTAGTACATTCTCTAATTATGGCATGCAAATAACCTCATTACTATAAAATGAAGTCATTTAATATTAAAATAAGCCATCCAATCGATGGCCTAACATTGCATGCCGTAATCTAATCAGTATTACCAACCCGAAAAAACCTACAGGTTAGTAACTGTTAACTGACAGGTCTAACATGTTTGTGTTTTTTCTATGGGCATAGATGGTGGGTGTGTATTAGCCCCCCCCCCAAAAAGAGGTGCAACACCTCCTCTCCCCCTCCCCCCCCCAAGAACAAAAGTGGAGGCAGGAGGGATTCCCACTCCTTCTTGCCACTGCGAAACTCTCCCACACCAAGCTGAACCGCACCCCATGCAGGAGGGGCCTTAGATTCCTCCCTGTATGCTCCAGGAAGGCTTGCCAAATGGCGAGCCTGCAAGCAGGATTGGGCATCTCTCCTGCCACTTTTTTACTGAAGTGCAGTACGGGGGGTCCTGCATGGGAGTGTGGTTAAGCTTTGTGCAGGGGAATTTCACAGTAGCAGGAGGCGCACATCTTCCTCTATTTTGGTTCTGGGGTGGGGGGAGAGAGAAGCTCTTTTTTTTTTTTTTTTTTTTCTTTTTTTTAATGAGGACAGATATTGTGCGTGTGTAACACACGCCCACATCTGTGCTGTTAAAAAGAAAAAAGCCTCAACAACTAAGTGGCAGGAGGCTGCTTTGGGGCTTCCCCTACCCAGCTCTGTGCATGTGAAAGCCGGTTTCTAAGTGAGCAATTGGATGGGATTACAACTTCCCTCCGCAAAACTCATTTGCATGGGAGCCGTTTGAACATCAATAGCTGTTTAGAAATTAGCCAAAAAATCAATCCACAGCAACTTGCGCGGTCTTAACAACATTTTTTAGTACATCTAGCCCTTTTTCATGACACATCTAAAGGCAATGGTACAACTGAGTCACCTAATTCATAAAATATTTTTAAAACTAAACAGGCACATTTGAACCTGACACTTGACTGAATATGAAGCCAATGTAGTGATCTTAAAAGTGGTGTGATATTTTATATATATATATATATATATATATATATATATATATATATATATATAATCTTTTTTTTTTTTTTTTTTTTTTAAATCAGCCATATCAGTGATGTTTTAAAATACCTTACTAATACTACAATAAACTGAACAATCGTGGCAAAATGATGCTGATTAAAATAAATATTCTTGATGATTATTCAAATAAACAAGTCTTCTCGAGTCTAAGAAAATAAGTTTCAGGCAACAATTTAGTCTTCATAAGGTTTAACTTCATCATGGTCAAAGTTGACCACTGCAACAATCTGGTAATACAAGAAAAAAATACTGCATTAAGCAAAATTATTTAAATCTGGACTAACTTCTTGTAGTATAAGATTATCATCTGCATTTTCTATTTATAAGTGTTTTTCAACAGTAGACTCTGTTGTCCAGCACCCATGGAGATTGATAGATGCCGGATAAATGTAGATCTAACTAATACTATATACCATACCATAAACTCTGTTTTGACTTGATATCAATATTTGAAATACAGTAAATAAAAGCAAAGAATTCCCCTATCCTAAGGCCCAAAATTGTTTTTTTGCCTTTCTTTCTCTGGTTCCAGCCTCCTCTGTTTTCTCACTCCAATTGTCTCCCTTCCCACCTCCCCTGTCTGGTCTCGAGTCACTCTCTCATCCTCTCTCTATCATGTCCCCCCCTCCACTGTTCCTTCTTTCCCACCCTCCTTTCTGGTTTGGATCACTTTATCTCCTCCCCCCCCTAACTTATGGTTCCAGCTTCCATCTCCCCTCCCATGCCCTTTACACTTTTGGTCCTCCCTCACTTTGCACGGGTCTGGCCCCCCTTACTTGCCTGCGACTCTCCCAAAAGCATCAGCGGCAGCCACAAATCTTCCTCCAGCCTCCAAAGCGGCAACTGGTCCTGATAACCTCCAGCCTCCAAAGCAGCAGCTGGTCCTGACAACCCCCCCCCTCTCTCTCTCAAGCCTCCAAAGTGGCAGCTGGTCCTGACAACCCCCTCCCCTCTCTCTCAAGCCTCCAAAGCAGCAGCTGGTCATGACAATCCCCTCACTCCATCACCTGAAACAGTAGAGGCAGCCAGTGAGCAGAGACAGTGCCATGAACAGGCTGTTTCCGGACAGCCCTTCCACTTGGGAAAGCCAGCACCACCAATATTGGAGCACTAAACGGAACCACTTTTTCTGTTGTGCACCAGTGCTGAAAAGTTTCCCATGCCTTAGCAAAAACGGAGACCATTGCAGGCTTCTTAGCTCTGAGAGTAGCAATGACTACCTTTGAGCATTCTTAGCACTCTAACACTGTGCTTTCAAGAGCCATGCCATGCCGTCAGCCCAAAGCAATACGATTCTTCTGTGACCACTAATCCCTGGGAAAGATGATCAGGCTGAACCTGCAATCTGGGCTCTTTGTTCCTCTGAAGATGTACTAGGTCCGCATACCATGGCCTACATGGCCAATCCAGAGCCATGAGAACTACTCTCCCTCGGTGGTTTACTATTTTGTGAATCCATCCAATCATGGGCCATAGAGGAAACCCATACGAGCTTGTTCTTTAGTCACGGCTGGACTATGGCATCATGGCCTTCTCATCTGGGCTCAGATCTTCGACCGAAGAAAAGGTCCACCTATACCTGGACTCGAGGTTTTAGGGCAATCTTTAGGGAGAACTAAAGGGTTGACCCCTGTTCAGATGGCTATGGGGCCAGACCCTGATGTTCTACCTAAGGACAAAGTAATCACTCTAAACGATGTATGGTTAATTGTTAACAGAATAGAGTCATCCTTACAAAAAAAGTCTCAAACTTATGTCATTTTTCATCTGATATTATTGTTAAAATTAATGAACAAGAAGTTAAATTTGAAGAAACAGCAAAAAAGTTGGAAAAATTAGATCAAGTGGTAAATACTTTACATAGTAACATAGTAGATGACGGCAGATAAAGACCTGAATGGTCCATCCAGTCTGCCCAACCAGATTCAATTTAAATTTTTTTTTTTTTTAATTAAATTTTTCTTCTTAGCTATTTCTGGGCAAGAATCCAAAGCGTCTCCCAGCCATTGAAGCCCTCCCCTGCCCATCCTCCACCAAACGGCCATACACAGACACAGACCGTGCAAGTCTGCCCAGTAACTGGCCTAGTTCAATATTTAATATTATTTTATGATTCTAAATCTTCTGTGTTCATCCCACGCTTATTTGAACTCAGTCATAGTTTTACTCTCCACCACCTCTCTCGGGAGCGCATTCCAGGCATCCACTACCCTCTCCGTAAAGTAGAATTTCCTAACATTGCCCCTGAATCTACCACCCCTCAACCTCAAATTATGTCCTCTGGTTTTACCATTTTCCTTTCTCTGGAAAAGACTTTGTTCTACGTTAATACCCTTCAAGTATTTGAACGTCTGAATCATATCTCCCCTGTCTCTCCTTTCCTCTAGGGTATACATATTCAGGGCTTCCAGTCTCTCCTCATACGTCTTCTGGCGCAAGCCTCCTATCGTTTTCGTCACCCTCCTCTGGACCGCCTCAAGTCTTCTTACGTCTTTCGCCAGATACGGTCTCCAAAACTGAACACAATACTCCAAGTGGGGCCTCACCAATGACCTGTACAGGGGCGTCAACACCTTCTTCCTTCTACTGACTACGCCTCTCTTTATACAGCCCAGCATCCTTCTGGCAGCAGCCACTGCCTTGTCACACTGTTTTTTTGCCTTTAGATCTTCGGACACTATAACCCCAAGGTCCCTCTCCCCGTCTGTGCATATCAGCTTCTCTCCTCCCAGCATATATGGTTCCTTCCTATTATTAATCCCCAAATGCATTACTCTGCATTTCTTTGCATTGAATTTTAGTTGCCAGGCATTAGACCATTCCTCTAACTTTTGCAGATCCTTTTTCATATTTTCCACTCCCTCTTCGGTGTCTACTCTGTTACAAATCTTGGTATCATCTGCAAAAAGGCACACTTTTCCTTCTAACCCTTCAGCAATGTCACTCACAAACATATTGAACAGGATTGGCCCCAGCACCGAACCCTGAGGGACTCCACTAGTCACCTTTCCTTCCTTCGAGCGACTTCCATTAACCACCACCCTCTGGCGTCTGTCCGACAGCCAGTTTCTGACCGACAGCCAGTTTCTGACCCAGTTCACCACTTTGGGTCCTAACTTCAGCCCTTCAAGTTTGTTCAACAGCCTCTTATGAGGAACTGTATCAAAGGCTTTGCTGAAATCCAAGTAAATTACATCTAGCATATGTCCTCGATCCAGCTCTCTGGTCACCCAATCAAAAAATTCAATCAGGTTCGTTTGGCACGATTTACCTTTTGTAAAGCCATGTTGCCTCGGATCCTGTAACCCATTAGATTCAAGGAAGTACACTATCCTTTCTTTCAGCAACACTTCCATTATTTTTCCAACAACTGAAGTGAGGCTCACCGGCCTGTAGTTTCCTGCTTCATCCCTGTGACCCCTTTTATGAATAGGGACCACATCCGCTCTCCTCCAATCCCCAGGAATCACTCCCGTCTCCAGAGATTTGTTGAACAGGTCTTTAATAGGACTCGCCAGAACCTCTCTGAGCTCCCTTAGTATCCTGGGATGGATCCCGTCTGGTCCCATCGCTTTGTCCACCTTCAGTTTTTCAAGTTGCTCATAAACACCCTCCTCCGTGAACGGCGCTGAATCTACTACTTTTTCAAGTGTAACTTTACCAGACAATCTCGGTCCTTCTCCAGGATTTTCTTCTGTGAACACAGAACAGAAGTATTTGTTTAGCACATTTGCTTTCTCCTCATCATTCTCCACATATTTGTTCCCAGCATCTTTTAGCCTAGCAATTCCATTTTTTATCTTCCTCCTTTCACTAATATATTTGAAAAAATTTTTATCTCCCTTTTTTACATTTTTAGCCATTTGTTCTTCCGCCTGTGCCTTCGCCAAACGTATCTCTCTCTTAGCTTCTTTCAGTTTCACCCTGTAGTCCTTTCTGCTCTCCTCTTCTTGGGTTTTTTTTATATTTCATGAATGCCAACTCTTTCGCCTTTATTTTCTCAGCCACTAGGTTGGAGAACCATATCGGCTTCCTTTTTCTCTTGTTTTTATTGATTTTCTTCACATAAAGGTCCGTAGCCATTTTTTATCGCTCCTTTCAGCTTAGACCACTGTCTTTCCACTTCTCTTATGTCCTCCCATCCTAACAGCTCTTTCTTCAGGTACTTTCCCATTGCATTAAAGTCCGTACGTTTGAAATCTAGGACTTTAAGTATCGTGCAGCTGCTCTCCACTTTAGCCGTTATATCAAACCAAACCGTTTGATGATCGCTACTTCCCAGGTGAGCACCCACTCGAACATTAGAGATACTCTCTCCATTTGTGAGGACCAGATCCAATATCGCTTTTTCCCTTGTGGGTTCCGTCACCATTTGTCTGAGCAGAGCCTCTTGAAAGGCATCCACAATTTCCCTACTTCTTTCCGATTCCGCAGATGGAACATTCCAGTCCGCATCCGGCAGGTTGAAATCTCCCAACAGCAGAACCTCCTCTTTTCTGCCAAACTTTTGGATATCTACAATCAGAACCTTATCAATTTGCTGTGATTGAGTCGGAGGTCTGTAGACTACACCCACGTAGATAGAAGTTCCATCTTCTCTTTTCAGAGCAATCCATATCGCTGCTTCTTCTCCCCAGGTCCCTTGCATTTAGGTCGCTTGGATATTGATCTTTACATAGAGAGCTACTCCTCCACTTTTATGACCATCTCTGTCCTTCCTATAAAGATCATATCCCGGTATGTTTGCATCTCATCCATATGATTCACTGGATCATGTCTCTGTGACAGCAAAAATATCTAGATCTGCCTCTAACATCAGGGCTTGCAGATCATGAACTTTGTTGCTTAGACTGCGAGCATTTATGGTCATCGCTTTCCAGCTATTTTTCAGCGATAATCTCCTTTTTCATATGGATTTTTGTGTCGTTTCACTTTCCGTTGCAATACTAAGAAATGAGTTGCTGATATTGCTTATGTTGCAGCCTTTACTACTATCACATCTTTTCTTTTGCCGGGGGTGGTCTCTATAATTGTCCTTCGTACATACACCTCCCCCACCTTCTAGTTTAAATGCCTAGAAAAATATTGTCTAAATTTCTCTGCAAGGTTTCTTTTTCCTGCTGTAGTAATATGTAGCCCATCAGTGCAATATAGCTTCTTGTCCTTTCATGTATTTCCCCATCCTCCTATGTACCTGAAGCCTTCTTGATGACACCAGGCTCTGAGCCATCTATTAAAATCCTCTGTGTTTTTCACTCTTTGCTCTCCCTTTCCATATGCAGGCAGTATTTCAGAAAAAGCTAAAGTCTTTACAAAAGGTTTCACGCCCTCACCAAGCTCCCAAAAAGCTTTCTGTGCTGCAAGTGTGGAGTTGTTGGCCAGGTCATTTGTTCCCAGATGGATAACAACATCAGTGTTAAAATCCTTAGTTTCTTCCTTAATTATAGTCAGTATTTGCCTGGAACTCCTGGTAGCTGAGGATCCTGGAAGACATTTCACTATTTTGGTCTCCTTGCCCTGTGTTCCAAGGTTAATGCCTCTGATGATGGAATCCCCCAACAGTAATAGTTTTCTGTTTTTGGCTTTTTTATTTGTACTTGGGGTGCGCTTGTTCTCTTGAGTTACTACCTTCATTGGTTCCAGTCCCACCTCCCTTCTGTTTTCTTGAGTATCGCAGTGCACTAGTGGTGCGAAGGAATTCTGTAGAGGTAATATTAGTGAAGGTAATATTAGTGATGTTTCTGTGTTACATGCTGCCATTAACATTAAGGATGGTATGATAATACATGCTAAATTAGAGAAACTGGAGAATTCTATAAGGGCTAAAAACCTTTGTCTTTAATTTTCCTATTACACATTATCTCTCTCCATTAGAACTCTTAATTGAGGGATATATTACATTATACTAATGTGGATACTTTTGATGTTGACAACCTCTATTACATTACAAGTCTAAGGAAATAGCAGAAGATAATATGAACCAACTAGTTTCACCTGGTAGTTTGAATGTATAACAGTTTCTCAAATCTTCTAAAGATATAATTAGTAAACGGGCAACTCTCTTTGCGGCCTTCAAGACATACCGTATTTTCACGCATATAACGCGCGCGTTATACGCGTTTTTACCTACCGCGCATACCCCTCGCGCGTTATATGCGTGAGCGCGGTATACCAAAGTTTTAAAACATAGTTCCCACCCCGCCCGATTCACCCCCCCAGCAGGACCGCTCGCACCCCCACCCCGAACGACCGCTCGCACGCGCTCCCACCCGCATCCACGATCGGAGCAAGAGGGAGCCCAAGCCCTCTTGCCCGGCCGACTCCCCGACGTCCGATACATCCCCCCCCCCGGCAGGACCACTCGCACCCCCACCCCGAACGACCGCTCGCACGCGCTCCCACCCACACCCGCATCCACGATCGGAGCAAGAGGGAGCCCAAGCCCTCTTGCCCGGCCGACTCCCCGACGTCCGATACATCCCCCCCCCCCCGGCAGGACCACTCGCACCCCCACCCCGAACGACCGCTCGCACGCGCTCCCACCCACACCCGCATCCACGATCGGAGCAAGAGGGAGCCCAAGCCCTCTTGCCCGGCCGACTCCCCGACGTCCGATACATCCCCCCCCCCCCCGGCAGGACCACTCGCACCCCCACCCCGAACGACCGCCGACTTCCCGACAATATCGGGCCAGAAGGGAGCCCAAACCCTCCTGGCCACGGCGACCCCCTAACCCCACCCCGCACTACATTACGGGCAGGAGGGATCCCAGGCCCTCCTGCCCTCGACGCAAACCCCCCTCCCCCCCAAGAACCTCCGACCGCCCCCCAGCCGACCCGCGATCCCCCTGGCGACCCCCACGACCCCCCCACCCCCCTTCCCCGTACCTTTGGTAGTTGGGCCAGAAGGGAGCCCAAACCCTCCTGGCCACGGCGACCCCCTAACCCCACCCCGCACTACATTACGGGCAGGAGGGATCCCAGGCCCTCCTGCCCTCGACGCAAACCCCCCTCCCCCCCAAGAACCTCCGACCGCCCCCCAGCCGACCCGCGATCCCCCTGGCGACCCCCACGACCCCCCACCCCCCTTCCCCGTACCTTTAGTAGTTGGCCGGACAGACGGGAGCCAAACCCGCCTGTCCGGCAGGCAGCCAACGAAGGAATGAGGCCGGATTGGCCCATCCATCCTAAAGCTCCGCCTACTGGTGGGGCCTAAGGCGCGTGGGCCAATCAGAATAGGCCCTGGAGCCTTAGGTCCCACCTGGGGGCGCGGCCTGAGGCACATGGGCCCAACCCGACCATGTGCCTCAGGCCGCGCCCCCAGGTGGGACCTAAGGCTCCAGGGCCTATTCTGATTGGCCCACGCGCCTTAGGCCCCACCAGTAGGCGGAGCTTTAGGATGGATGGGCCAATCCGGCCTCATTCCTTCGTTGGCTGCCTGCCGGACAGGCGGGTTTGGCTCCCGTCTGTCCGGCCAACTACTAAAGGTACGGGGAAGGGGAGTGGGGGGGTCGTGGGGGTCGCCAGGGGGATCGCGGGTCGGCTGGGGGGCGGTCGGAGGTTCTTGGGGGGGAGGGGGGTTTGCGTCGAGGGCAGGAGGGCCTGGGATCCCTCCTGCCCGTAATGTAGTGCGGGGTGGGGTTAGGGGGTCGCCGTGGCCAGGAGGGTTTGGGCTCCCTTCTGGCCCAACTACCAAAGGTACGGGGAAGGGGGGTGGGGGGGTCGTGGGGGTCGCCAGGGGGATCGCGGGTCGGCTGGGGGGCGGTCGGAGGTTCTTGGGGGGGAGGGGGGTTTGCGTCGAGGGCAGGAGGGCCTGGGATCCCTCCTGCCCGTAATGTAGTGCGGGGTGGGGTTAGGGGGTCGCCGTGGCCAGGAGGATTTGGGCTCCCTCCTGGCCCGATATTGTTGGGGAGTCGGCGGTCCTTCGGGGGGGGGGGGGAGGGATGTATCGGACGTCGGGGGGGGGGCATCAGGCTTTCAGGATGGGGACAGACCTTCAAGGGGGGACAGTGCACGGAAGTCAGGGGTGGTGAACGGAGAGTCGGGACAGCGCACGGAAAGTCAGGGCGGGCGAAAGGAGCGTCGGGCAGCATGCGCGGTATACCCGTGAGCGCGGTATATCAAAGTTTTTGTGCAAATCATCGTGATTTCTGCGCGCTATATTCGTGTGCGCGTTTTATACGGGTGCGTGTTATTTGCGTGAAAATACGGTAGTTAGAAAAACAGGCTATTTTTTTTTTTTTTTTTTTTAGTTCAATCATCTTTATTGAAGAGTTTTGTAAAATATACAACAATTGGGTAACAATGACCAATAAGCTGGGTAATTAACAGCAGTATTAATGCATTTTGACCATCATTACCGCAAAAGGAAATCTAGGGTAGGAAACTTCCTACCCAAACAATAACCAATGAAAAAGAGAAAGAAAAAAGAAAAAGATAAACTGGTCAGACGTGTAAAGTACAATATTCAAGCAGAGTAGATTATCAATGTTGTTATCAGGATGAGCAAATGTATCGGTACACAGCAGTAGAAGTAGACTCGCAGGAGGCTGCAGAGGAACATGCCATATCAAGAGGGCTCAAGAAAGGTAAGTAGAGGCAACCACATTCATTCAAATCTAATTAGTGAACCACGCCGTTCCGCTGCAATACTTTCCTATTTAGCATATAGACATAATGTATTCCACCATTCATTATGAGAAACATTAGTGAAATCTTTCCAATTAGCAAATATAAGCCGAACTGCAACCAATATCATGAATTGTAGTAATGGAATGTTATCCTGCGATATGGTCAGGTGAGAAGCAGTCATAAAAACAGGCTCTTTTGAAAATTTATTTATTTATTATTTTTTAAACAAGATCTGTTTTGTGGCCTACAAGTGATAATTTTTCCGGATGTCTCAAGACATACTCAGTTTAAAAGGAAGCAATTCCTCTAACTAAAGCCCAAAGCTTTGGCAGTTGGAGCTACTTTCTTTTTAAAATTCCCATGTAAATGCCTTATTTCGTATGGAAGTGACAAATATGTGTATTTTTGATCCAACCCAGTTAGAAGATTTTATTAAGGGAGAATCTTTGTTGAAAGTTTAATTTCTGTTATCGTTATTTTCATTTTGGGAGAATGATGTATGATATATAAAGCAAGCCACAATTTTGCCTATCTATGATGGTAGATTATAGATAGAGTTGATTTCCTAGTTAAAATTCTGGCGCCCAGTATAATGTGGACGGGATCATGTTTCAATGTATTTTAGGATATTCATGAATATTTGTTATATTGTAAAGAATAATCATTGAGGGCTTCCTTTCACTTAATTTATAAACATTCTAGATATTATAGTGTTTGGGCAGCACTGCACAGTTTATTCAACATTGAAGTTATAGAACTTTGTTTTCTAGTATACATCCATCTTTAGCATTAACTTTTAACATTCAACTTTCTTCCATTTTTCTTATTTCTTCCCAAAATCTATCTACTTTTCCTTGTCTTCCCTTCCCATCTATCCATGTATATCATCTCCTTCTTCTTTCTTCTCCCCTATTCCCATCTATCCATAAGAAGCCCTTTTTTCTCATCTCTTCCCTGCTACACCCATTGGTGTGCACCATCTCCTCCCTCTGTCTCCTCTTCTCCTGTATCCTTGTGTACCCTCATCCTTCTCCCATGGTCCAACAATTCTGTCTTCCCCCCTCATATGGTCTGACATATTTTTCCTCTCCCATAGCCTGGAATCTCTCTTCTCTCTCCTTCCCTCCTCCTCCTCTCCCTTCTGCGTTCTGGCATTTCTCCTTCCTGCATTCTGGCATTTCTATCTCCCCTCCTTCCCTTCCATTTTGTGGTCTGGCATCTTTCTCTTTCTCCGGAATCTTCTTTGAGTCTCCACCACTATCATGTCCAACAATTCTTCCTCTTCCTCTTCCCCAAGTATTCCATCTCTTTCCCTCACACCCATGTCGAAAAATTTTCTTTTTATCCCAGAACAAGCAGGCAGCATATTCTCTACATGTGGGTGGCATCACTGACGGAGCCCCTTAGCAGACGTTTTAGCAAGCAGACTTGCTCGAAAACCTTCAGGCTTGCGATTGGCCCGCGCATGTGCACATGCCCTTCCCGCCCTGCCTAGGGCATGCATCTCCTCAGCGCGGCTCTTCTTTTTTTTTATGTCCGGCCTCGTTCCAGTTTTTAAAACTGCACTAAGTGCAACTGGGTTATCTCCATCACCGATCCTCATCATTGGTGTGTGGAGTGCCTGGGTGCGGAGCACTGCGCTGAGTTGTGTCCCCGTTGTGCGACTTTGCAACCACAGGCTCTTCGTCGGTGGGTGGCCAAGATTCTCCAACTCTTTGGCCCCATGAATCCTGTGGGACAGGCCTCGGCACCCTAGGTGGGTGCCTCTGGTAAGTCCACTTTCCTCCTCAGGTGTGCCGGCAAAGAAGCCTTCCTCTGAGTCTCATGTCAGGCCGCCTTGTCGGCCTCTTCGAGACATCACTCTAAGCATGCCTCCTCACGTAGGGAATATTCTTCTTCGAGGTCGCCCCTGAAGGAGCGCACTGCTACACCTCCGACCCACCTACCTTGTGGTCTTGGTGCCTATGTTCGAGGACATGCTTAAGGCTATTATTACCACACATTTTTCCTCGGTGGTAAGCCAACTAGTCCCGACCTCGACGACTTTGACCTCGGTCTCGACCCAGTCGCGGTCTGGCCAGCCTGAGCATCCTCTTGTTTCTCGAGGCCTTACTCGTAAGACCCGTCGGGTTCTCTCGAGCGAGTCTTCTCACCTGAGTCCCCAGTGACTTTTCAGGGGTCCAGGCCCAGGGCCAACTTTTCCCCTGCTACCGCAGCGAGGCTCGCTTCTTCTAAGAAACTCCGGTCTTCTCCGCCCTGTCGGGGTAGGTCTTCAACCTCGAGACCCTCTAGACACACACTTGTCCTCGAATTGGACTCTAGTGTCTGTTCTCCTTCGAGGCGCTTACCGGCTTCTCAAGGACCTCCTTCGAAGCCAGTTGGAGAATTTTCCTATGCCCCTTCTTCTCCGAGGCTTCCCCAGCGGTTCCCTCAGACCCCGGGATCTTCCCCGATCCATCTGGCACGGGGCCGTTCCTCGACGCCCCCTACACGCCTTAGTCAAACCTCTTTGGTCTCCTGTTCACGAGACTCTGAGGCTCCGGCTTACTATTCCAGGGAGGTTTCTCCCTCTTTTTCTGCTGCACCCCGATCTCGGTCGGAGTCTCCTCCGGAGGATGAGTCTTCTTCTCGAACCTCCTCCTTTTCTCGTTTCATCTCCGACATGGGTAGAGCTCTGAACTTAGATCTTCAGTCCGACTCCCGCTTTACCCAGGAATACCTGACGGTATTGGGAGTTGACAACACACCTCGTGAGACGCTTCGCCTCCCGTTGCATCAGGTTCTCTGGCAGACGTTTCTCCGGAACCTGGAAACACCATATGGTGTTACGGCTATTCCCTCCAAGTTGGAGTCCCGTTACCGGACAATCCTGGTAAAGGGTTTGAAAGTGCTCAGCTTTCCCACCAGTCCTTGGTAGTTGAGTCTTCTTTGAAGAAATCAAACCCCTCCAAGGTTTATGCTGCTGTCCCTCCGAGCAGGGAGGGCTGCAAAGTGGACAAATTTGGTCGTCACCTTTATCAGAATTCAATGATGGCGAACCATGTCCTTAATTATAACTTCTTCTTCACTTCCTATCTCAGGTTCTGTGTGGATGTCCTCTGCTCGTTCCGGGAAGTCATTCCAGAGCCTCGACGTCAGGAGTTTTGTCTCCTCAAGGAGACCCTCTCCCAACTCCGCCTGTATATGTTTCAGGCCTGTACAACGCCTTTGAATTGTCCTCGAGAGTTACAGCCTTTGCCGTCGCCATGTGTCGCCTCGCTTGGCTCCGGATTGTGGACATAGATTCGAACCTGCAGGATCATCTTACCAATCTCCCGTGTGTGAGTCATGAGCTCTTCGATGTTTCCATCAAAGCTGCCACGAAGCGCCTCTCGGACCACGAGCGGACCTTTTCGTCTCTGGTGAAACTTAAGCCAAAGGTCCCTCCGGCTCGCCAATATAAAATTCCTCTCCGTAGGTACCTGCAAAAATCCACTCCTGCTGTCTCGAGGCCTCCTGCAAAACGGCCCCTGCAGTAGCAGCCACGTCAACCTAAGACTCGGCCACCGGCCCCAGCAAACACCGGGCCGTCTTTTTGACAATTCCAGCCCGAGCCTTCGGGCTCCCTTTCTGGAGTCTTCCCCCTTCCCCATCGGGGGTCGTCTCCATCATTTCTACACCTAGTGGGAGAGTCTTACCACCGACAGTTGGGTGCTGTCTATCATCTGGGAGGGGTACTCCCTCCACTTCAGTCGCGTACCCCCAGACATGTCTCCAAGAGAGTTTCCTTCTGCTCAGTCCAGCTCCCTCTCCTTCTGCAGGAAGCTCAGGCCCTGCTTCACCTTCGAGTAGTCGAGGAAATTTTATTTCCGGTACTTTCTGGTACCCAAGAAGACGGGGGATCTACGTCCGATCCTGGACCTCCGTGCCCTAAACAAGTTTCTGGTCTGGGAATGCTTCAGAATGCTCACCCTTCCCACATTGTATCCCCTTTTGGATGAGGGGGACTGGCTGTGCTCACTAGACTTCAAGGAGGCGTACACACACATTCCGATACACCCGGCCTCTCGCTGGTATTTGAAATTCCGGGTGGGGGATCTCCATCTCCAATATTATGTTCTTCCCTTTCACCTGGCAGGCTCTCCGAGGGTTTTCCGAAATGTCTGGTTGTGGTAGCTGCGGCCCTGTGTCTCCACGGCCTGCAAGTATTTCCTTACCTCAACGACTGGTTAATCAAAGCGTCCTCTCGCGACGAAGTCCTGCGAGCGACGAATCAAACCATCATGTTCCTTCAGAGCCTCTGCTTCGAGGTGAACTTTCCCAAGTCTCACCTCTGCCTGTCCTAGTCTCTCGAGTTCATTGGAGCAGTCCTGGACACGGTTCGTCTCCGCTCCTTCCTGCCTCGGTTTCGTCAGGAGGCCCTTATCCGTTTGTGTCCCCATCTGCCCTTGGCGCCAGCTCGGCTCATGATGGTCATCCTTGGTCACATGGCCTCTATGGTTACGTGACTCCTTTTGCCAGGCTTTACCTACGTATTCCTCAATGGACTCTGACGTCCCAATGGAACCAGGACCAAGATCCTCTCTCTCGACACATTGTCATGACTCCTTTGAAGAGGTGTCTCTGTTGGTGGATGCTCTCTTCCAATCTTTCCAGAGGTTTTCTGTTTCACGCTCCTCCTCTGCAGAAAGTCCTCACAACGGACTGTCGACCTATGCTTGGGGGGGCTCATCTGGCTAGTCTGCGCACCCAGGATCTTTGGTCCCATGTCGACCGCCTTTGTCACAACAATCTTCTGGAGCTTCGAGCGATTTTCCTCGCTCTGAAGGCCTTTTGTCACCTGCTTCGCGACCAGGTGGTGCTGGTTCGCATGGACAACCAGATTGCCATGTATTATATCAACAAATAGGGGGGCACGGGGTCCAGGTCCCTGTGCCTGGAGGCGGTGTGGCTCTGGGATTGGGCCATTCACCGCAACATATTCATTCGAGCTGTCTACATTCAGGACCAGCGGAACTGTCTGGCAGACAAATTGAGTCATCTTCTGCAGCCTCACATGTGGTCGCTCCGCTCCGGGACCCTGTGTCAGGTGTTTGTTCGTTAGGGGACTCTAGACGTCGATATGTTCGCGTCCCCCCTCAATCACAAGTTGCCCCGCTTCTGCTCCAGTGTTTACACCCCTCTCGGGATCGAGGCGGATGCCTTCCTTCTGGATTGGACGAATGAGTTCCTATATGCGTTTACTCCATTCCCTCTGATTCTCAAGACTCTCGTCAATCTCAAGTCCACGAGTGCCACCATGATTCTAGTAGCTCCTCGGTAGCCCTGACAGCCGTGGTTCTCCCTTCTGTTGCAACTCAGTGCCAGGGAGCCTCTTCCTCTACCTATATTTCCTTCTCTGCTTACGCAGATTCGGGGTTCTCTGCTTCATCCCAACCTCCAGTCTCTGCACTTAACAGCTTGGTTCCTCGAGATGTAATGCCCTCGTTCCAGTACTCCCAGCCTGTGCTGGATGTCCTGGAGACGTCTAGGAAGGAGTCCACTCGCCTCTGTTACCATCAGAAGTGGACCCACTTTTCTTCCTGGTGCGCTACTCGACAGCTGGAGCCTCTATCTGCCTCCTTGTCTGCTGTCCTGGATTATCTGTTACACTTGTCTGGTGCTGGGCTCAAGTCCTCTTCGGTCCGAGTCCACCTTAGTGCCATTGCTGCTTTTCATCAGCCGATTGACATAAAGCCTACCTCTGTTCATCCTGTGGTTTCCTGCTTCATGAAAGGACTTTTCCACGTTCATCCGCCCCTTAAACCTCCTCCAGTGGTTTGGGATCTTAACGTGGTCCTTGCTCAATTGATGAAACCTCCGTTCGAGCTGCTAGCGCGAGCTCACTTGAAATATCTTACTTGGGAAGTTGTGTCTCTTATTGCTCTCACTTCTGTCCATCGAGTCAGTGAGCTTCAAGCCTTGGTGTCGGACCCACCTTTCACTGTCTTCCATCATGATAAGGTGGTTCTCCGTACCTATCCTAAATTCTTGCCTAAGATTGTTTCTGAGTTTCACATCAACCAATCTATTGTTCTTCCTGTGTTTTTCCGAAGCCCCATTCTCATCCTGGAGAGGTGGCTCTTCATTCTCTTGACTGTAAGCGTGCGCTGGCCTTCTACTTGAAGCGCACCACTCCTCATCGTTCTGCTCCCCAGCTGTTCCTCTCTTTCGATCCAAATCGCTTGGGTCGCTCGGTTTCTAAGTGTTCCATTTCTAACTGGTTGGACGCTTGTATCTCTTTCTGTTACGCTGAGGCTGGTCTCTCTGCTGGGTCGAGTCACAGGCCACAAGGTCCGAGCGATGGCGGTGTCTGTTGCTTTCCTCAGCTCGATTCCCATCGAGGAAATCTGTAAGGCTGCCACTTGGTCCTCGGTTCATACATTTACCTCGCACTACTGTCTGGATACTTTCTCCAGGTGTGATGGCCATTTTGGCCAGTCCGTTTTGCGCAATCTGTTCTCTTAAATTGCCAACTCTCCCTCCATCCCATTCTGGTTAGCTTGGAGGTCTCAAACATGCAGAGAATATGCTGCCTGCTTGTCCTGGGATAAAGCACAGTTACTTACCGTAACAGGTGTTATCCAGGGACAGCAGGCAGATATTCTCGCAACCCACCCACCTCCCCGTGGCTGGCTTCTTTGCTAGCTATCTGAACTGAGGACACGCTGAGGAGATGCATGCCCTAGGCAGGGCGGGAGGGGCACGCGCGGGACAATCGCAAGCCTGAAGGTCTTCGAGCAAGTCTGCTTGTAAAAACGTCCACTAGGGGGCTCCATCGGTGACGTCACCCACATGTTGAGAATATCTGCCTGCTGTCCCTGGATAACACCTGTTTACGGTAAGTAACTGTGCTTTCTCTTCCCTCACCCACCGGCAGCATCTCTTTCCTTCCCTTCTTAACTCCCAGCCTGTGCAGCCTCTGTCCTTTCCTTCCCAACCCCAGCCCTCCCCTCTCAACTGGATCCTAAGGTACGACAGTCCCTAGTTCCTGACTCCCCCCACCTACCACCTCCCCGCCACTGAAATTTAAAATCTTTGGGCCGTCAACCTGCCCCGGAAGTGTTCTTTCTGCAGCACTTCCTCTTCCTGCTTAGGCAGGACACTGCAGAGGCTAGAGGCTGACTTTACGTCCGATGCATGAAGATTTTGAATTTCAGCGGCTGGGGAGTGTAATGTCGGGCATACAGTAACTGAGGGCCACATAAAATGGCCAGGCAAGCTGGATTCGGCCCGCAGGCCTTTTGTTTGACACATGTGGATTAGATTATATTGGGGGGGGGGGGGGTTTAAATTACGTCTATCTTTATATTTTGCACAGTATTAGGAAGTGTCACTGTTTGTGGTGTTTCATTGTGTTCAGAGTCTGTCTTCTTGGCAGTTCAGTTTAACTTTGTCTACATATTTCTATCTTTAGTTTGTGATTGCTTATTCCATACCGGGCAAGGGTGCATTGTGTTCTGTGCATATGAAAAGGACATGGTTTTCTGTTAGCACTGACAGTGCGTGATTGATCTGTATTAATCTGGTTTATTTAGTTTTACAATGGGTGTATTGATAATCTAGTGCTCACTGCAGTATTTAAAATACTGCCTTTTTCTAGATGCACCCTTGGGTTGATTCGTGGATTATTACGAGAGAGAGAGAGAGTTAAAATTAATCGGCCCTGGGTGTCAAATGTACTAGGTACGCCACTGAGCTCTGTACTATCGCCTGGTTTGTTTAGTCCAGTGTTGAGCACAGCTGTAGGGTAACAATGGGGGAAAAAAATCAGTTTATTGCATCAATAGTGACTATGCACCTTTTCAGTGGCATACCCAGAAAACTGTAAATATTGGGATTTTTTTTATTAGCTATCATGTATAGTATTCAAGCCACATTATATATACATGACTGAGTATCAGTATAATAGTAGATTATAATGAAATACTGTGTGCTTTCATTTCATCCCTAAATATGTGGGTTTTTCTTTTTTCCTCATAGAGTCTATTGGAAAAGCACTTGGTTCCTAATGCCTCACAAGCAGAAAGTAAAGTGTTCTATTTGAAAATGAAAGGCGATTATTATCGTTATTTGGCTGAAGTAGCTGCTGGAGGTGAAAAGCAAAGTATGTTTAATTTTTATTCCATTGGTTAATCTTGCTTTTTTTTTGTTAAACCTTATAGTGGACTTCATTTTAGGTTATTGACTGGTGAATTCTCTGAGGAGAAGCAGAACTGTGAATCCTCATGCATGGATGACATTGCTGATGGAGCTTGGTTTAGGCTCCTGATCAGTATAATTTTGTAACTGTAGAGTTTGTTGCTGTGACTTTTGCAGATGTCTCAAAAGACGCCCAGCAACTTCAAAATATGTTCCCCAAGTTCAACAGGATCTTTTTGGTTACAAACTTGACAATGATTTCTCATATTGTAATATTTCTTTCACAACTGTTGAAGGATCTGTGGTAAGAACATAAGAATTTCCATACTGGGACAGACAAAAAAGGTTCATCAAGCCCAGCATCCTGTGGCCAACCCAGGTCCCAAGTACCTAGCAAGATCCTAAGTAGTAAAAGTTTAATGCTGCTTATCTTAGGAATAAAAGATGGATTTCTCCAAGCCATCTCAATAATGACCTATGGACTTCTCTCCACTGTTTATTCTCCTCCATTAAGAAAAATGACCATTTAACCCTACCCTCTGTTTTCTATATGATAACCAGTTCCTAATCCACAGCTGAACTTTGCCACCTATCCCACGACTCTTGTGCATTCTTCCGCTTATCAGCCACCAGCCATCCTGAAATGCTGGTGGCTATTATTGAAAATAGCGTTTCAGGATGGCTGGTGGCCGATAAGCGGGAGAATGCACCAGGCACGTTTATTATAATAATAATAATAACAGTTTATATACCACAGGACCGTGAAGTTCTATGCAGTTTATAATGATTATTAAAGTAAAAAGCAGAGCGTGGCAGAAAGATTTTTTTTTCCGATCTCCTGAAGAAGCTGTGCGAAACGGGTCCCGTTGAGATCTGGAATTACAGATTGAACCCACTGTCTTCAGTCTTCAGTTTTTTGGATAAGTTAAAGATCGAAAATATAATTATCAGCACATATTTAATATTTATTCATGGAGGAGGTGGTATGACCAATTATTATAAAGCCCTATGAAGTAGATTGACTCTAATGAGTTTAGGCTGCATAGGATTATAGGATGGCTTAGGATTATTTGAATGACAACTATCAAAATAGTTTCATGATATTGAATCAGCCAATGCATTTGCATATATTGAAGGAATATATCTTTGAATATTTTCATGTACCTGCTCCAAATTTTATTGGTATAACTAGATTGTAAGCCATTTTTAAGAGGAGTTTGTGGAGTTTTTTTAACAACCAAACTATGCATGTTTATTTAACATTTTATGCTTGTTACTATGGAAACCGTACAGGTAATATATGGTATATATTTTTGGTGTACAGCGCTGTGTATGCCTAGTAGCAGCAGCAGCAGCACTAAAGTCATTAGTGTCCTCAGAGTGCCCTCCACTTAAGGATAGCTTGTCCTCCAAGCCATTGGAATGGATGCATGAGCCTCTATGAGCCTAAGACTCTGGTTCCAGTATTCCTCTAGTGATTCGGTGTCCACTCTTACTTTGATACCCCTTTCTTTGTTAATGGAAGCTTTGAGGAGTAGCTCATGCAGAATTTCAAGGAACAGATGGAACTCTTTTTTTTTTTTTTGCTCAACATGATGCTGCAGATTCAACATAAAGGACAAAGGGGCAATCCCTTTCTGAATGATGACTTGATGTTAAGGTTGGCTGCATCAGTGTCTGTTTCCAGTGCATCAGATGTGGAAGCTTCACCTGGGGCAATAGGAATTTAGTGTCTTGACACCATAGGAAAGGAAGCCTTACTATTTTCTGTCTGTAGTGAAAGAGGCAAAAAATCAGACTTCATCAATTGACTGCTACTATAAGTCCGAGTCAGTATGCTCCTTGGATTCTGATGAAAAATTCTAATGATACGTATGTATAAACACACAAGGAGGTGGCAAATGCCATCCCAGTAAAGTTAGAAACTGAGGCACCTAGAGCAGAAACGTTAGATATTCTCCAATTCCTTGACTGACCCCATTCCAAGGGATTGACAGTACCTGTTTACAGAATCCAAAAGGATGTACAGTTAAAAATTGTCTGAGGGGCCCACATCGCCAATTAATTTGGATGACTACATACGAAGTTCAGGAGGATCAGGGATTTGAGAGGCAGCAGTAGCTTAACTATTCCATGGTTGTCAAATCCACTCTCAAGAGCCAAAAGTTCAAAGACTCATTCCTTAATGCCCCCTTAAGAGGCAAACTTGGAGGTTAGAATCTTGTGGGACATAGTACACAGTGATGCAGAGTTTGTGGATACATTTCCAGACTTAAGGCTGCGGAGCGAGAATACTGTATTTCCCCATATATAGGCCGCGGCCTATACATAGGTTTTACAAACCCGTTTATGGGGCATGGCCTAGTGACTGCCCATTTGTTGTCTGATTCTTCCCTCTCTCCTTAAAGAATGACATAGGGGACGGGAACAGTGATGAATTTTGTCAGTGTCATTCTCTAGTTGTATGTATAGAGAGCAAATATGCTGGATCACAATCTCTTTTCAATGAGTCTCTAGAGTCGGGAGTGGTACCGGAGGACTGGAGAAGGGCGGATGTGGTCCCTCTCCACAAAAGTGGAAAGAAGACGTAGGGAATTTACAGGCTTGTAAGTGACTTCTGTGGTAAGCAAATTAATGGAAAACTATTTTAAAACAGAGAATGGTCAAGTTTCTGGAATCCTGTGGATTACAGGACTGCATGCAAAATGGATTCACTAGAGGTAGATTTTGTCAGACAAATCTGATCAATTTCTTTGACTAGGTGACCAGAGAAATGGATAGAGGATGTGCACTAGATGTGGTGTATTTAGATTTTAGCAAAACCTTTGACAGTGTTCCACACAGATGTATAATGAGTGCCCTTGGGATGGGTCCCAAAGTGACGGGCTGGGTCAGGAATTGGTTGAGTGGAAGTCAACAGAGGGTAGTGATCAATGGAGAATGCTCTGAGGAAAGGGATGCTACCAGTGGTGTGCCTCAAGGTTATGTTATTGGGCCTGTTCTTTTTAACATTTTTATAAATGATATTGCTGAAGGGTTGTCGGGTAAGATTTGCCTCTTGTGAATGATACCAAAATCTTCAATAGAGTAGACACGCTGGATGGTGTGAATAACATGAAGAAAGACCTGCCAAAGCTTTAAGAATGGTCTGAAATTTGGCAGCTAAAATTAAAATTAATGCTAAGAAATGCAAGTTCATGCATGTGGGCTGCAAGAACCAGAGGGAACGGTACAGTTTAGGAGTGAAGAACTTATGTGCACGACTTGGGTGTGATTGTATGTGATGATCTTAAGGTAGCCAAACAGGTTGAAAAGGTGACAGAAAAACCTAGAAGGATGCTAGGTTGCATAGGGAGAAGTATGGCCAGTAGAAAAGCACAGTTACTTACCGTAACAGGTGTTATCCAGGGACAGCAGGCAGATATTCTCACACATGGGTGACATCACCGACGGAGCCCTGGTATGGACATTTGAAAAGTGAATCGCAATTTTAAGTTTAGAAAGTTTGCAATCAGCCTGCACCGCATATGCGCGAGTGCCTTCTTGCCCAACGTAGGTGCACGGTCCCTTCAATTAAGATAAGAACATAAGCATTGCCTCTGCCGGGTCAGACCCAGGGGTCCAACGTGCCCAGCAGTCCGCTCCCACAGTGGGCCCCCAGGCCCATGACCTGCAAGTGATCCTTCACCTAAACATTCCCTATTCATTTACCATCCTGTATAGTTACCCTCTGTGTACCCTTCAATCCCCTTCTTCAGGAAGTCATCCAATCCCTTTTTGAAAACCAGCTAAGAAGCCAACCAGGGGAGGTGGGAGGGTTGTGAGAATATCTGCCTGCTGTCCCTGGATAACACCTGTTATAGTAAGTAACTGTGCTTTATCCCGGACAAGCAGGCAGCATATTCTCACACATGGGTGACCTCCAAGCTAATTAGAATGGTATGGAGGGAGAGTTGGCCTTTAAGAAAATAAATTTTGTAATACTGACTGGCTGAAATGTCCATCCCTTTGGGAAAAAGTTTCCAGACAGTAATGTGAAGTGAATGTATGAGCTGAGGACCAGGTGGCAGCTATACAGATTTCCACAATAGGAGTGGATCTAAGGAAACCAACTCGACTCTAGAGGCAGTCTGTTCTATGTGTAGCAGAATGAAATATCGGCAGCTAACCATTTGGAAAGAGTTCTTTTGGAAACAGGATGCCCCAGCTTGTTTGGATCAAATGAGAGGCACAGCTGGGGAGATGTTCTATGTGGCTTTGTTCTGTTGATATAAAAGGCCAATGAACGTTTACAGTCCAGAGTATGAAGCACTGTTTCTCCAGGATGAGAATGAGGCTGGGGGAGGGGGGGGACTGGAAGAACAATCGATTGACTGAGATGAAACTCCGTAAGAACTTTCGGTAGAAACTTAGGATGTGTGCGTAGAACCACCTTGTAGGGTGGATCTGCCACCAACGCCTATAACTCACTGATTCTTCTGGCAGAAGTGAGCGAGATCAGAAAAATAACTTTCCAGGTGAGAAACTTGAGATGAGATGTGGCCATTGGTTCAAATGGTGGCTTCATCAGCCTGGAAAGAACTACATTAAGGTCCCAGACTACAGGAGGAGGTTTGAGAGGTGGTTTAACATTGAAAAGACCTTTCATGAATCGACTGGCACGTGAAAAGCTGTAATAGCGCTAAGATGGACTCTGATAGAGGTAGACTTGAGACCAGAGTGAAACAGATGGAGTAGATAGTTCAACACTAATTGCACTGACAAGGAAGTTGGATCATGATGACGGAGACACCAGGAAGAAAACAGAGTCCACTTTTGTTGGTAACATTGTTGAGTGGCAGATTTCCTGGAGACGTCAATAATATCACAACTTTGAACAATAGCAATGGTAACATCCCTTTCCTCAGAGAGATCTCCATCGACCATACCTTCTGTCGCCTTCCACTCAAACAGCTCCTGACCCAGTCTGTCACTTTGTGGCCCACCCCAAGGGCACACAGTTTATTTATTAAGACACCTGTGTGGAACACTGTCAAAGGCTTTGCTAAAATCTAAATACACCACATCTAGCGCACTCCCTCTATCCAATTCTCTGGTCACCCAGTCAAATAAATTGATCAGGTTTGTCTGACAAGACCTGTCTCTAATGAATCGCATATTGCCTCGGGTCCTGTAATTCACTGGATTCCAGAAACTTCACTGTTCTCTGTTTTAAAAGCATTTCCATTAATTTACTTACCACAGAAGTCAGAATTACTGGCCTGTAGTTCCTACTTCTTCCTTACTTCCACTTTGTGGAGAGGGACCATATCTGCCCTTTTCCAGTCCTCAAGTACCACTCCCAATTCTAGAGAAGCATTGAAAAGGTTAGCCAGCGAAGCTGCCAGAACTTCCCTAAGTTCCTTCAGTACCCTTGGATGTACACCATCTGGCCCCATTGCTTTGTCCACCTTCAGTTTAGCTAGCTCCTCATGAACACAGTCCTCTGAAAATCAATCAGCCAGCCACACCTCTCACTATTTGCATTTGTCTTCTGCGGTCCTGCTCCTGGTGCTTCAGTTGTGAACACAGAGCAGAAATATTTGTTAAGGAATTCAGCTTCTACATATTTCTCCCCTTCACCTTTGAGTCTCAATGCCACTTTTGCACTTCTTCCTATCACTAATATACCTAAAAAGTCATCCCTGTTTATCCTTGTTAGCTGTTTTTCTTATTTTTATTAACACATCCCTTCTACTGTCCATCTGTATGTTAAATGTTTTACTTCTTCCCTCAGACATAAAGGTGAAGTACAAAATAGTCAAAATGATTAAAACTTAATTTTTATATTACTCATCCTTGGATCAATTCTTGACCTTAGGGCCTCAACAAATACTTGTTGAAGGAGAAGTTTTGCATGGTCTCTGGGAGCTCTTCTGCCTCTTTTAGGAAGCTTGCCCTCCTACCCACTCATAGAAAGTATCTTTGGTTTTGCATTGGTTCTCAACACTTCCAGTATAAAGTCCTACCCTTCAATCTGGCTTCAGCGCCTCATGTTTTCATAAAATGTTTAGTGATGGTGGAGGCAGCCCTTCATTCATGTTTTTCCCTTTTTAGACAAGTTGATCAAGACTCCATCATAGCTACTAGCTCAGCATATCATCTATCTCCCGGAGCTGCCTTCAACCATCAAAAATCACATCTCCACCCATCTCGGACAACGGAGTTCATAGGAACTCTCTTCTACTACTCAAGGTTGAGCCTTTTTTTTTTTTTTTTAACTGCAGCAGAGAGTCAGCAATCTGATTCATCAGACAGTCTCCACCCTATCACATATAACTGCACACCAAATACTACACCTTCTAGACCACATGGTCTCCAAAGTACATATCAGTCCATTTGCACTTCTCCACCTCAGGACTCCACAGTGGACCCTATTGACCCAATGGTCTCGGGCTACAAAATCTCTGCTCCAATCCAGATTGCCTCAGACATCTGTTGTTCCCTCCAGTGGTGGATGGTTCCTTACAGCCTTACTCAAGGTCTTCCCTTTCAGCCCCCTCACTATGAAAAACTCCTCACCACAGATGCTTCAATGTTGGGCTGGGGCATTCATCTGGACTGCCTCCATACTCAAAGTCTGGTCACCTCATGAGAAGAGCTCTCCATATAAATAAATCTTGAGCTCCTAGCTATATGCAGTACACTTATGATGTTCAAAGACCAACTCCTCCAGCAAGTAGTCCTCATCAAGCCAACAATCAAGTTGCCATGCTCTGTCTGAACAAACAAGGGGGAACAGGATATTACATTACATTACATTAGGGACTTCTATTCCGCCTATACCTTGCAGTTCAAGGCGGATTACAAAAGAGCCAACTGGACATTTCCAGTGAAGTTACAACAGTGGTTTTTTTGAGGGGTTTTTTGGTTACAAGAGAGGAGAGATAGCTGGATTGATTCTGGAAGAACTTGCAACTTGGATATTAAATTGACTGTACGTTACTGTGTGATATAACAAATAAATTACAGTTAGAGTACAAATAAGATTACGTTACATTTCAGGGATCTGAATACTTGGTTGGTGTTTTGGGGAGGAAGAGATTATTTAAGTGGAGGTTTTGGGGGAGAATTTAACTAGGAGGAGGGGGAAGGTTTGGGTTAAGATATCTGGATAAATTTTTTGAAAAGTAGGGTTTTGATTTCTTTTCGAAAAGTTTTGAAGTCGCCCGTTGCCGTCAACAGGTTGGAGATGGAGTGGTTAAGTTTTGCTGCTTGCGTCACCAGAAGGTTATCAAACATCTTTTTGCACTGAGTACCCTTGAGTGGAGGGAAGGCAAACAGGTTCGGAGATCTTCTTTGTCTTGAGGTGAGGATCTGGTTTAGGCAGTTGTTAGATTAGGGGGGGGGTGGCGGAGCCGTTTAATGCTTTGAATAATAGACAGTAGAATTTGAATTTAATTCGTGCTTGCATAGGTAGCCAGTGAGAGTCTAGGAAGGCAGTTTTAATATGATCATATTTTCTCAGGGAGTAGATCAGTCTGAGGGCAGTGTTTTGTATAGTCTGAAGTTGTTTTATCATGTTGGCAGGACAAGGTAGATAGAGGGAATTGCAATAGTCCAGTAGACCTAAGACTAGGGATTGGACAATTAGTCTGAATTGTGCTGAGTCGAAGAATTTTCTTATTTTACGTAGATTTCTCATAATTAAAAAAGCTTTCTGGGATGTTTTATTGATTTGGGACTGCATTGTGCAGCATCTGTCTATCGTTACTCCTAGGAGTTTGAGTTCGGGCTGTATTGAGTATTTGGTGTTTATAATTTTCAGTTCTGTAATGGTGGGAGTTTTGGCCTTTTCGAGCAGAAGGAATTTTGTTTTATCTGAGTTTAGTTTCAGTTTGTGGTCTACCATCCATTTTTCCACTGCATCTAGGGTTGTTTCCAGCTTTGCTGTTGTGGGGGGCTCTGATGGGTCGAAGGGGAGGAGTATGGTGATGTTGTCTGCGTAGCTGAAGGATGTAACATTTAAATTATCTAAAGTGGCTCCAAGGGAGGAAATAAAGAGCGTAGGTGATAGAGGTGATCCTTGTGGAACTCCGCATGGGTTGGACCATGGTTCTGATTTGATTTCATTGGACTTTATCCTGTAGATTCTTGATTTGAGGAATCCTTGGAACCAATTGTAGACCTTGCCTGAGATCCCAGTGGCGTCAAGTATCTGTAGCAGTATGGAGTGGTCGACCAGGTCAAATGCTGCGGAGAGGTCAAGTTGGATTAGCATCATCTTTTTGCCTTTTCTAATTTGCTGTCGAGCTGTGTCTAGTAGTGTTTCTGTGCTGTGGTTGGTTCGAAATCCTGATTGTGAGGGGTGAAGTAGGTTATGGTCTTCCAGGTAGTTGGTGAGGTATTGTGCAACTAGACCTTCTATTATTTTAACGTATATTGGTATTGAAACAATAGGTCTGTAGTTGGGGGAGTTATCTATTGGGCCTTTGTGATCTTTCATGATTGGAGTGATTATGATCTCTCCAAGGTCTTGAGGGAATTGATCTTCTGTTAATGTGGTTTGAATCCATAGCATGAGGTTGGCTCTGAATGTGGTGGAGGCGTTTGATAACAGATAGGTGGGGCAGTTATTTAGGTCGCAAGAAGCTTGGCTGTATTTTTTGTAGAGTCGGTTCATATGTAATACGGGGAAGTTTGTCCAGCTTCTGTCTGCGGCGATGGCTTCTCCTGTTGAAGGGTTTATTGTTATCTTGTCGAGGTGGGTGTGAGTATTGTTGAATGCAGTTCTGATCTTGGTGATCTTATTTTTGAAATGGTCTGCTAGTTGGATAGCTGTCGGTGGGTGGTTTCCTTGTGTAGCTAGGTGAGGTTTGGTGTCGGTGAGATTCTTTACTAGATTGAATAGCTTTTTTGTGTCTAGGGTTTCTGTGCCTATCATTTTGGAGTAATAGGCTTTCCGTTTTTCCTTGAGTTTGTTCTTGTATTGGTTGATTTGAGTTCTCCATGCTGTTTTTGTGTGTTCTAGGCTCTTTTTTTTCCATTCTCTTTCTAGTTGTCTGCAGAGCTTTTTTAATTGGAGAAGTTCACTGTCGAACCATTTGTCTGACGGTCTGCAGATTCTTAATTTTGATTTTTCAGGAGCTAGCTCATTCAGGATGGTTTCGCTTACAGTACGCCATTGTGATATGAATTCGTTGGGGGCTATATTGGTGATTGTGGGTTCTGTTTTGTCCCAGAATGTGGAGGGTTCGATTTTTTGGTGTGTTTTGTAGGAGGTTTTGAGAGGGGGTTGCTTGTTATTGCGTTGAGCCCAATTGATGTTAAAGGTGTATTTGTAGTGATCTGACCAGAGGGGGGAGGGGTGCCAGGCCCCATTTGAGATGTGGATTCCGGGATTGTGAGGGTGTTGGGACATGTATGCAGCGACATCTAGTTAGTGGCCTTTTTCGTGTGTGGGTTGGGGTTGAGGATCTGGTAGTTCAGTGCTTTGAGGTATGAGAGTATATTTTCTACTTGTTTGGAGGTGTGGTCTTCTAGGTGGAGGTTTATGTCTCCAAGGAGTAGGTTATGAGGTGATGTTAGGGAGTTCTGGTAAATGAATTCTTCGAGAGCTTGTTTGTTAGCATTCCATTTTCCTGGCATGTAACAAAGAATGCAGGTTAGAGTTCCTATGAGTGTATCATCGGATAATTGGCAGGCTAGGAGATCTAGATGGGGAGTGGAGTGTTTGTCTAGGACAGGGGTGTCCAATGTCGGTCCTCGAGGGCCGCAATCCAGTCGGGTTTTCAGGATTTCCCCAATGAATATGCATGAGATCTATTAGCATACAATGAAAGCAGTGCATGCAAATAGATCTCATGCATATTCATTGGGGAAATCCTGAAAACCCAACTGGATTGCGGCCCTCGAGTTCTGACATTGGACACCTCTGGTCTAGGGTCTTTATGTTGATGTTGTTTTTGAGTATGATGGCTAGATCTCCTCCTCGTTTTTTTTCTCTGCAGACCAATTCTATTTTGTAACCCTTCGGGCAGAGTTCTGTGATGCTGGGATCTGAGTCAGAGGTTAGCCAGGTTTCGGCTAGGAATAAGCAAACTTAACTGTTTTTTAACTATCCAGTCCTTTATAAGGTCTGCTTTTGTGCTTATTGATCTGATGTTCATATATGCATAGGCTAATGAGGTATAGTTTGTGTGGGGAGAGAGGGTGCATTTTGGGTGGAGGAAATTTTTAGTTTGAGGGTGAGAATTGTGGACTGAAGATCTTGGTTTTGGGGGTGGTCTTTTTCCCCAGCTGGTAGGTATGTTGATAATGGTTGAATGAGGAGCAGTCTATCAGGTTTCTGGTAGAGTAGAGTTTTCTGGATGGTTGAAGATGCCTGTAGGATTCTGTTAAGGTTGGGATTGAGGATGTATGGTACCCTGCTGTTTTTCTGTTGGTTAGGAATAGGAAGAGTAGTAGATGGACGAGTAAACTTGTTGTTAAACCGGGAGACGTGTTTTTGTGTGCAGAGAGGTATCACCCTCTTTGCATGGAAACAATCTAAATTTGGACTTCAAGGGCAACTGCTCACTGCATTCTTACCAGAGGAGTTTATCTGACTCAGCAGACTTTAGTCTTACAAGTGGTCTCTCAGATAACCACCTTGCATCAGATTTTGTCCAAAATGGGAACTCCAGAAATAGATCTCTTAGCTTTCCCCTACAACCACAATTCCACTCTTCTGATCCAGACTATACTGTATACCACCAATCACAAGGAGTCATATGCCTTTCTAATCGACTGGGGAATAGATTCCTCTACACGTTTTCAATACTTCTCATAGGGTGGACTTTACTGAAACATCACCAGGAATGGGGCACCATGATCCTCCTAGCACCTCGCTGGCCACACCAGTCTTGGTTCTCATTCTTTCTCCAACTTGACCCAGGAACCTTGCAATCACATCCGTATCCAGTGTTATCCCAGGACAAGCAGGCAGCATATTCTCAACATGTGGGTGACGTCACCGGAGCCCCCTAGCGGACATTTTTGCAAGCAGGGTAGAAGGAGGAGACGGCGGGGCAGGGCGGCTGCTGCTGCTAATGGTGCTGCTCTCGTGCGGCTCTTCCCTCCCTCTCTTGGCTCTCTCTGTGCACAGTCACCGCGGTTTGGGGAGGGAGGGAGGAGGGCGGCCCAGCACGTTGGGCAGCCAGAGTTGGTAGGCCCGTGGGAAAAGGAGGGCGAATTCGGCGCCGGCCTGTTTCCGATGGCCAGTGCAGCCTTTTCCCGGCGGTGGTGGCAGCATGGTGGTGGTAGCGGTGGTGGCATGGGAGAGGGAAGGGAGAAATAGACATCATTTTAAGCGTGCTTCCTCACGTAGGGAATACTCTTCCTCGAGGTCGCCCCCGAAGGAGCACACTGCTGCACCTACGATCCAACAGCCTTTGGTCTCGGTGCCTATGTTCGAGGACATGCTTAAGGCTATACTTACCACGCAGCTTTCCTCGGTGATGAGCCAACTGGTCCTGACCTCGACACCTCTGACCTCGGTCTCGACCCAGCCTTGGTCTGACCAGCCTGAGCATCCTTCTCTCATGTCTCGGGGCCGTGCCCGCAAGACTCATCGGGTTCCCTCGAGCGATTCTTCATCCCCCGAGTCACCTGTGACTTTTCGAGGATCCAGAACAGGGGCCCGCTACTATATCAAGGCTTGCCACTCCTAAAAAGCCCCGGTCTTCTCCGCCCCTTCAGGACAGGTCTCTGACCGCAAAGCCTTCCAGGCACACCCTTGTCCTTGAGTTGGACTCTAGTTTGCATTCCCCATCGAGGCATATGCCAGCCTCTAAGGGGTCTTCTTCGACACCAGTGGAGGAATTTTCCTTTGCCCCATCTTCTCTGAGGCTCCGCCAGCTGATTCCTCGGACTCCGGGGTCCTCCCTGGTCCACCTTGCATGGGGTCGTTCCTCGACGCCCCCCAGACACTTTAGTCGAGCCTCTTTGATCTCCCATTTGCGGGACTCCAAGGCCCCGGCTTACTTACTATTCAAGGAAAATTTCTTCCTCTTTCTCGGCTGCCCCCAGATCTCGCTCGGGGTCTTCTTCTTGAAACTCCTCCTTTACTCATTTCATCTCTGACATGGGTAGGGCCTTGAACCTGGACCTCCAGTCTGAGTCCCGTTATATCCAGGAATTCCTGGTGGAAATGGGTGTTGATCATCAGCCCCGTGAGACACTGTGCTTGCCATTGCACCAGGTTCTCTGGCAATCATTTCTCCGGAACCTGGAGACCCCCCTATGCGGTCAAGGCCATTCCCTCCAAGTTGGAGTCCCGTTACCGGGTGATCCCGGTTAAGGGGTTTGAGAGTTCTCGGCTTTCTCACCAATCCTTGATAGTTGAATCTTTCTTGAAGAAGTCCAACCCCTCGAAGGTTTACACTGCTGTCCCTCCGGGCAGGGGGTGCCATACGATGGACAAATTTGGTCGCCGTCTTTATCAAAACTCAATGATGGCGAACCGTGTCCTCAACTATAATTTTATCTTCAAGTCCTACCTCAGGATCTGTGTGGACACCCTCCGCTCATTCCGGGAGGAGGTGCTGGATTCTCGGCATCAGGAATTTCGTCTCCTCGAGGAGACACTCTCCCAGCTCCGCCTCTATATGTTTCAGGCGGCCTATGATGCTTTCGAGTTGTCCTCGAGGGTCACAGCGTTTGCATCGCCATGCGTCACCTTGCTTGGCTCAGGATTGTGGACATGGATCCAAATCTCCATGATCATCTTGCCAATCTCCCTTGCATGGGTAATGAGCTATTTGATGATTCCATAGAGGCAGCCACCAAGCGCCTCTTGGAACACGAACGGTCCTTCGCTTCTCTGGTGAGACTTAAGCCGAAGACCCCTCCGGCTTGGCAATACAAAATTCCTCCCCAGAGGTATCCGCAGAAATCTACTCCTGCATTCTCTCGACCTCCTTCGAAGCGGCAGCAACAGCAGCAGCGACAAGCTAAAGCCCAGGCTCCGGCAAAGCCTGGGCTGTCTTTTTGACAATTCCAGTCTGAGCCTTCGGGTTCCCTTCCTCCTGGAGCCTTTCCCCCTCCCCATAGGGGGTCGTCTCCATCATTTCTATACCCAGTGGGAAAGTCTTACCTCCGACAGTTGGGTACTTTCCATCATCCAGGAGGAGTACTCCCTTCATTTCAGTCACGTGCCCCCGGACCTTCCTCCAAGAGAGTTTCCTTCTGCCCAGTCTCAGCTGCCTCTCCTTCTGCAGGAAGCTCAGACCCTTCTTCACCTTCGGGCGGTCGAGGAGGTTCCTCCAGACCAGTGGAATACCGGATTTTATTCCCGGTACTTTCTGGTACCCAAGAAAATGGAGGATCTGTGTCCGATCCTGGACCTCTGTGCTCTGAACAAGTTTCTGGTCAGGGAACGGTTCAGAATGCTCACCCTTCCTACCTTGTATCCCCTCTTGGACGAGGGAGACTGGCTGTGCTCACTGGACCTCAAGGAGGCATACACGCACATTCTGATATACCCGGTCTCTCGCTGGTATCTGAGGTTCCGGGTGGGGGATCTCCACCTCCAATACCGTGTTCTTCCCTTCGGCCTGGTGGCCTCTCCGAGGGTTTTCACGAAGTGTCTAGTTGTGGTAGCTGCGGCCCTGCATCTCTGTGGCCTGCAGATGTTTCCCTACCTCGATGGCTGGTTAATCAAAGCGTCCTCGCGCCAGAAAGTTCTGCGAGCGACGAATCGGACCATCTTGCTCCTTCAGAGTCTCGGCTTCAAGGTGAACTTCCCCAAGTCCCACCTCTGTCCGTCCCAGTGTCTGGAATTCATAGGAGTGGTCCTGGACACGGTTCGTCTCCACTCCTTCTTGTCAAGAGGCCCTTGTTCGTTTATGCCAGAGGGTGGCCCATCTGTCTTTGGCCCCGGCACGGCTCCTGATGGTCCTCCTAGGGCACATGGCCACCACGGTTCACGTGATTCCTTTTGCCAGACTTCACCTCTGTATTCCTCAATGGACTCTAGCGTCCCAATGGAACCAGGATCGGGACCCTGTCTCTCGACTCATTGTCGTGATTTCTTTGTTGAAATAGTCTCTCCGTTGATGGATGCTCTCTTCCAATCTTTCCAGAGGTTTTCTGTTTCATGCTCCTCCGCAGAAGGTCCTGACGACAGACTCGTCAGCCTATGCTTGGGGGGCTCATCTGGACGGTCTTTGCACTTAGGGTCTTTGGTCCAGTGCCGACCACCTTTGTCACATCAATCTGCTGGAGCTTCAAGCGATTTTCCTCGCCCTGAAAGCTTTTTATCACCTGCTTCGCGACTGAGTGGTGCTGGTCCGCACGGACAACCAGGTCGCCATGTAGCCATGTATTATATCAACAAACAGGGGGGCACGGGGTCCCTGTCCCTGTGCCAGAAGGCCATGTGGCTCTGGGATTGGGCCATCTGCCGCAACATATTTATTCTAGCAGTCTACATTCAGGGCCAGCACAATTGTCTGGCGGACAAGTTGAGTCGTCTTCTGCAGCCTCACGAGTGGTCCATCCATTCCTTGACCCTGTATCGGGTGTTTGTTCATTGGGGGACTCCGAATGTTGATCTGTTCACGTCCCCTCTCAATCACAAGTTGCCCCGCTTCTGCTCCAGGGTTTACACCCCTCTCAGGCTAGAGGCGAATGCTTTTCTGCCAGATTGGACGAACCTGTTTATGTATGCGTTCCCTCCATACCCTCTGATTCTGAAGACTCTCGTCAGGCTCAAGTCCAAGCATGCCACCATGATTTTAATAGCTCCTTGGTGGCCCTGACAGCCATGGTTCTCCCTTCTATTGCAACTCAGTTTCAGGGAGCCTCTTCTTCTGCCTGTTTTTCCTACTCTGCTTACGCAGAGTTGAGGTTCTCTACTTCATCCCAACCTACAGTCTCTGCACTTGACAGCTTGGTTCCTTGAGACTTAATGCCCTCGTTCCAGTTCTCCCAGCCTGTGCTGGACATTCTGGAGGCATCTCGGAAGGAGTCCACTCGCCAATGTTACCATCAGAAGTGGACCCGCTTTTCTTCCTGGTGTGCTACTCGGCAGCAGGAGCCACTGTCTGCCTCCTTATTTGCTGTCCTGGATTATCTGTTACATTTGTCTGGCGCTGGACTCAAGTCCTCTTCGGTTTGAGTCCACCTTAGTGCCATTGCTGCTTTTCATCAGCCGATTGACAGGAAGCCTATCTCTGTTCATCCTGTGGTTTCCCGCTTCATGAAGGGCCTTTTCCACGTTCATCCACCCCTTAAACCTCCTCCTGTGGTTTGGGATCTTAACGTGGTCCTTGCTCGCTTGATGAAATCCCCGTTCGAGCTGCTAGCGCGGACTCACTTGAAGTATCTTACCTGAAAGGTTGTGTTTCTGATTGCTCTCATTTCTGCCCATCGGATCAGTGAGCTTCAATCCTTGGTAGCAGACCCACCTTTCACTGTCTTCCATCATGGTAAAGAGTTTCTGTGTACCCATCCTAAGTTCTTGCCTAAGGTTGTCTCTGAGTTTCACATCAACCCAATCCATTGTTCTTCCTGTGTTTTTTCCGAAGCCCCATTCTCACCCTGGAGAAGTGGCTCTGCATTCTCTTGATTGTAAGCATGCTCGGCCTTCTAGTTGTAACGCACTGCTCCTCATCGTTCTGCTCCCCAGCTGTTCCTCTCTTTCGATCCAAATTGCTTGGGTCGCTCTGTTTCTAAGCGGACCATTTCTAACTGGTTGGCCGCTTGTATCTCTTTCTGTTATGCTCAAGCTGGTCTCTCCCTGCCGTTTTGAGTCACGGGCCACAAGGTCAGAGCGATGGTGGCATCTGTTGCTTTCCTCCGCTCAACTCCGCTTGAGGAAATCTGTAAGGTTGCCACTTGGTCCTCGGTTCATACGTTTACCTCGCACTACTGTCTGGATACTTCTCCAGGCATGATGGCCATTTTGGCCAGTCCATTTTGCAAAATCTATTCTCCTAAATTGTCAACTCTCCCTCCATCCCATTTTGGTTAGCTTGGAGGTCTCCCACATGTTGAGAATATGCTGCCTGCTTGTCCTGGGATAAAGCACAGTTACTTACCATAACAGGTGTTATCCAGGGACAGCAGGCATATATTCTAGCAACCCACCCACCTCCCCGTGGTTGGCTTCTTTGCTAGCTATCTGAACTGAGGCCACGCTGAGGAGACACATGCCCTAGGTCGGGCGGGAGGGCCAATCGCAAGCTTGAAGGTCTTCAAGCAAGTCTGCTTGCGAAAACGTCCGCTAGGGGGCTCCGTCGGTGACGTCACCCACACGTTGAGAATATCTGCCTGCTGTCCCTGGATAACACGTGTTACGGTAAATAACTGTGCTTTACTACATAGAATAACGGCACTTACTGGGGGGGGGGGGAAAAAGACGTCGGCTAAAGATTAGATGGCCCATACACATCATCCACTATCTCTTCCTCTCCCTAAAATATCCTACATGCCTGCCCCATGTTTTCTTGAATTGTCTCACATTTTCTCCTTCATCCAAACACTCACTTGTTAACACTCGCATGGTTTTTTTTCACTGAGCAGGTAACTTCCTTCACCCTCTTTGTTGCAGTCTGTATTGTCATTGAAGCATCCAGGAAACTTCTACTCAGCAATGTTATTATTTCAAATGGACCAGATTCTCTGCCTGGTGTATATTATGTTCTCTTGAACCTGTCGCATGTCCACTCCCACCCCCCACCCCCCGCATAGAATCTACTCATCCTTGTCCTCTTCATCCTACAGACTGCCACCCTAAAACTAACCTAACAATGTTAAACTCGTTTATCTCTAACACCTATATCACTAATGTAACTCATCTTGCTGTAAACCACAATGATTCCCTGTTGAAAATTGTGGAATATAAGAAGTTGCATGGTATACAAGATTCTATCATGACAGAGTAGTCCTTCAAACTCATCCTAAATTCCTACCTAAAGTTAACCTCAGAATTCCATCTCAGCCAGTCCGCAGTTATGCATGTTTTCTTCCCAAAACTACATTCCCACCAGGTAAAGCAGGTCTTCACACCTTAGACTGCAAACATGCTTTGGCATACTACTTGGGCCAAACTAAGCTTTTTAGAAACTCTTCCCAACTCTTTGTGGTCTGACCCTAACAGACTTAGAATTCCTGTTAACAAGAGAACCATTTCTACTTGACTGGCGAATTATATCTTTTTCATGCATACTTGGGCTGGGCTGATGCTACAAGGCTGTATGACAGCCCAAAATGTAAGAGCTGTGGCTGCCTCAGTAGTTCGCTTCTGCTCTACATCCATTGAGGACATCTGCAAAGTGGCTACTTGGTCCTTAATCCATACCTTTTACCTCTCATTACTGTTTTAGAGCAAAACTCCAGAGGAGACTGGGCAAACAGTTCTGTAAAATGTGTTTACTTCCTGAGTGCCAACTTTCCTTCCAACCCTGTAGGGCAGTGGTTCTTAACCTGGGTTCGACCGAACCCCAGGGGTTCGGTGAGTCAGTCTCGTGGGTTCGGCGGAGGTCAAAACACACCTCCGACTCGTATAGCGCTTCGGTCACGTTCAATCATCTATCAGTTATTCAGTGATTTTGATCAAGACTGATCGTGTACTCGGTTTCTTGATCTATCAATCTTTAACTAACGCCTTATATACATCAATCAATTCCTGATCAAAATTTGTGATTTAACTGATAGATGATTGAACGTGACCGAAGCGCTTATGATTCGTGATGATACGCCCCGCTTGTCCATAATTGGCTGCAGGTGATCACGCAACATCGCTTGGCCTATCTGTGCTGCAGGGGATTTGATGTGCACAGTAGTCGAATTGTAACTGTTGTGATGGTACGTCGTGTGATACCTATCTTAATATTTTAATCCCTTACTAACTATGTCGAGCAAAATACGAAAGTGGTCGGACGAAAGTGGTCAGATTCACATGTATAACGGAACGTGATGGGAGTCAGCGTCCTAATTGCATGATTTGCAATGCCAAGTTGAGTAATTCTAGTCTAGCTCCGGCAAAACTAAGGGAACACTTCCTTAAGCTGCATGGAGATGGAAAATACAAGAACACAACGCTCGCTGAATTCAAGGTGAAGAGAGCAAGATTCGATGAAAAGGCTACTCTGCCTGTTCTCGGCTTTGTACCCATCAACAAACCGATCCTCACAGCATCGTACGAAGTTTCTTACCTGATCGCAAAGCAGGGCAAACCACACACCTTTGGTGAAACACTCATAAAACCAGCTGTGTTGAAGATGGCGAATATCGTGCTGGGAAAAGCGGCTGAAGTTCAGTTATCTGAAATTCCTCTTTCAAATGACATCGTCAGCAACAGAATAGAGGACATGAGCAAAGACATCTTGGCTCAAGTAGTTGCAGATCTGATTTCAAGCCCGGCAAAATTCAGCCTTCAACTCGACAAAACCACAGACATTTCCAATCTAAGCCAGCTTGCAGTATTCGTGCGCTATGTGAAAGACGACGTGATAAAGGAAGATTTTTTATTTTGTAAGCCTCTTACAACAACTGATGTGAAGAAACTTGTGGATGACTTCAAAGACAACAATCTTTCTTGGGATATGGTTTCTGCAGTTTGTTCGGACGGAGCTCCAGCCATGCTCGGAAGAAAGTCCGGTTTTGGTGCGCTAGTGAATGCCGATGCACCACACATCATTATTACGCATTGCATTCTGCACAGGCATGCGTTGGCAACAAAAACCTTGCCTCCAAAACTGGCAGAAGTTTTAAAAATTGTTGTGGAATGTGTGAACTATGTTCGAAATAATGCTCTGAAGCACCGCATCTTCAAGGAGCTGTGTAAAGAAATGGGATCTGAATTCGAGGTACTTCTGTACCATTCTAACGTTCGGTGGTTATCCCGGGGACAGGTGCTGAATCGTGTTTTTGCCATGCGTGTGGAATTAGCTCTGTTTTTGCAAGAGCAACAACATTGTCATGCAGATTGCTTCAAAAATTCTGAGTTCATTCTCATTTTAGCGTACATGGCTGATATCTTTGCAGCTCTCAATCATCTCAATATGCAGGGTGGTGGAGTCAACATCATCGAAGCGAAAGAAAACCTGAAAGCTTTTCAAAAAAAGCTACCATTATGGAAACGACGAACAGAAAACGATAACTTCGCAAACTTTCCCCTGCTAGACAACTGTGTAAGTAAGATTGAAGATGTATCTGGAATCGGAGACATTTCTGTACCCGCGGAACTGAAGCAAACTATTGCCACGCACTTAGATGAGCTTGCAAAGTCTCTTGACGGATACTTCCCTACAAGAGAGTCATATCCAGCATGGGTGAGACAGCCGTTCATGTTTAGTGTTGAGACAACAGATGTCAATGATGAATACCTCGATGAAATCATTGAAATTCAGCAGAGCCAGGTTCAACAGCAACTCTTCAGAAAACAATGCTCTCAACGTTTTGGTGTCAACAATTGGTAACGTACCCTGTTATTGCTAAGAAAGCTCTGGAAATTTTCATACCGTTTGTTACAACATATCTTTGCGAGCAATCCTTTTCGAGGATGCTGGACATAAAAAAACGAAGAAAAGGAACAGACTTTGTTGCGAAAATGACATGAGTGGCACTTGCCAAGGTAAAGCCGCGCATTTCTGAACTGGTCTCTGAGAGGCAACAGCAGAAGTCACACTGATTTGCAGTAAATTTCATTATTATGTTATTATTATTCGAAATATAGGAGAACTTTTTTGTTTTCAAAATTGATATTATTTTTTCCCTCACTGTATACCTATGTTTTGAATTTGTAAAAATCATTTTATTTTTCCAATAAAGAAGGGTTCGGTGAACACGCATATGAAACTGGTGGGGTTCAGTACCTCCAACAAGGTTAAGAACCACTGCTGTAGGGTCTAGCCAGGATTATTTTTGTTTAATGTTAAAACCTCTTTCAGAGATGGGATCTTGGAAGCTTGGGAGGCTCACATGTGAGAATATGCCTGCTTGTCCTCAGAGAAAACAGTTAACTGTAGCAGGTGTTCTCTGAGGACAGCAGGCATATCTTCACAAACTGCCCACCACCCCTAGTTCGCTTCTTAGCTTTGTTACTGAACTGCAGGTCCCACAAGCAGTCAGGAAAGCACTTCCATGCGCACTGCCTTAAAAATTTTAAGTAACAGTGCACTTGGTAGTATCAATACTGGGTTCCGTGGATGACATCACCCACATGTGAGAATGTATACCTGCTGTCCTTGGAAAACACCTTCTACAGGTAAGTAACATAGCTTCACTAAGTGGTTACTGTACAAACATTCTAAAACATGTGATGCTTTAGCATATGGCACATTGAAACATTTTTTTACTGTTAGGTGTGTAGTAGTGTCTAAAGCAGCTTAACAAAAGTACCCCTATGTAAGTACATGGTGTAAAGAACTTTTCCACTGTAAAAGTAGCAAAAAATGTTTTATACTATTTAATTTGCCTTTATTAGTGGTACCTTAGTTTACGAGCATAATTTGTTCCAGAAGCATACTCGTAAGCCAAAGCACTCATATATCAAAGCAAAGTTCCCCATAGGCCATAATGCAAACTCAGAAGATTTGTTCTACAACCAAAGTTTGCTATGGTGGTCCCGGGGTGGGTACCTGCCTGTGGGTGCTGCAACCCCTTCAGCCGGGTGGCTTCCTTCTCTCGGGGTCCCCGTGCGGCTGCCCTCCTGCTTCGGCCGATGCCTCTGCCGTCCACCAGCAGCTCCCGATTCAAACCGGCCGCCATTCTGCAGAAGCATGCATAGGACCTCTCAACTCCCAAGTCAAGCCGGCCACTGCTCGACAGCACACGCGCCATGTCATGCGTGCTTGTACGTGGTATGCATGTTGTCGGGGTGGCGGGCGACTTGATTCGGGAGTTGAGAGGTCTTGTGCATGCTTCTGCAGGATGGCGGCCGGCTTGACTCAGGAGCCAGGAGGCGCTGGCAGACGGCAGAGGCATCAGCCGAAGCGGGAGGGCAGCTGCACAGGGACCCTGTGAGAAGGAAGCCACCCCGCTAAACGGGCTACGGCACCCACAGGCAGGTACCCACCCCTGGGCCACCATAGCTGAGAGCTCGTTTAGCAAGTCAACACTTGTTTTGTGAGTTAAGGTTTGCAGGAGTGTTTTGCTCGTCTTGGAAAACACTCGCAAACTGTGTTACTTGCAAATCAAGGTTTGACACTACTGCTATTAATGTCAAAAGACTTTAGAGTAATGCAAAACTAAATTTAATTACATCTTTTTAAATTATAGATATAGTGGAGCAGTCGCAGAATGCATACCAAGATGCATTTGACATCAGCAAAAAAGAGATGCAGCCAACACACCCCATCAGACTGGGTCTGGCCCTGAACTTCTCAGTGTTTTATTATGAAATACTCAACAGCCCAGAAAAGGCCTGCAATCTTGCAAAGAATGTAAGTATGTGAATGTGTATGATGTGTTTAGTATTTCTTGAAGATTAGAAGGGAGGGTTAAGTAATATGTAGTAATCTTACTTTTTATTTCAGGCTTTTGATGAAGCTATTGCAGAACTTGATACATTAAGTGAGGAGTCATACAAGGACAGCACGTTAATAATGCAGTTACTGAGAGACAACTTAACAGTAAGTTGAACATATTAGTCTTCTCTTTGCAACTGTAGCAATATATTGTCTTTTTAAATAGTTGGAGCTGAATATTCCAGTTTCATAGACTAGGAATGAGTAAAACGGTGTAAGCTTTATAATTTTTCATCAGTGTGTAAAGGATTGCCTCCATGTAAAAATCAACAAAAAAGCAAAGGAGTAGGGGGTCTACAGTGTCTGTAAAGTTTGAACAAAGATTTTTTCATCCAATGTAAAGTTTAATAAAATCAAGACTCGACATGGAACCGTGTTTCGGCGGACACTCACCTGCATCAGGAGTCACAAATTCAGTTTGAAAATCTCACTGTGTTTCACAAAGAAACATCCTGCAACAGTAAACAGTGAGAGATTTCAAACTGAATTTTTGATGCCGCTGAAGGCGGATGTCTGCCAAAACACAGTTCCATATTGAGTCTTCACTTGATTAAACTTTACATTGGATGAAAAAGTCTTTGTTCAAACTTTACATTGGCTAAAAGACATTGCCAGACCCATTCTCCTTTGCCTTTTTGTACATTTTTCATATCATGAAAATGCCATATTTTTTGCTCCATAAAACGCACTTTTTATCCCCAAAAAAGAGGGTGGAAATGTAGGTGCGTCTTATGGAGCCAATATAAACCCCCCGTCCCCTGGTACCTTTTTTTAAAAAAAATTCCGGCGATCCAGCACTGTCGGCAGGAGCTTTCCGCGCTCCTGCCCCTCCCTCACTGGATGGCTGCTTCTGAGTCCTCATCTCTTGCAGAGAAAAAGTTGTTCTATCCAATGCTTTTTGAACCAAAGTGATTGCTGGTGTCAAAACTGAAATACAAAGCTTTAAAAATGGGTAAAATTTGTTGTTAAATTTTTGCTGCTCTGTTTGACTTGCGATATCTTTGCAAATAAACGAAAGCAGACTTTGAAATTTTCGTAGATGAATAGTAATCAATAGTTGAGCAGGTATACCAAGTAAGAAGTCGCCACTTAAATTTGTTACAAATCTATGGCACCCCAAAGATGAAGCCAAAAATTAGCAAATTGAGTTTTTGGCCAACTTTGACATTGAGGCATCAGAAGAGCACTTAACCTAGAGTTTTGAAACTCTAAAAGCTGATTAAGTACAAAAAGTTGTACATGTAGATTAAATTTCAGGCTGATGTTAGCAATACTCTGTGTACAGGAGGTCCTTGAAGTTGCCCGTTTGTTTCGTACAACACGCACAAAAAGTTTAGGGCCTCTACTTGGGCACCTCTTACTAAGTGAATTTCATGTTTTCAAGGTTGAAACTTTGCATAGCTTAGTGCCATAAGTTAGGGTACTTACATGCCAAGTTTCATTAAAATTGAAGATGGTAAGATGGGAACAACTTGGAACAGTTGACATGGAATGACCCAATACTGTTTTCAACACCTCCAACTTCTCCTTGCTCTTTGCTGCCCCCAGTCATTATTTCTTCTGCAGGCGAGCCTGTAGGAGCAACTTTGATCTGCTTGGCCATCTTTTTTGTTGTTCATGCATTTTTTTTGTGGGATTTTGTGTTCGTGTTCAGCTCTAGCATGCGTGAGAGGAGCAGATTTCAGTTTGCAGCTGACAGGTAGATCCTGCGGGGAACTTCTCAACCAGCCTACTTGAACTGTGGAACTCAGGGGTTTCCCCTGCTGTTTTTGCTCACTCCTTGATTTGATCAGGAGTGGTACGGCTATGATACAAAGATAAGTGGGTAAGGGATGGGCTGAAGAGAAAAAAAAAAAAAGATGAGGATAAGGAGAGGAACTGTGGGGTTAAAAGAGCAGGAGGCTGAGAAGAGAGGATCAGGATAGAGAGATGTACTCGTAAGTAGCAGGAGTGGTGAAACTACATAGGAAGAGAAATCAAGAGCAAACAAAAGATAATTTTCAGATTTTTGGAGGCATGGTTTGAATGGCTGTTCCTTTTCTTACCTCATATGTTCTGTTTCCTGAGAATTCAGAGTACCAATCCATGTAGACCTAATTCACTCAGTTTTAATAATAATAATAATAATAATAACTTTATTCTTATACTAGTCTTTAAGCCCGTTACATTAACGGGTGCTAGAAAGCAGCCCCCTTTCCCTCTCCCCCTCCAGTTCCTCCCTGTCTCTCCGTAGCCCCCCTTCTGTCTTCCCCCCTAAGCAAAATGATCTGCCTCCCAGCACACCCCTCCCCCCCCCGAAGCAGCTCCCTTTCCCTCTACCCTGCCAATTCCTCCCTGACAGTGTCTCCGTGGTCCCCCTTCTGTCTCCCCTCCCAAGCAAAGCTGTCTGCCTCCCAGCACACCCCTCCCCCCCAAAGCAGACCCCTTTCCCTCTACCCCTCCAATTCCTCCCTGACTGTCTCTCCGTGGCCCCCCATTTTTTCTCCCCCCCAAGCAAAGCTATCTACCTCCCAGCACACCCCTCCCCTAAAGCAGACCCCTTTCCCTCTGGCCCTCCAGTTCCTCCCTGACTGTGTCTCCGTGGCCCCCCCCCCTTCTGTCTCCCCCCCAAGCAAAGCTGTCTGCCTCCAAGCACACCCCTCCCCCAAAGCAGGCCCCTTTCCCTCTCCCGCTCCAGTTCCTCCCTGTCTCTCTGTGGTCCCCCTTCTGTCTCCCCCCCAAGCAAAGCTGTCTGCCTCCAAGCACAGCCCTTCCCCAAAGCAGGCCCCTTTCCCTCTCCAGCTCCAGTTCCTCCCTGTCTCTCCGTGGCCCCCCTTCTGTCTCCCCCCCAAGCAAAGCTGTGTGCCTCCAAGCACACCCTTACCCCAAAGCAGGCCCCTTTCCCTCTTCCTTCTTCCCAGTTCCTCCCTGTCTCTTCGTGGCCCACGCGATTTTCTCTTCTCGCGGTCTGGCCAGCTCCCCTAGTCCCTTGCCACCGCCGCCACCCCCTTCCTTTCCCGCGGTCGACAAACCTCTTGCCTCCAGCAGCCGCCGCAGCACTGTAAACACGTTGCTTCGCGGCCTCTACTGCCCCGATTTGCTCTTCCATGTCCCTGATGACGTCATCAGAGAAACGGAAGAGCAAATGAAGGCAGTAGAGGCCGCGAAGCAGCGTGTTTACAGTGCTGCGGCGGCTGCTGGAGGCAAGAGTTTTGTCGACCGCGGGTAGGGAAGGGAAGGTGGTGGCGGCGGCAAAGGACTAAGGTAGCCGGCCAGACCGCGAGAAGGGTAGGCTGAGAGGAACTCGGGACCATGGCAGAGGCTCGTTGCACAGTGTAAATACAGTTGCTCAGTGTGAGGCTTCCTTCGCTCTTCCGGGTCTGCATTCCGACTCCTCAACCAGCCAGCCTGAGCCGGCATAGGCGGTTGAGGGTGGAAGGTTGTGGTCGGAGTTGCTAGGCTGCAGCGGATGTGTGAGTTGCGAGTGTGGGGCCTGCAGCTGCGCGAGGTGGAGACGGAGAGCAGGCTGTGGTGACGTTGTAGGCGCGCATGCGCACTCGTATTTTCCCGACGGACCAGGGAACACGTTTTTTTTAGTGCGCATGCGCGGCCTATCATTTTATTATATTAGATACCGCCAACAATCTTGCGACTTCTAGGCGGTTTACAATGAAGAGAAACTGTACAGACAGCGAATTACAGAGTATAGCATTGAACATCAAGTGATAGTAACAGGAGAGTTACAGGGCTGTGTATTACATGGTTTCACAATGAGTAGCATTATAAGTCGACGATATTCAGAGCATAAGTAGGAGAAGAGAAAGGAGATTGCGCTTTGAGTTACAAAGGTGCAAGGCTGTGAAGGTGAAAAAGATAACATAAGATGTTGATGAGAAGTAAGTTGTTAACTTGGTACATTTGAATGAAGGACGGGCACCAGTGGGAAAAATTGGTAACAATTAAAGATAGAAATTTTGGCAGAAGAGGGTAGACGGACTCCTTGGGATGGGAGGAGGCTCCGATTTTAGGAGAGAAGTCTGGTTAGGTTATAAATTTCTTAAACAATGTGGTTTTTAGTTCTTTCCTAAAGATACTATATGATTCTCTGGCGGCATAAGTGAAGTAGCCTGTCCAAGTTTGCAGTCTACCTGCTTGGAATTTGAATGTTCTATCAAAGAAGGTGCGATATCTACAGCCTATGATATTTGGGTAGGTAAAGAGGTTACGGTTTCTGGTAGTAAGTAGTAAGAGTGATAGTAATAGTAGTAAGAGTGATAGACTGCATTGAATGCAGCAGAAATATCAAACTGCAGCAGGACAGTGTTTACCTTTGTTTAGTTAGGTTTTAACTTTTGAGATTCTAGCAATAAGGATTATATGCAAGTTCACAAAGTCGGGTGTAAAAGGCACAGAGGACTGAGAACCCCCTTCAAGAGAGAGGTTAGACCACCTTTTTGCCTTGGGGCCATCAGAATCTTTACTAGGCACTGGCACCACATCATGGGACTCCAAGATGGTGTTATCATCACCTTTCTGTCCCAACAGACATTTGACAGCATTAATAAGATGGTCAAAGGCTGAACCCGAGGTTCATGCCTTTCCAGCATGCGCAGCAGAACATGTGGTGTAAGGGTGCTCTTTGGATGCCCAACTGGCACAAATGTCATATGATTTCATGTCATTAGAGCATGAGGACTCCACCATCAGGATAAAAAAAACAAGGTATTTTGAAGAAGTTTGAGAATTAAGTTTTCAAATGAGGAAAAAAATCCAAGATGGCCAGTACCAAGATTTACCGCTGAAAAACAGCTGTAACTTCAACGGAGGACCTTAAAAACCCAGCAATTTTAGGATTTCTGTGGTGGGGGAACAAGGATACAACAAAATATAACTTCAGAAAACACAATTTCAGACACCCCCCTCCTCCAACTGCCCCATGGGCTGTGACAACCCTACTCAGACCAGACGCTGGGAAGATGTGCTGCAGCCTGTCACAGTTCCTCTCATGATAGCTGGAAGTAGGAGAGGACCTCTGCCACCAGGAAAATTGCCTGTTCTTTAGCAACTCTCCAGCCCAGCATAGGTTAATCTTACAAACAGGTATATATCTCATCATGACCAGCAGGTGGAGACTGAGACAAAACTTTGGAACTGTACGTATCTGGCTCCCTCCCTTATTACCTCGGTCTTCTCTCAATCTCCAGCAGATGTGGTGAGCCCTTGGTAGGGCTGTTGGAATTTGTTTAGAAATTTTTGTCCTTTTTTGTTGCCGGACTGAGCTTGGGTGGACCCTGTTTGGGGGTCCATCTGACCTCGGGGGGGGGGGGTCAAACCCAGCGGGTCTCGAGCAGGGTCCCTCCCCCTCTTTCTTCTACCTCCCCAACATTTTTCTGGAGGTGCCTCAACAGTAGGTCTTACCCCCTGGTGGTAAGGTATATTGTTTAGAGAGCCAGTAGAGTCTGTTCTGTGGGGAAAAAAAACCCTGAGGTAGTGCCAGTCTGAAAGGTTGCTTTCCCTTTAAATATGCTATAAATTACTGTATTTTTCAACTGACTGGCACTTTTCTTTCAGCTAGGTCGCTTATGGAGCATTTGAGCACTTCTCAGGAAGAGAGGTGCATAATTTGGTCCATATGCGAGGCACTCGCAGCCAGCCTGAAAACAGCTGTTCGAGCCGGTACGGTGGAAGAACCTTGGCAGCAGGTGCCAGTGTCCAGGGCTCGCCACCGCTAGTGCCTCACAAGCTGGCAGAGCTTTACAGGGAAGCCCGGTGTTTTCTTGCCACCCAAGGAGGGATTTCCTTAGCCGCCACCGGTGCAACTGGTGATTTCCTGTCGCTGGATTTTTCTCCCAGCTGATGCCAGCTTTTGCCTGCTTTACCAGCTGGGACAGGTCAGTCTTCTCAGCTGCTACAGGACCTGGAGGGGTTATTTTTGGTGCTTTTTTTTGCTGATTTTCCTCAGATAGCCCCTCCATCTTGTATTTAGCCTCAGGTGACTTCTCCCTGTTTTGACATAGCAGGGACAGGTTACAGCTGGGACCCCTGCTAGGGCAGGGAGTCCATGGGGCCACTGGGGGGGGTTCCCCCTCATTTTCTTTTTTATGTAAAGCGCATTTTCTGGCTGCCGGGGGTCTTGGGGATTTGTTTCCTCTGTGCCCCCTGATATTTTGACCCTTTAATTCTTTTCACGTCCCCTCTCCTCTCTCAGATGAGGACTTGTTGTCTGAAGAGAGTTTTAACTAATGCATGAGGACCTGGACCCTTGGGAGACACCTCCAGGATCCTCTCGAGGGGATGGCCGCTGGTACCGGGAACTTGTTTTATTCCGTCTACCAGCGAAGAGGCATTTGAAGTGTGCCTTTTTCAGAGGGACAAGCTCTCGGATCTGATTCAGTAGATCTCCTCGGTGTTGCGCTTTGAGGAAGCACCCCCTGCAACCCCGAGTGTTGAGAACCCTCTTTGGGGGATTTCCTCTGCTTCCCACTCTTGTCCAATACATCCATTTTTTTTCTAGATATTATCCTGGCACAGTGGACTTTGCCGGAGGTATATTTTTGTTTTGCGCACTCCTTGGCTTGTTAGTATCCCGTCTCGGTGGGGGATAGGACTACCTTAAAGTCACCAGTGATGGATGCAGCGGTCTCAGCTATTGCTACGCGGCATACTGTGCCCGTCGATTGCAGTTCTGTCTTAACAGACTCTGAGGAGTGTAAGTTGGAGACCATTCTTAAACAGAATTTTGATGTCTGCTTTGGGGGTCCAGGCAGCTATTTGTGCGGGTCTGGTGGCTCGAGCCATGTTTCGGTGGGCCGAGTGGGTCTGATGGTCAGGAAGTGGCGGAGATTCAGATGGCTGCCTCTTTCCTCTGACGCCCTCTGTCTTGCAGACATCTGCCAAATCCATGGCTGTGCGTCGGGTTTTGGGCTTGGTTGACGGATGTGGTGTCCATCACTAAAACTAAATTTTCTTTTCGGGGGTCCTTGTTGTTTTCCAGAGGTTTTGGACTAGTTAGTTCAAACTCTGACGGACTCTATATAAAGTGCCCTGCCTGCCTGAAGACAGTGCTTGCCAGGTTGTTCAAGGTGGCACTGCTCGAGGGAGTCTGCGAGATTTCCACAGGAACCGCCCTGAGCATGGAACTGCTCCCTACCCGACCTCTGATTTTGCCAGGGGTCATTTATTTCAGCGAATGCAGTCCTGTCATGCCCATCAGGAGGCTGAGAATCCCTCCGCCGGTTCCCCCACTGTCTATCCTGCCCAATGACTTTGTGCCCGCACCCCCTCTGGTTCCGGTGGGTGCTCGGCTGGAGGTGATTGGGGACGGTTCTGCTCTGCAGTTTGCCCATTTCCTGCCAGATCATTTGCTAACTTCTCCTTGTCAGGCAGCGTGGAAGAAGCAGTTTTTTTGCCAGATCCTTAAGATTGCTAGATCTCTAATCTGTTGTTTTGGTTCCCCCTCAGGCATGTTGCACTTTCAGGTACTCGATTTACTTTGTGGTGCCCAAGAAAGTTGGGTCCTTTCGGCCCATCTTAGACTTGAAGGGAATCTACAGGGCTCTCAGAATTCTGTCTTTTTTCTTGGAGACACTGCGATATGTGATATGTGAGCAACAAGAACTGCAACAGAGAAGTACTGAAGGACCAGTTCCGGATGCTAGGAAGGAAGCTGAGGAACAGAACACAGAGGATAGCATTCTCGGAGATCCTGCCGGTACCCAGGGCAGATGAGCAGAGACGGATGGAGCTGCAAGCAGTCAACGCGTGGATGAGGTGCTGGTGTGAAGAAGAAGGATTCTACTTTGTGCGCAACTGGATGTCGTTCTGGGGAAAGAGCAAGCTATTCAGGAAGGATGGACTCCACCTTAGCAGAGACGGAACGAGGCTACTTTGCAAGCAACATCAAGAGAGAAGTTGAAGTTTTTAAACTAGGAAGAAGGGGAAAGCCGACAATTGACCGAGAGATTCGATGATTCGGGAACCGATATACCCAGAGGATACTGTGCAGGAAGATGGCAGGGAAGACTCACCAGATCGCAGACAAAACAGACCGAAAGATACACAAGAGGGAAGGACACGCAAGAAGGGAACAGGCTGCAAACTCAAGTGTATGTACATGAATGCAAGGAGCCTTAGAAATAAGATGGATGAATTAGAAGCTATGGCACAAAAGGATAACATTGACATTGGCATCACGGAAACATGGTAGAATGAAAATGTCTGGGACACGGTGCTACCGGGATACAAGCTATACCTCAGAGACAGAGTGACTCAAAAAGGAGGAGGCATTGTCATATACATCAAAGAGGGAATTGAATCTACTGGAGAGAACATGCCACAACAAACAAATAAGTTAGTCTCTATGGGTCAAAATTCCAGGAACAAAATGGACCAGAAACGAGGATAGGCATCTACTACCAACCCCCAGGGCAGTCCGAAGAAATTGATGAAGAAATGACGGATGAAATTAAATGCAATTGCAAGAGAGGCAACGCAGTTATCGCGAGCAACTTCAACTATCTGGGGATAGAATGGAACCTAAGCTCCTCTGGCTGTGCTAGAGAGACCAAGTTCCTGGAAACTGTAGGCGATTGCTTCCTGGAACAACTTGTCAAAGAAAATATGAGAGGAAAAGCAATTCTGGACTTAATTCTAAATGGTCTGCAAGGACCGGCACAGAATGTAGAAGGGATGCTGGGAAACAGCGATCGCAATATGATCCGCTTCAACATGGAAATAGGAGCGAAACATTGGTCCAGAACGACTGCCACGGCGCTAAACTTCTGAAAAGGGAATTATGAAAGGATGAGACGCATGGTGGGGAAGAAGATTAAAAAGAAGGTAAAGGCGCTAGAACAAGCTTGGTCTCTTTTTAAGGATATGGTCACTGAGGCGCAAAATCCTATATATACCATGTATCATCAAGGGCTCAAAGAGGAAAAAGAATAAAGAACCGGCGTGGCTCGCTGTAGAGGTTGAGGAAGCGATCAGAGACAAAAAAAACCTCATTTAAGAAATGGAAAAGATAAAAAACGGATGAAAACTGGAATAAGCACAAACATCATCAACACAGGTGCCATAAGGGGATAAAAGGAGCCTAAAGAGACTACGAGGAAAAAATAACCAAGGAGGCGAAAAACTTTATGCTGTTCTTTCGATATATTAAAGAGAAACGACCCGCGAAGGAAGCGGTGGGACCGTTGGATGACCAAGGACTAAAGGGAGCGCTAAAGGAGGACAAAGCAATTGCGATAGACTAAACACGTTTTTTGCGTCTGTATTTACCGAAGAGGATATACACAGCATACCGGAATCCATCAGGTTATATGCTAGAAGTGAAAACAGGAAACTGATAGGGTTAACTGTCAGTCTAGAAGAGGTATGCAGGCAGATTGATAAGCTTAAGAGTGATAAATCCCCGGGACCAGATGGCATCCATCCGAGGGTCATCAAGGAATTGAAAGAGACCATAGCTGAACGGCTTCAACTAATAGCCAATCTGTTGATCAAAACGGGAAAGATTCCGGAGGATTGGAAGGTGGCGAATGTTACGCCGATCTTCAAAAAAGGTTCATGGGGAGACCCAGGAAACTACAGACCGGTGAGTCTGAATTAGGTACCAGGAAAGATGGTAGAGTCGCTGATAAAGGACCGCATCATTGATCACCTTGATGGATACGGGCTGATGAGGACCAGTCAGCATGGTTTCAGCAAAGGCAGATCTTGTTTGACAAACTTGCTGCATTTCTTCGAGAGAGTAAACAGGCAGATAGACAAGGGCGTTCGACAAGGTTCCACATGAACGACTACTTTGGAAAATTGTGAGCCTTGGAATCGAGGGTAAAATACTCATGTGGATTAAAAACTGGCTGAAGCATAGGAAACAGAGAGTGGGGGTAAATGGACAATACTCGGACAATACATCGTCAGTGGGGTGCCGCAGGGCTCGGTCCCATGCCCTTCAACATCTTTATAAACGATCTGGACATAGGTACGACGAGCGATGTGATTAAATTTGCAGACAATACAAAGTTATTCAGAGTAGTGAAAACACAGGGGGATTGCGAAGATCTGCAATGTGACATAATCAGGCTTGAGGAATGGGCATCAACATGGCAGATGAGGTTCAACGTGGATAAGTGTAAAGTGATGCATGTCGGTAACAAAAATCTCATGTACGAATACAGGATGTCCAGGGCAGTGCTTGGAGAGACCTCCAAGGAAAGAGACTTGGGAGTTCTGTTCGACAAGTCGATGAAGCCGTCCGCGCAATGTGCTGTGGCGGCAAAAAGGGCGAACAGAATTCTAGGAATGATAAAGAAGGGAATCACAAACAGATCTGAGAAGGTTATCATGCCGCTGTACCAGGCCATGGAGAACCCTCACCTGGAGTACTGCGTCCAGCACTGGTCACTGTACATGAAGAAGGACACGGTACTACTCAAAAGGGTCCAGAGAAGAGCGACTAAGATGGTTAAGGGGCTGGAGGAGTTGCCGTACAGTGAGAGATTAGAGAAACTGGGCCTCTTCTCCCTCGAGCAGGGGAGATTGAAAGGGGACATGATCAAAATAATCAAGGCAATGAAGGGAATAGACTTAGTAGATAAGGACAGGTTGTTCACCCTCTCCAAGGTAGGGAGAACGAGAGGGCACTCTCTAAAATTGATAGGTGATAGATTCTGTACGAACATAAGGAAGTTCTTCTTCACCCAGAGAGTGATAGAAAACTGGAACGCTCTTCCGGAGTCTGTCATAGGGGAAAACGCCCTCCAGGGATTCAAGACAAAGTTAGACAAGTTCCTGCTGAACCAGAACGTACGCAGGTAGGGCTAGTCTCAGTTAGGGCGTTGGTCTTTGACCAGAGGGCCGCCGCGGGAGCGGACTGCTGGGCATGATAGACCACTGGTCTGACCCAGCAGCGGCAATTCTTATGTTCTTATGATATACGGTGTGGGGAGTGGTGTCTTCTCATGTTTCCCTGCCTAACATCTTAAAGTTCTTGCAGGATGACCTGGACAGGTGGCTGGCTTGGTCTTCTCTCCGGGTTCAGCTTGCAGCCCTGTCAGCCTTTCATGGTTTATTACTGGGTCAGTGTCTGACTGCCATTCCTGATATCGTTCACTTCTTGCGGTCGGCCAAATTGCTCAATCCTCCTGTGCGACCATCTGTTTCCTCTTGGGATTTGAATCTGGTTCTGTCCGGGCTGGTGTGCTCCCTGTTTGATGCCTTTGGGTACCTATTCGTTGAAGGACCTTGCTGTTCAGGCGATCTTCTTGGTAGCTATTACTTCTGCTAAACGTGTTTCAGAGCTGCAGGTTTTCTTGTAGGTCTCCCTTCCTGGTGTTTTCTATGGAATGGGTCGTGTTATTGGCTGTTCCTTCCTTTCTGCCAAAGGTAGTTTCTCTTTTTCATGTTACTCAGTCGGTGGTCCTCTCAGTGCTTGGTAGTTGGGAGGGTTCTTCTGAGCAGAAACAGTTGCGCAAATTGGATGTTGTTTGGGTCCTTCGGGTCTGCATGCGGAGGACCCAGGAGATCAGGAAATCAGATCATCTTTTTGTCCTTCTAGCAGGACCTCGTAAGGGGAATGGCGCTTCCATTGCAAGTTGGATCAAGGAGACTATTGCTTCTGCTTACCTTCTTAAAAAAAAAAAAGCCTGTTCTGGAATTTCTCAAGGCTCATTCCACTCGGTTTCAGGCCACTTCTTAGGCTGAGTCTTTGCTGGTGCCTCCAGTAACACTGCTGTTTGGTCTTCCTTGCATTCCTTTGTCAGATACTACCATGTGGACGTTCAGGCGCGTTGGGACCCGGTGTTCGATGAGTGTGTTCTGGTGTTGGCCCTTCGGACATCCCACCCGTGATGGGGACTGCTTTGGTACATCCCGCTTGTAAGATTAACCTTTGGTCTGGAGAGTTACTAAAGAAGGAGAAATTAGGTTCTTATCTGCTAATTTACTTTCTTTTAGCCTCTCTAGATCAGCATAGGACCCCATCCTGTCTATTGTCGTGTTCGTGCATGCAGATTTTGATTTTTCAGTCAGTTTCTAGTATTTTTCTAGGGCCGGCGAAATTAAGAACAGCGGCTGTGGCTTGGCTGGCGTAGCTGGCGAGCTGTGGAGATCTTTGCTATTTGCATTTTCCAACAGCATTCCTGTTTTTATTTGTTGATACTTCTGTTCGGAGTCCTGTTTGTTTTCTGTATATGGTTCTTAGTTCTGCTTGGCTATTCGGCAGACTGAGGTAACATGATATGTACAGCTCCAAAGTTTTGTCTCATTCTCCACCTGCTGGTCATGATGAGATATATACCCTCTTGTAAGATTAACCTATGCTGGTCTGGAGATGCTAAAAGAAAATAAATTAGCAGGTAAGAACCTACTTTTTCCTTCTGACTTTTCAGCTGCCAGTCAGACCCCAGCCAGACCGAGCCTCAACCCCCAGTATCAGAATTCAAAACACCACGAAGAGGGGAGAGGAAAAGTGCAGCCGACAAGTGTGCGCTCTGAAGAAATGCAATTGGTTCCTGTACAGCCTGTGCTAGCACTTCTGATCGTCAAGGAGTGAGCAAACAGCTGGGTGTATGGGCCTCAATTGCATTTCTTCAGAATGTACACTGTGTTGGCTGCACTTTTCCTCCCCCCTCTTCATGGCATTTTAAATTCTGGTACCGGAGGATTGAAGCTCAGTCCGGCTGGGGCCTGACTGGTAGCTGAAGAATCGGAACAGGCAGTTTTCCTGGTGGCAGAGGTCCTCTCCTATTTCCAGCTACCCTGAGAGGAGCTGTGTCAGGCTGCAGCACATCTTCCCATAGAAGCATCCTTGCCACCGAAATTACTGAAGCCCTAATTTTGACATAATGTACACTTCTTGTAAAATCCCACTTTATTCTGGGACCAGTGAGTTATTTCCCTCCACCTGCCAGGGTCTGAAGGAAGCCTCAAAACATCAGAGGCTTTCCCCCCCATCCCTTACATATCTCCTCTCTGAGCATGCTCACCAGTCTTTTTTTCTTCCTACAAAGCCAGGCTGTAGGAGCTCATCTTTCCTGCTCGTGTTTTATTTTGTGACCTTTCAGTATTTTTTTGTTCATGGTTTTCACCCTTGTGCTGTGGAGATTTTCTGTGGGGACATCCTTGACTGCAGGAGATTGCAGACTGTTGGAGAATATCTGCTTCTGGGGGGTTCCCTGCTCAGCAGTAAGCCCTCTGGACAGCCTGCACATCAGATCGGGGCTCTGGGACCTTTCCTTTGGAAGCTAGCTCACCCCAGGTTCGTCCGCTAATGGGTATAGTGCAGGCTGAGACTGTTCATGAAGGCACGAACGGGATCAGAGCCAGACTGCATCCCTCCGCCAGGCGTTTGTGCAGCGTGTCCACAGGTGGTGGAGGTCTCCAACTGTGGTGATCAGGCCGGTGGGACAGTCAGAAGACTTGAAATCCAGATTTCCAGTTGACTGAGCTAAAGGATTTCCCTGCAAGCTGTTCAGCTGCAAACAGTTTCATTCCGCACAGTGAGTAAAAGGTTTCAGTTTCTCCTGTGAGCACATGGTTATGTGAGAGCAAACTGACAGCTTGAATCAGAGATGGGGGGCCTTTAAAAAGGGGGGTTTTAGGTGGTTTCCCTGCATGTCCTATGCCTCACCCCACCCTAAAATCTGTTTTTGAGGGTTCTCTGTGGTTTTTCTGGGCCATTTTTAGTCAAAACAGGGCCTCAGTGATCATTTTGGATTTTTCCAGATTTAATTTCAAAGTTATTTTTCATATTTGCCAGCTTCATTTTTTAAAGAAAAACACAGATGACATCCCCAGGGCAGGATGGAATGGATTCATTCCTCATTTGCAGTGGATGATTGTTGGTTGCGCAGCCGTGTTCAACATGTGCTGAGGGGGGAATATTTACTTGAATACGAGGAGGATCCTCTGGGGAGGATCTTCAAGTACCTTATGCCCTGCCTCCTACGAAATTGACATCAGGGGTCCTGAGGCGTGCGCTGGTGGCATTTTGGTGAATTGTAAGCACAGCTCCAGTGAAAACCTCATGAATCTTTCAAACATTCCAAATCTGAGGTGAAGTCGGCTTTCACCGCAGAGGATGGTTTTCCCCTGAAATTTGTGCACATGTTTTATCAGGCATACTTAGTTTAAAAGTCCCTATCTGTTTACCTTCTACCAGCTTCAGTGCCGGTCACGGACCCTTGCTCCAAGGGACCAGGGTCTGTCTTCCTGTGAGTATACCAGCCCACAGTTTTGCTAGACACTCTTTCCATTCCTCTGCTTTCACAGGATCCGGGTGGTGCAGAGCCTGTGATTTGGGGGAGGACCCCCACTGTGTGCAGGTTCTTCAAACCTGCACACCTTGTGGATTTAATCTCTGATTCTCTGCAGGAATTGAAGCTACAGATGGAACAGCCAGTCTCTGATGAACAGTCTGCCTCTTTTCCGGATCATCCTGATGTTGTCTGGATTCTTACAGATATCTGTGAAACTTCTGAGGGTCCCTGGAAATGTGCTCGAGCCATGGCATGGCTTTATTCCATGGCGGATGGCTTTAACAAGCGCTTTACTTCTCCGAAGGTGGATTCTTGGCGTATATTACCAAGCACACATCGCCATATATCTCTTCATAGCAATTGGAGATGTGTGGTCCTGAAGGATGTCCAGGACCAAGGCGTGAATTTTATCCTTAAGCGTCTGTTTAATTTGCCATGGCTGGGGTCAAAGTGGAGACGGTCTCCTCGTGGCACGGGCATGTCACTCCAAGCTGCGTCTTGATCCTGGCACTGTGGTGCTTTGGGATTTCGATTTTCTCATTCTCCGGGTTGGCACCTATTCTGTTTTGGCTCGCAAGATGCTCTGGATCCAGCAATAGTCTGGTGATTCATCTTCTAAGGCTACTTTAAGCCAGTTGCCCTTCAAGGATCAGCTCCTGTTCAGTAAGGGTCTGAGTGACCTTATGGCCAATGTTAGGATCTTAAACCCAAGGCATTACCTGGGCGCAGGTCCTGCCCTTCTGGACGTTCAAATTTTCATCCCTTTCAGCATTCTTGCCCATACTCGAGCCCTTCCACAGGTCATCATTCCTCATCATCTGCCAGACCACACTTTGGCAGGTCTCGCTGTCAGCAGTCTGCGCCAAGTCATCCAGCAGCTGCTGCCAAGAAACAGTTCTGATGCCAAGCTGCTGCCCCCCTCTGAGCATCGGGGTGCAGTTGTCAGTCTTTTTGGCAAAATGGGAGGCCATCATCTCCAACTGCTGGGTTCTGGAGGTTCTCCGAGGTGGTTACAAGTTGGTGTTTCTCTGTCCTCTGACCGAGTGTTTTCTGGATTCCCCTGCCAGCCGCCACAAGAAGGTGGTTCAGGTGTAGGCCACAGTCTGTAGACTTTTGGATATTGCAGCCTTAGAACCCAGAGCAAGACTCGGACTCTGGGAGATATTCGATATACTTCATTGTTCTAACAATTGGAGACCAATTCTGAACCTCAAGGCAGTCAATGCAGCCCTGAAAGTCCCTCAATTCCGCATGGAGACGGTATGCTTGGTGATCGCATCAATGGCACCAGGAGAGTTTCTAGCTTCCCTGGATCTGAATGAAGCAGATCTCCACATTCCCATTTTCCTGGACCACCAGAAGTACCTGTGATTCCATATTCTGTGCAACATTTCCAGTTTGCGGCACTGCCTTTGGGTTAACAACAGCACCCCGGACCTTCACCAGATTGATATTGGTGGTGACGGCCCATCTGGGTGTCCTGGTTCACCCTTATCTGGATGACTGATTGATCAGAGTGTGCTTTTTGTCTGGAGGCATCAGGTTGTCCATCAGGTGGTACCGTTGCTGCAACGTTTGTGTTGGGTGATCCATTTCAGAAAGAGTCACCATGAGCCCACTCAGGATTTGGAGTGCCCGGGAGTTCGGTTTCACATGGGTCAGCACGTGTTTCTGCCCATGTCCCATCAGGAGAGGCTATAGGAGGTTATCAGGGACCTTCTGGCCACTCTGGTCCCGACAGCATGGCAGTATCTCCAGGTTCTGGGGGACCATGGTGGCATTGATCAATGTGGTTCCTTGGGCCAGAGCCTGCCTGCGTCCGCTGCAGGATGCCCTGCTTTCACGCTGGAATCCAAAACAGAACCAGTTACATAGATCCCTGCCCTGGATGACGGTGGCTCACAACAGCCTAGTATGGTGGTTGTGTCCTCTCTTTGTCCCAGGGTGTTCCACCCCGTGTCTCGGACTGGGTGATCTTGTTGACAGATGCGAGTCTGAAAGGATGGGAAGCAGTGTGCATGTCACTCTGTTCAGGACCGGTGGGCGCCCTCAGAGCGCAAGAGCTCGATCAGTTGCCTGGAACTTCAGGAGATTCAGCTGGCCCTTCTCTTCGGGTGATTCAGCTGGCCCTTCTCTTCGAGAGTCGTCTCTGTCATCGAGCTGTCCGTGTGTTCTCGGACAATACCATGGTGGTGGCTTACGGCAATTGTCGACATGAAAAGTTCCCCTCTGAGCGAGGAGGCTCAGCTGCTCTTTTGGTGGGCAGAAAGATGCCTCGTGGCACTGTCTGTGGTGCAAGTGGCAGGAGTGGACAACGTCCAAGCAGACTCTCAGTTGTTAGACACTGGACCCTGGAGAGTGGTCACTCTCTCGAAGAACATTCATTTGCATAGTGGATCATTGGGGTTTCCCACATTAAACTTTATGGCGACGGTGGCCAACAAGAAAGCTTATAGTTTCTTCAGTCAGCGAGATGCCAGAAGCAAAGGCCTGGATGCTCTGGTTCAGCCCTGGCCCCAGGAGGGTTGTGTTTGTCTTCCCTCCGTGGCCCATGATAGGGTGTCTGTTGAGGTGCATAGTGGCCCATGAGGGTCTGGTGATTCTGTTGGCACCCGATTAGCCCAGGCGGCCATAGCATGCCGACTTGGTTTGGCTCAAGCAGGTTGGGGGCTCAGGCTCTCTTGTCATTCTTGCCTTCTCACACAGGGTCCGTTTGTGATGCAAGATCCTGACTGCTTTGGTCTTACGGCATGGCTCTTGAGTGCACGGCCTTGACTAGCCGAGGCTATTCTTCAGCAGTGACTGCCACATTGCTTCACAGCAAGCGGAAATCCACAGTTGGCAGCCTATGTGAAGGCTTGAAGGTATTACCAGGCCTGGTGCGCCCTGTTGACCAGTAGACCCTTCTTTTCCATAGATTCCTCGGGTCCTGGAGTTTCTGCAAGATAGCCTGAAGAAAGGTCTAGCAATAGCTTTGCTCTGGGTACAGATTGCTGGGCTTTTGGATATGGACCCTCCTTCCCCGAGGGGCTCATTGGCAGTCCATCCAGATAGGTTTGTTTTTTGTGGGGAGCGTTGCAGTTCGGGCCTCCCTTGCACTTTCCCTGTCCAACCTGGAACCTTAATCAGGTTCTTCGTTTTCTTGCTCACCCTCAGTATGTGGCTTTAGAGCAGGTGTCACTGATGGATCTCATGCTCAAGACTATCTTCTTGGGGGCTGTTTCCACAGTCCACAGGGTTTCAGAGCTACAGGCCCTCTCCTGCAGGATTCCTTTTCCACAGATTACAAATTCCACGGTAATGCCACATATTCTTCCTTCCTTTCTCCTGAAAGTGGTTTCTGCTTTCCATGTGAATCAGGAAGTCTGGCTTCCTCTGGTTCACGGGAGCAGGACCGGGTGTTGCGGGCCTTGGACATGCACAGAAGTTTATTGTGGTATCTGGAGGTCACCGAGTTTCGCCTCTCTGACCACCTGTTTGTCTTGGCGGGTCTTGCCCACAGAGGGAAGCCAGCTTCTACGGCTACCATTTCCAGGTGGATTCTTATGGCCATTTCAACAGCACATGTGGCATTCGGAAAGAGGCCCCCCTCTCGGGGTCCAAGCTCCTTCAACCAGAGAGGTTTTCCTCCTCTTGGGCAGTCATCGGGTATTTCTATGGATGAGATTTGCTGGTCTACTACCTGGTCCTCCTTGCATACATTCACCAAGTTGGCCAAGGAGGATGCAGCTTTTGGTGCCTCTTTGTTAGCAGTGGGCTCATCAGTCCCACCCTGAATTTTCGGGACTGCTCTGTTAAATCCCACTGGTCCCAGAATAAAGTGGGATTGTACAAGAACAAAAAGTAGGATTGGACATGAACAAAAGATTAGGTTCTTGCCTCTGCTAATCTTTCTTGTAAATCCATACTTTATTCCAGGAACCCGCCTTATACTTGTTGTTTCACTGATTGTCTGCCTTTACAAATACCAATAAGCTAAGCTTCTGTCCATTTTTTATTAGAGTATCATCAGAATGGGGTTAGCACTCAGTTTGGGGGGGTCACCAGTTAGGGCACCCTCTTCTGTCGGTGCATTTTTTTTCTACTACTAGCACTATTATTGTCATTCAGGTCACTGATCTTTGTTAACCTGATTTGATTATGTTCCCTTGTTGCTGTTTTGCATTTATAATTGTGAGCAGAATATACTTACTTGTGGGGGGAGTGTCCCCGTACCCCTCCCTCTCGTTCTTATCTTCTACAGATGTTCCTGGCTTTTTTCAGACTGGTGAGCATACTCAGAGAGGAGATATGTAAGGGAGGGGGGGAAAACCTCTGAAGTTTTGAGGCTTCCTACAGACCCTGGCAGGTGGAGGGAAATAACCCACTGGTCCTGGAATAAAGTGTGGATTTACAAGAAAGAAGATTAGCAGAGGTAAGAACCTAATCTTTTGTTACTAACCCATCACTAACCAGTTTTAATGTCCCCTCTGACCTTGGGGATCAACTCAATTGATATACTGTATTTTCAGCACCTGGGTCAAAATACCAGGGGATTTCATAATATATTACTTTAAAAATCAACAGGAAAACTTTATAGATAATTCAATATTTTACTGGTAACCAATGAAGTTTTCAGTAAAGATGTTACATGATCTAATCTGCTCCTTCTACAAATCCACCGAGCTGTGGCATTTTGAACAACTTGCTAAACTTTACACCTTACAGATGTCATCCCTAAGTACAGCACTTTACAATAATCTAGTCTCTGGAAATTAACAATTTGGATTACAATAAGAAAATTATAAGTTGATAACATCGATTTCAATCTACTAAGTACTCGCATCTGAAAGAATGTAGCTTTGACCCACAGCTAGCACATCATGATCCTTCATACTCAAAAGTAAAATTGAGCCAAACTCCTAGTATTGTAAATATCTTATGAACAATAATTCTCATATTAACTTCAACATATTGTGGCCATCTAGGATCTTCATTCTTTCCAATCAACATCACATCAGTCTTGGTAATGGTAATGGCCAACTTATGGCCATTATCCATCTGTCAACAGCTTGTAAACACATGGATAATTTTGATTATAATTCAACATTCCAATCATCTATTGGGAAGAAAAACTGAATGTCATCTGCATAGAACAGATAACTCACTTGCAAGTTTTGAAATACATTCCCTAGTGACATCAAAGGTTATACATCAATGCTGAAAGCGCAGAGCCTTATGGAACCCCCTATAGGTAGTCACTGCATCAGATACTCCACCATTATTCTGAACGCTAATTGAGTGCTCTTGGAAACAGGATATGAGCCAGTCATATACAGTACCACCTATTCCCATTACCTTCAGTTTGCCTAACAGAATGTATCAAACGTAGAAGATATATCAAGGAAGACAATACAAAGGTGTTAGTTTTATCTATCTAGTTCTTGCTTGTTTGGATTGGATGGCTATTTGAAATCTGCTTAAGTAACCAATATCTTTTGTGTTTGTGTTTTTCAGTTGTGGACATCAGATACCCAAACAGAGGAATGTGGAGAAGGAGAAGCAGGGGAAAATTAACCAGCCTTTTTTTTGTCTGCCTCATTCTATTAGTTACAGAATAAACAATTTGTCATTCATATTGTCCTAAAAAATGTTTTTTTTTTGTTATTTTTTTGTTTGCAACAGGTTTTGTTACTATTAGATTTATGTGTTCCCATGTGGTTTTCTGTTTAATAGGGGAATAGAGCCAGTTAACATTTGGGTGTTTTAATATCTGGTTTTGATCTAAGGTGGCCTACATGGGTTGTGGAAGTTATACATATTTTAAATATTTGGCATAATAATTTGTTACATTGTGTCTTACCACAAGGCCAGTGTTTGAAACACTTCATGCCCAGGCAGAGAGCTGCCTTTTGTATAATAGTGGGAACATAGGGAAGAATTCATTCTTACAATAGGCACACACTGCTGCTTTTGAACTAAAGCAAATATGGCTGAAAAGAGTCCATACCTATGAATACCATGCAAATTAAATGAACCTACATTGCCCACCATGTGTCTCTACATCTGTAATTTCACAATGTTCCTCATTTAGACCAAGTTTAGTGTGGAAAAGGGCATAAACTTTGCATTCCATTATTTGTAATTATTTGCTTTCATTTTTTAGCTACACTTGTTCTATATTTGTATTTAAACGGTTTAGACCACCTAAGAACAAATGTTACTAGTACAGATGCAGTAACGCTTGAGATCCAATTTCACTGTATGTCAAGCAGAGCAGTAAATTGAAATCCCATGTATTTAATTTTTTATTTTTTTTTAGGTTTTTATTTTTGCATTTTGTGGGGTTTATTTTTAACTTTTCTTTTGATACTTGCTTAACATGCATGTGGCTTGTAAAACAAAAAATAACAGGGAAGTAATTTGAGATGATGGCTAGCTTTGTTAAATGTCTTATTAAATTTTCATGAACAATCCAAGCATAATTGTTTAAAAAAAATTTAAAAAAATGTAAGTTACTGTAAGTGGAATAAAAGTTTTATGAATGGACTTGTTTCCATATGTGTTAATGGTCAAATTCCTAGTATTGTCTAAATATATCTAAAACTGACTATTAATTTGAAATATCAACTTATTTACATTTTGTAAATCATCTTTACAGTAGGATGTTCAAAGTGGGAATACAACTTAGTGTAACTAGATTATATCTTCATCAAGTTTAAAGTTTTTATTAAAATTTGATAAAACCGCTGATTCAATTTCTAAGCGAGATATAAATTTAAAAAAATAAAGGGAAGGCAAAAATAGGCTAAAATAAAATACGCTAAGACAGTACTTTAAAAAAGTAAAACAGAAAAGTTCAAAAGTGTAACTATTACATGACTTACTGAAACAAAAGGGAAGAGGGGAAGAAATCCATTTAAAAAGTAGAAATAGTAACAATCAGCCATACCCATGGATGTTGTCATCTATTTATTTTTTTATTATTCATCTTAACATTCAAAGTATTAACTTTGAAGGAAATAACAGAAATCATTACAACCAATATACATTGGATCAAATACAAAGAAATAAGAAACATACATAATTACAGTCCTCACCTATAGAAGGAGTGGTATAGTGGTTAGAGCTACAACCTCAGCATCTTGAGGTTGTGGGTTCAAACCCCACGTTGCTCCTTGTGACCCTGGGCAAGTCACTCAATCCTCTATTGCCAATGTTAGATAGATTGTGAGCCCATCAGGACAGATAGGGAAAATGCTTGAGTACCTAGATAAATACCTTAAATAAATAGAGGAGCAAGATTAGAAAATTCTAGGAAAAAGGAAATAATCCATTGAAAATAATCCAAAAGAAATAGAACAGGCTAATCCAATGATACAGATTATAATAATAATAATTTTATTCTTAAATACCGCCAAAGCCATAGTAGTTTGAGGCGGTTTACAACAAGAAGAGCTGGACAATCAGTGAAAATAATTACAATGACGTCGAGTACAAGTGGAGAAGGGCGGATACAAGTTGAGTGGGAGTGAGTCAGAGTGATAGACACAGAGTAGGTATCGAGTACATGTAGGAAGCGTACATGGTAAGGCATTAAGAGTTCTTGGTTACAAATCGGTTGAACAGGTTTATTTTGACCAGTTTTCTAAAGTTAAGATAGGTGTGCTTAATGATGTTACCCAGCCAGCCGTTCTGTTGGCTTGCCTGGAAAGCAGGACTCAAGTTACCCTGGTTTTTCCTGAGCTGCCATTGATATCCCCTTACCCTCTAGAAAAAAACTGCAGTTGAACAGGGTCATAAAAAAATATATCTTATCTTGATAAGAAATAAAACATTTACATGGAAACCTTAATTGATAAACAGCTCCTAAGTAGAGAATGACACGGAGACCGTTTACCGCGATAAACCATGGTCACTGCAGTAAATCCACAGGAATGGAGACATTTGCAGTGGGTTTACTGCAGGAACGGGGACAAGACCTTTTACCGCCCCGTGGGAGCGGTGAAAAGTCTTGCTCCTGTGGTAAAAAAAAAATTGCACCTGTGTCAGGCTTAGCATCTCCTCCCCAGCTCCTCTTGCGCCTATTTTACCTTCAGGAGTCAGCCATGCCACGAAGAAGACAGAAGGAACCCAAAACCAATGTGATTTGAAAAATATAATTACCAGACAACAGGTAGAAAAAAAATGTATTTATTTTATATTTTGTGATTAGAATATTTCAGATTTGAAATACCCTGTTTCCCCGATGATAAGGCAGGGCCATCAAATAAGACAGCCCCTCCTTTTTAGAAAAAAATGTAAAATAAGGCACCCCCCCCCCCCCCGCAAATAAGCCATCCACCGATACCTGCGCTTACCCGAATCGGGTGGTACGGTGGGTGACTCCGTGTGGTCCCTCCATCTACCGTATTTGCCTCCATGGCTGCGTGCCGTGCCTCGTCATGAAGTGAAGAGGAGGAAGTGACAGGACTGCAGCGCGCGCACGTGACTCCGCGCAAGGAAACACAGGCAGCTTCCCTCATCCCTCCCTAACGGAGACTGCAGGAGTTTGTTCACGGCCAGAACATCCAAAAGTGAGACACGCAGACAGGTTTCTTTTGCTGTGAGCAATACCACTTACTGTATATAAAGCCTGTTTAAAATGCATACGGTATATAAACAATGGTTTCACATTGTCAAGTCCCCTCTGATGCTGCACTACAGAATAATCTCTTTACTGTGTTTCCCTGATGGAGAACATTGGGGACATTAAATGGTACAATATATGGTATGATGGATAAAGCTGGCCATACACGGTACGATTTTTCGGCCGACCGATTCTTCAGCCGTCAAATAAGACAGCCCCCCCTTTTTAGAAAAAAATGTAAATAAGGCATCCCCCCGAAAATAAGCCCTAGAGCATATTTTGGCCTTCCAAAAATAATAAGACAGTGTCTTACCATCGGGGAAACAGGGTATGTATCCTGCTAGAGCTGGTATTAGACATAACTGGGGACTGCAAAGCCCAGGCTCTGCTGCTAGCTTCCAGCTGGCTTAGGGCTCTTTCTCTGACCAGGGAGCAGTTGCCCTAGTTGCACTCCCATAACACTATTCCTGCCATGTGTGACTAAAGTATTCTGTTAGCTTGATTTTTCTATATAGCATTCTGTAGTAATTTGGTTTGTTTAGTTTTCACAATAGTGGAGGGGAGACGGGTTTTGTTGATCTTTGCTCTATATTATTTGTGTTTATAAAATGATAATTATACAGAATATATCTCTTTTTATACTTTAATAAAATAAGTTCAGTATAAAATCATAACTATTTGAGGCTTGTGCGAATAGGATCTGACAATTTGCAAGGTGGGGACAGGGACTGAGCTCACGGGGCAGGGACGGGGACTGGGCTCACAGGGATGGGGCTGGGACGGGGACCAAGCTCATGGGGACAGGGTGGGAACGGTGATAATTTTTTTTTCCCCATGTCATTCTCCACTCCTAAGGAAATCACCTTATTGCGGTAAGATAAAAATTCCTTCCTTCTAACTTGTGTCCATTTTGAGACATCTGGAAACATAAATCCTTTCTCCTAAAAAGGAGACTTGTTTTGAGTTATAATAGAGATGGTACTAAAGCTTTATCTTGAAAAAATACAAAAAACCAAAAGTGTGGCTCGAGCAATAAGTTCTATGCCTGATGATTCCAACAAAGTGAAACCTCAATTTCTTCTCCAAGAGGCTTTAAATCTTTCTGTGATCTTTTCAAAATGTAAAGTTTCTGTAGAGGAGGAATATTATCTTCTGAGATCTTTAAAGCATTAATCAGAAAATTTTTAAACAAATTTCAAGGAGTACCGTATTTTCATGCATATAACGCGTGAGTTTACAAACCGTGCATAACCTTGTGCGTTATACGCGTGAGCGCGTTTTACAAATTTTTTTTTACATAGTTCCCCCCCGATGTCAGATTCACCCCCCCCCCCCCCCCGCAGGACCACTCGCACACACCCCCACCCCGAAGGACCACTCGCACGCACTCCCACCTGCACCCCCACCCTGAAGGACCGCTCGCACCCCCACAGCCTCCCGACCCCCCCTCCCTCATCATGTAGAAGCTCCTACCGGTGTCCTGCTGCTTCCTCTTGGCGGTCCCGGCCCTTCTGTGAGCCCTGCGTCTGTGCTGCTTGGGCGGGACCACCGGAAGACAAAGCGCAGACGCAGGGCTCACAGAAGGGCCGGGACCGCCAAGAGGAGGCAGCAGGACACCGGTAGGAGCTTCTACATGATATGGGGGGTGTCGGGAGGCTGTGGGGGTGCAAGCGGTCCTTTGGGGTGGGGGTGCGAGTGGTCCTGCCGGGGGGGGGTGAATCGGACGTCGGGGGGGCATCAGGGTGGGGACAGGACTTCAAGGGGGAGAGGAGAGTCGGGGCGGGGGAAAGGAGAGTCGGGCGGCGACGGGAGAGTCGGGGCAGCATGCGCAGTATACGGGTGTGCGTGGTATATAAAATTTTTTTTACATATGTCGGTTTCCCGCGCGCTATACCCGTGTGCGCGTTTTACACGGGTGCGCATTATCTACGTGAAAATACGGTAATATATTTAGGAACAGGAAAATTTAAAGCTCTTTATATCAGAGGTGCCCACACTTTTTTGGCTTGCAAGCTACTTTTAAAATAACCAAGTCAAAATGATCTACCAACAATAAAATTTTAAAAAACACAAAACACACTGTTCATTATCATTTTTAGACAGGGTTTTTTTTCCAAAGAGGTCAAGGCAGATAACTTTAAAATATGCAATGTCACCTCAGAAACAACTATTCAAAATATACCCACTCCCTATTTGCTAAACCACAATAGCAGTTTTTAGTGCAGGGAGCTGCGTTGAATGCCCTGCCCTGCTCTCAAAGTTCATAGGCTCCCTGTGCTAAAATCCGCTACTGCGGTTTAGTAAAAGGGGGCCATAGTGCAAAATATAGACAGCAGATATAAATTCTCAAACTGGACACATTTTTATCACTAAATTTAAAATAAAATCATTTTTCCTACCTTTGTTGTCTGGTGATTTCATGAGTCTCTGGTTGTGTGCATGTAATATTTTGTACCTCCTTTCTGCGTCCTGCATGCTTCGTCTCCTCCAGACCTCATTCCATTCCCCAACCAACATCTCTGTCCTTCCATGAGTCCAACTTTTTCTTCCTCTCTCCATGCCTGCCACCTGACATACTCCATTCCCTCCCCCTTCTCCTTCCGCTCTCCCTGCCCCTCCCCTTTCTTTCTTTCTGTCTCCCTACCCCCTTTCTTTTTTTCTTTCTGTGTCTTTCTTTGCCCCCTGTTCTTCTTTCTCCATAACCCCCCCTTTTTTTCTGTTTCCCCTTTCTTTCTCTCCAAGCCACCACTGGGGCTGTTGTCTGGGAACGGGCCCCCAAACCGCTGTTGCCGCTGAGTTCTCCCTGTTTCCCGACGCTGCAACAGGCCAGCAGCCTTCCCCCCGATGTCAATTTTGACATCAGAGAGGAAGTTCCGGGCTAGCCAGGCGATTGGCTGGCCCAGAACTTCCTCTCCAACGTCAGAATTAATGTCAGGGGGTAGGGAGGAGGCTGGCTTGCCCGGCGCTTCTTTAGTCGCTGCTGGCCTGTTGTGGAACAGGGAGAACCCAAAGGCAACGCAAGTATCGCAGAGCCCTGGATGGGCTTCAGAATCAACTCACATTGCCTTTGCAATTGACTGGTCGATCGTGATTGATCTTTTGGGCACCCCTGTCTTATATAGACTTCTATTCTGATTCTCCAAATTTTTGATTTTTTATCAAAAGCAAAGCTTTGTCGAGCAGCTGTTGCTTTAATAAATTTTATGTTGCAATAGTTGACGTTTCAATTTTTGCAATATCAGTCGTATGTTTTTGAATTAACGTCTCTACATGGGCAAGTAAGGTTTAGAGAAGTAGTCATAAACTTAGTACATACCATGTGAAGATTGTCGATGGTAGACCAGAGTGAATCCTGCGTTACCACTAAAGATCTTTTGAGTCGCTTGAGTGCAGGTACTAAGGCCCCAGTGAACTCTGGACCTGGGCTTTCTCTACACTCCCCACCACTTGCCATTAGAGGTACTCTACTCCCATTTAGTTGCAACGCCACTACTGGCGTCGAAGCTTCCTCTTCTGGGTTTGCTGAAGTCACACTTGGAAAGATCTGATGACCCTCCATGAATGGCTGATATGCTACGACCTCTCTGAGAGCTGGGGGTGGGTTGGGGTTCAGCCGGGCTCAATGAGAAATCGTAGTCCAAACTGAACTTTTCCTGCGGCTCAACAGCAGAAACTCTCGGAGTCACTGGAGCGACTGTGTACAATGTTATAACAGTCTGCCACAGAGATGAAGTAGCAAGTATGGGTAGAAGGTAAACACTTCTTTTGGGCATCAAAATTTTTAGTTAGAAAATTTTTACGAAGAAAAAAGAATCCCTCGAAGAAGGAGCCTTTAACTACACATCCTGTTCAGTCGCCAGCTTACCCTCTGGATGTTATCTCTGATGACACCAGTTCATATCCACCCTCCCAGAGCATAGAAAAGCATATAAAGCTTTCTCTGCATGGTCCTTCCCAACCATCCACACATAGCCCATCTCCCTTAGTCATCTTAACATAGCAGAATGGTAGCAAAACTGAATCGGACAAATGATCCATCTTACCCAGTATCTTGCTACCAGCAGTAGCCAATCCAGGTCACAAGTTTCTGGCAGAATCCCAACTAGCAAGATTCCATGTTATTGATTCCAGAGCAAGCAATGAATTCCCCAATGTCTGTCTCAATAGCAGGCTATGGACTTTGTCCAAACTTTGTTTTAAAACCAGCCACATCTTCTGACAATGATTTTCAGAGTTTAGTAAGTTGAAAATACTTCCTTAGCAGCAGATGAATCCAGAGACTAGTGGGTTGTGCCCTTCAACCAGCAGGTAAGAACATAAGTAGTCGCCTCCACCGGGGCAGACCAGAGGTCCATCCCGCCCAGCGGTCCGCTCACACGGTGGCCCATCAGGCATATTGCCTGAGCATCGGTCCCTGACTAATTTTATACCTACCTAGAGATAGAGTATTGATTTGCACTCTGGCTTATTGGATGGCAAGCCTCTTGGTCACTTAGTATGTTCCATTTCCAGCAGGCAAATGGATGGGCACCTACCAGTCTCTGGGCTTTGCTTTAGAGAATGACACGGTGACAAAATTCATCACCGTTCCCGTCCCCGCAGATAACCGTGGGAAATAATCCCATGTCATTTTCTAGTGTCTATTTCATCCTCGGTCCTTCTACACCAGCATTCTTCAAAGCAAAGCTTGCGGTTCAGTGGTTGTGGCCATTCATTCTCTGATTCTTCCCTCTTTCCTTACAGAATGACATGAAGATGGTTTCCCGCGGTTATCCGCGGGGACGGGAACAGTGATGAATTTTGTCACCGTGTCAGTCAGCTTCTTCACTCCTGAGCTAGTTTAGTTCATTGAAACTGAGGGGTGTTCTGGCTGTGCGGTGCCAGCTTTAGGGGCTACACCTGGTCACCCCAGGTCCCTTCCCCACCCTGATTTGAGGTGCAATTTTCTCCTTTACCACATAAAAAAAATCAACTAAATTGGAGCATAGTTAAGCTTACCCAGTTGCCTGTGCTGATAAGGAATGAGTGTCCTCTACTTCCCGGAGCCATTCTGAAGTGGTTTTATTGCTGTGGGTTTCAGCCATGAATTTGGTGAGTGGCCATTTAAGAATTTTATTACTGTCGGGTGCAGTGTCTTTCTGAATAGCAGCTGAAGTAGTGAAATACTGCTTGTGCTGTGGGAAGCACTGAGTCACATCTGGAAGCTGTTCTGAGGGCTGGTTGTGTTGGCTCCAGAGAACTTTCCCATGCGGAGGAGTGATGGCCTGCTTCTCCCCAGCTCACCGTGGACATTTAGTCAACAAAGACTGGTGTTCCTGTAGTTTGGGGGGGGGCAGTTTTGCCTTCTGGCACTAGCTTACAAACTGGTTTCAATGGAAAGGGTCAGTGCAGTGGCGTACCTAGGGTATGTGGCACCCGGGGCCCATCATTTTTTGACACCCCCCCCCCCCCCCCCCCCATGTAAAATTTTTTTTTTTTTTTTTTTTTTGCAATAACCATGAAATGGAATAAATGGTCAGAATAGAAACGGCACCAAAAAAAAAAAAAAAAAGAAACAGGCAGTGAAAATTTTCTTTTATTGAACCTCATTTATGTAACCATTATTCCAAACATAACATAACATAAATTATGTCGGAATTGTCATGACATCAGAAGTACATATGGAGTAGTTGCAGCTGATGCTTGGGACAGTTCTGATTATGTTAGTTTGGTTTTATGTGTTTTTTGAATAGAAGGGTTTTTATTTCTTTTTTTAAGGTTTTGTAGTTTGTGGTCGAGGTCAATAGGTTGTAGAGTTGGGGGTCAAGTGTTGCAGCTCGAATGGCTAGGAGGTTGTCGAACAGTTTTTTTCTTTTGACGTTTTTGGTTGGAGGGTGTGTGAATGGTGCGTGAGTTCTCCTATGTCTGTTTGAAGTGGATTGAATTATTTAGCTGAAGAAATTAGTTACCCCCCCATTCCACACACATTAATTCTCTTCCATTTTTGTTCCCATTATAAAAAAACACTGATAAGTTCCCAGGAAAAAAATACATTAAAATAAGAAGTGAAAACAAAGGCCCCTACAGATGAGAACATAACATAAGAATAGCCTAACTGGGTCACACCAATGGTCCATCATGCCCAGTAGCCCATTCTCATGGTAGCCAATAGTGCTGCCCGATTCAGAGAAAAATATTTCATTCGATTCGATTCACCCTGTTTTCGATTAGATTCACTGTTAATGACACCGCTTTTTAAGTTTAAACAAAGTATAACAATAAATTTCACAACAACAATAAATTTCACAAAGTACTTAAAAAAAAAAAATCACATTTTTCCATTAAAGCAGTTCTGGAGACATTTGCTTGAACAGTCTTTTTTCCCAGTCCATAAGCAAGCAATATGAAAAAGATTTCCTTAATTATCTACTCAAACATTTTTGCTATTTACTTTCATTGTACCTAGACTATTATTCAGTAGAAAAAATTGTTGCTGCTGAGTGCACCAATCCAGGGCAAGCAGACGCTTCCCCCATGTCTTAATAACAGACAATGGACTTTTTCTCCAGGAATTTGTCCAAACCTTTCTTAAAACCAGCTACGCTATCTACTTTTAACATAACTTCTGGCCACTTCATTTTTAAGCTTAGATCTTTCCTTCCAAACAGAGACCTTGCTAGATGTCAAATACAGCACAAGGTAACTTCACATGGACTTAACTGTGCAGGAAATGAATCTCCTCATACACCCACCATATAGTGCAAAAATGTGCAAAGGTCTGTTTTTTTCTTTCGATCACTACATAGCCTAATGCCACACAAGCAGCGCTGTTACAAACATATTCTGAAGGTCAATGCTAAGGTTGACAAAGTTTCCTTCCTTGGACCAGAAGGAGATACTGACAAACCACTGGAAGAGATTCTAAAACAACTACCCAGAAATAACACCCAAAGACCCACTCAGTGTGTGAACCAGTTGAGTGGAGTGGACTAACTGGGGGTGGAAATGGGCCCAGAGTTTGCTCAGCAGAATTTCCCAGACTACCTCTTCCTCTCAACACACTGACATGCTACCACCACCACCAACACTAGGAACACCTCACCGAGTATGCCAGCAATGCTTATAAACTTTATAAAACACATTATTATATTTTCTTATAAAGCATATATTTTAACTGAACTCAGCCTTGCCATTCACAAAAATAGAAAAGTTCCCATTTCAAGCTGTCTCATGTACACTTTTCAAATCTAACATATTGTAATCACAAAACAGAAAATAAAATTATTTTTTCTACCTTTTGTTCTCTGATCAATATTCAAATCTTGTTGGTCCCAGGCTCTTGTTGTCTTGCTTGCCAGGGTCTCCTTTCTCCGTGCTAACCATCCGTCTGCCATCTCTGTTCTCCCCTTCCGTTTCCCTTCCCTCCCCCGGAGATCTGGCATCTTTCCTTTTTTTTGTCTCCATCCACAGATTCACCTTTTCTCAACTCCCCACCACCCCAGGATCCACCATCTCTCCCTTTCTGTTCCCAACTATCCTCCTATCCAGTATCTCTATCCCCCCTCCACACCATCCCCTGTTTCCAAGTTCTCTCCCTTTCTGTTCCTTCCCTCCCTAAATCCCATTATGCACCATCTCTCTCCCACTCCTCTGTTTTTAGACCCATTATTTCTAACCCCCAAAGTCTGGCATATGCACGTATCTTTGAACCCCCCCTTCCCTCTCTCCCTCTGTGTACTTTTACACCAGGACCCCCCTCCCCCGAAGGTCTGTCCCCCCTCAGAAGGGCTACACCCCACCCCTGAAGACCTGCACCCCCCGAAGGACTTTACCTCCCACCCGAAGGTCTGTCCCCCTCTGAACGCCTAAACCCCACCCCTGAAGGCCTGCACCCTCCCCGAAGGATTGTACCCCCCCACCCGAAGGTCTGTCCCCCCCTGAAGGCCTGCACCCATCCCGAAGGCCTGCACCCACCCCGAAGGCCTGCACCCCCGAAGGCCTGTCCCCCCCCCTTGAAGGCCTGACCCCCCCTTGAAGGCCTGCCTGCTTGTCCCCCCTTGAAGGCCTATCCCCCCTTAAAGGTCTGCCTGTCCCACCCCCTTGTAGGCCTGTCCCCCCTTAAAGGTCTGCCTGTCCCACCCCCTTGTAGGCCTGTCCCCCCCTTGAAGGCCTGTCCCCCCCTTGAAGGTTGGCACCCCCCCAAAGGCCTGCACCCCCTTGAAGGCCTGTCCCACCCCCTTGTAGGCCTGTCCCCCCCTTGAAGGCCTGCCTGCTTGTCCCCCCCTGAAGGCCTGCCCCCCCCCCTGAAGGCCTGCCCCCCCCCTTGAAGGATGGCACCCCCCCAAAGGCCTGCACCCCCTTGAAGGCCTGTCCCACCCCCTTGTAGGCCTGTCCCCCCCTTGAAGGCCTGCCTGCCTGTCCCCCCCTTGAAGGCCTGCACCCCCTTGAAGGTCTGCACCCCCCCGAAGGCCTGCACCCCCCCGAAGGCCTGTCCCCCCACTTGAAGGCCTGCCTGCCTGTCCCCCCCTTGAAGGCCTGCACCCCCTTGAAGGTCGGCACCCCCCCTGAAGGCATGCACCCCCCCTGAAGGCCTGTCCCCCCTTGAAGGTCTGCACCCCCCCCCCCAAAGACCTGCACCCCCCCTTGAAGGCCTGCCTGCCTGCCTGTCACCCCCCTCCCCCTGAAAGTCTGCCTGCCCGCCCGCCCGCCCCACCCTGAAGGCCTGATGCCCCGACCCACCCCGAAGGACCATTCGCCCCCCTGGCCTCCCCGCACTACCTATGAAGCAGCCGCAGCAGGATCGCGACGTCAGCTATCTTTGCGCTGCTTAGGAGCTGCTTATCCCAGGACAAGCAGGCATGATATTCTCACATGTGGGTGACGTCATCTACGGAGCCCCGGCGCGGACAGCTTTTCAAGCAAACTTGATTGAAGTTTCAAGTTTGCACACTGCACCACGCATGTGCGTGCCTTCTCGCCCACTAGAGGGCGCATCCCACCTCGTGGTCCTCAGTTCAAATTTTTCCGCGGAGCAAGAAAGCCCTGTGGATCTGAGCTCCAGTGTTTTTGCCTTCTAGCTGCCGCGTTTAGTTTGTTTTCCTTCGAATTAGTTCGCGGTGCTGTTTCTTTCTTTTCGTTTCTCATCAAAAAAAAAAAAAAAAAAAAAAAAAAGTCTTTCGTTTTCATCGGACTCCGGGGGCTCCCGGAATCCGTGGCCGCGGGACGTCGGTACGTTCCCGGCCTTCTCCTTTTTCTTCGTGGATGTCCCGTCCTGTTACGGGATTCAAAAAGTGCAACCGGTGCGAGAGGTTGCTTTCCATCACTGACCCTCACCGGTGGTGCATCGTCTGCCTTGGGCCCGAACATCCGACAGACTCGTGTGATCGCTGTGCTACCTTCCAAAACAGGGCCCTCCGTCGCCGTAAGGCAAGAATGGCCGAATTGTTCGCCGTCGACGCGCCGCCTAAGGCCTCGACGTCGGCCTCGGCTTCGGCCCCGGCCTTGACCTCGGCCTCGGCGTCCTCGGGGGCCTCGGCCTCGCCTCGGCCCTCCTCCTCGAAGGCGTCGTCAGTGAAGCAAGCTTCGGGTAAGTCCTCTGTTCCATCCCCTTCAGCAAAGAAGCCATCCTCGAGTCAGGCCAAGGCGGGTGGGTCGACCCCGGCCCCGCATCGGACCTCGACTCCGCACACCCCGAGGGAATACTCGAGACCGAGGTCGCCCTCCAGGGAGTGTGCCCCGGACTCGGAACTCCCCACCTTCGTGGGGATTCCGGCCTTCTAGGATCTCCTCCGAGCTCTGATCTCATCGGAGCTGTCGGGAGCCCTGGAAGTGTTGCAGCGTGCTGCGGTTCCGGCGGCCTCGACCTCGGCCTGGACGCCTTCGGTCTCGGAGGCCCCGGCCTCGGCTCCCTCGGGAGCCCCGGCCTCGGCGACCTCGGTCCCGGGTACTGGGACCCCGTTCACCTCGGTCTCGGCCCCGCCCCGGACCTCGACCTCGGGGGAACCCCCTGAGCGGAGTGTAAGGCCCAAAGAAAAGTTGCGCAGAGTGCGCCGTCTTTCCTCCTCTTCCTCCGGGTCTTCCAGACACGCCTCGCCCTCGACGCGACCTCGGACGGGGCGTCGATCGAGGAAGTCTAAGCGGCCCCGAGGCTCGCCTCGGCGCGACCGTTCCTTGTCCTTCGGGGGCGAGGCGTTGCAGGTGTCGGAGTTGCGCCTCAACAACCCGAGGCTCCTCCGCTCACCCCATGGGAAGTCTTCCCGGGCTGCCTCGCCGAGGAAACGGGAGAGTGTCCCACGAACCCCGGGGTCCTCACCCAAGGGTTCTGCGAGGAGGACAACTTCCCCTTCCCCCTCGAGGGCCCTCGAGAGGGGATCCTGGGATTCGGGATCGGTTAGGGATCCTCATTACTCCCACGAGGCCTCCCCCCTCTCCTCGGTGGGGCGGTCGAGAACCCCCTCTCCCCAGGCTAGGCCGTCCTCATTTTCATCTTTCGTTCAGGACATGGCCCAAGCCCTGGGGATTGACCTGATGGTAGGCTCTCGGTATTCCAAAGAATTTTTGGAGGAACAGGACCTCCCCATTCTTCCTAGGGAGGTGCCTAGACTCCCTCTCAACAGTGTCCTTCTGCAAACCTGGCTGAAGAACTTGTCAAACCCTCTTACAGTCACGTCCGTGCCTTCAAAAATGGAATCGAAGTATAGGACGATTCCCCCTAAAGGGTTCGATAAGGCGCAGCTCTCACACCAGTCTCTTCTGGTGGAGTCCGCTCTTAAAAAAATCACAGCCCTCACGGGTTTCGGCGGCGGTTCCACCAGGCAGGGAGGGGCGGACCCTGGACAAGTTTGGCCGCCGCCTCTATTCAAATTCCCTGATGGCCACCAGGGTTCTAAACTACGCCTTCACCTTTTCCTCCTTTTTGCGTGGTATGGTGAAGGACCTCCCTCAATATCGGAACTCGTTACCGGACTCCCAAAGAGCAGGATTCGACAAGTTTATGTCCAACCTGTCTCAATTGCGGTTGTACCTATTCCATGCAGTGTACGACGCCTTTGAGCTGGTTTCGAGGGTGTCGGCCCTCGCGGTGGCCATGCGCCGCTTGGCCTGGCTTCGCACCCTCGACATGGACCCAAACCTGCAGGAACGCCTGGCAGACTTGCCTTGTGTGGGGTCCGAGTTATTCGACGAGTCATTGGATGCGGCGACCAAGCGCTTGTCGGAACAGGAGCGCTCTCTAGCATCCCTGGTCCGCCCCAAACCTAGGCCCCCGCCGCAGAAACCCTTTCGGCCTCCGCCGCGCCGATACCCTCAGAAGTCGACCCCGGCTTTCTCGAGACCGCCACCGAGACGTCCGTCTCAGCGAGGCAGAGGGGGACAACCCCAAGCCCCGGCGCAGGGCCCTTCTAAGCCAGCGCCTTCCTTTTGACGGGATGAGCGGACGGGGCGGGTTCCCCTCCGCACTTTCTCAGGAACCCCTCCCTATCGGGGGCCGTCTTCGGTTCTTCCGGGAGGCATGGACCGGGATTACCTCAGACGCTTGGGTGCTCCGGATCGTCTCCGAGGGCTACTCGCTCAACTTTGTGTCCTCGCCGCCGGACAGTCCCCCAAGTTTAGTCCCCTGCAACCGTTCACAGCTACCGACCCTTATAACCGAAGCCAAAGCCCTCTTGAAGCTTCGGGCGGTCGAGCCGGTCCCCAAGGACCAGTGGGGTACGGGGTTTTACTCCCGCTACTTTTTGGTCCCAAAAAAGACCGGGGACCTGCGCCCCATACTGGACCTCAGGAAGCTCAACAAATTCCTGGCCCGGGAGAAGTTTCGAATGCTATCTCTCCCGGTTTTGTACCCCCTCCTGGGGGAAGGGGACTGGATGTGCTCCCTCGACCTGAAGGAAGCATACACCCATGTTCCGGTGCACCCCGCCTATCGAAGATTCTTACGATTCCAGGTGGGGGACCTCCACCTCCAGTACAGGGTACTGCCCTTCGGCCTGGCCGCGTCCCCACGAGTATTCACGAAGTGCATGGTGGTGGTTGCGGCAGCCCTCAGGTCACGTGGACTCCATGTGTTCCCTTACCTGGACGATTGGCTCATCAAAGCCCCGACCAGGGAGGGGGTTATCTCAGCGACCCGACAGTCTATTGCCTTCCTGCAAACTCTCGGGTTCGAGATAAACTTTCCAAAGTCTCAGTTGAGACCGTCGCAGTCTCTTCAATTCATAGGTGCGGTGCTGGACACGGTGCGCCTACGCTCCTACCTGCCGACCCAGCGGGTGGAAACCTTGGTACGGATGAGCCGCCAGGTCTCCCAACTATCGAGGGTGTCGGCCAAGCGCATGATGATGCTGCTGGGCCATATGGCCTCAACGGTACATGTCACGCCGTTTGCGAGGCTTCACCTGAGGATCCCTCAGTGGACCCTCGCGTCCCAGTGGCGCCAGGAGTGCGACCCGGTGTCTCGACTCATTTCGGTAACTCCGCCCTTGCGGAAATCGCTGCGTTGGTGGACAGACTCTTCAAATCTGTCCATGGGGCTATTGTTTCGCACTCCGCCCTTTCGCAAGGTCCTGACCACGGACTCCTCGGAGTACGCGTGGGGAGCCCATCTCGACGGTCTTCGCACGCAGGGCCTGTGGTCGTCAGAAGACCGTCAGTGTCATATCAACGTGCTAGAGCTGCGAGCCATCTTCCTAGCACTTCGAGCCTTCGTTCACATATTGCAGGACCAGGTGGTCCTCGTCCGCACGGACAATCAGGTGGCAATGTATTATGTGAACAAGCAGGGAGGAACAGGGTCATGGCCCCTCTGCTCCGAAGCTCTTCGCCTCTGGGAGTGGGCGGCCTCCCGGAACATCTTCCTCCGGGCAGTCTACATCCAAGGAGAACGGAATTGCCTGGCGGACAAACTGAGTCGACTTCTGCAACCGCACGAGTGGACTCTACACTCAGCAGTTCTACGCGAGGTCTTCGCTCGCTGGGGAACGCCACAGGTGGATCTGTTTGCCTCTCCGGAGACACACAAACTACCACTATATTGTTCTCGGATGTACTCGCAGGACCGTCTGGAAGCGGATGCCTTCCTACTCGACTGGGAAGGGAGGTTCCTGTATGCATTCCCTCCGTTCCCTCTGATCATGCGAACGTTGGTACACCTAAAATCGTCCACGGCCACGATGATCCTCATAGCACCTCGGTGGCCGCGTCAGCACTGGTTCTCCCTGCTGCTCCAGCTCAGCGCCAGAGAGCCTCTTCCCCTGCCTGTCTCTCCTTCTCTGCTGTCTCAGAGTCAAGGATCCATGTTACATCCCAATCTGCAGTCTTTGCACCTGACAGCCTGGTTTCTTGTTCCCTGACTCCTCCGGACCTGTCTCAATCGGTGAAGGAGGTGTTGGAAGCCTCCCGCAAGATCTCGACGAGGCTTTGCTATGCGCAGAAATGGACCAGGTTTTCCACCTGGTGCTCGTCTTTTCACCTGGATCCGGTATCAGTTCCGGTATCCTCGGTTTTAGAATATTTGTTTCAGTTGTCGCGCTCCGGCTTGAAAACCACTTCGGTGCGGGTTCATCTCAGTGCGATTTCTGCTTTCCACCAACCTCTGGAGGGACGCCCTCTGTCACTCCATCCCTTGGTGACACGCTTCATGAAAGGGTTACTCAGGGTTTGTCCCCCTCTTAAGCCTCCGTCTGTCGTGTGGAATTTGAATGTGGTTCTGGCTCAACTGATGAAACCCCCGTTTGAGCCACTCAACAAGTCCCTCTTGAAATTCCTGACTTGGAAGGCGGTGTTTCTAATTGCCCTCACCTCCGCCAGGCGGATCGGGGAGTTGCAAGCCTTGGTTGCGGACCCTCCTTTCACTGTCTTTCATCACGACAAGGTGGTTCTCCGCACCCATCCTAAGTTTTTACCGAAAGTTGTTTCTGACTTCCACCTCAATCAGTCCATTGTCCTTCCTGTGTTCTTCCCGAAGCCCCACTCCCATCCTGGCGAGACGGCGCTTCACACGCTTGACTGTAAGAGGGCGTTGGCATTTTATCTTCAACGCACCAAGCCTCATCGGAAGGTTCCTCAATTGTTTTTGTCCTTCGATCCCAATCGATTAGGGCATCCAGTTTCCAAGCGCACTCTGTCTAACTGGTTGGCCGCTTGCATTTCCTTTTGCTACGCTCAGGCTGGCCTTCCTCCCCCGGGTCGAGTCACGGGGCACAAGGTCCGAGCGATGGCAGCTTCGATAGCCTTCCTCCGATCCACTCCGATGGAGGACATATGTAAGGCTGCCACTTGGTCTTCGGTTCATACATTCACCTCTCATTACTGTCTGGACACTTTATCCAGGAGTGACAGCCGGTTTGGCCAGTCAGTTTTGCAAAATCTGTTTTCCTAAATTGCCATCCTCCCACCTGCCCTTTTTTGGTTAGCTTGGAGGTCACCCACATGTGAGAATATCATGCCTGCTTGTCCTGGGATAAAGCACAGTTACTTACCGTAACAGGTGTTATCCAGGGACAGCAGGCATATATTCTCACAACCCGCCCGCCTCCCCGGGGATGGCTTCCTTGCTAGTTATGGAACTGAGGACCACGAGGTGGGATGCGCCCTCTAGTGGGCGAGAAGGCACGCACATGCGTGGTGCAGTGTGCAAACTTGAAACTTCAATCAAGTTTGCTTGAAAAGCTGTCCGCGCCGGGGCTCCGTAGATGACGTCACCCACATGTGAGAATATATGCCTGCTGTCCCTGGATAACACCTGTTACGGTAAGTAACTGTGCTTTCCTGCGCCGGGCTACCTTAAGCTACTGCCCCCCCCACGCCCGAAGGACCGCTCGCCCCACTGACCTTCCAGCACACCTATGAAGCAGCCCGCAGCAGGATCGCGACGTCAGCAATCCTTCAGCTGCTTGGGCGCTGCTTCCTGCGCCGCGGTCCCGCCCCCTCCTCTGACGTCAGAGGAGGGACGGGACCGCGGCGCAGGAAGCAGCGCCCAAGCAGCTGAGGGATTGCTGACGTCGCGATCCTGCTGCGGGCTGCTTCATAGGTGTGCTGGAAGGTCAGTGGGGCGAGCGGTCCTTCGGGCGTGGGGGGGGACTGAGCGGCAAGGCCGGGAACACCCCCTCAGGGCTGGTACCCGGGGCGGCCCGCCCCCCCCCCTGCCCCCCCCTAGGTACGCCACTGGGTCAGTGTAGTCAGAGTACTGGCATGGGATTTCCGCTGTAGAACAAGCCTTTTCCCCCAGAATTTGTTCTTTTAATGCACAAAGCTTTTTCACTCAAGGCAGCAGGTGGAGAGAGGGCAATGGCCTTCCCTGAAGCCTTGGGGGGGGGGGGTTGGTGCTGCCCTCTCCTTTCTGGGATAAGGTGAAGGCATAACTTGGAAAAGAAAGTGGATTTTGCCCAGCTTGAAGGTAGACTTACTGTCTCCTTCCCCAGCAAAATCCGGAAGGGATCTGGTGGTGAATTCCCTCTGGGAAGATGGTGGAGAAGAGGATTCAGTGGCTCATGAGTTTGATGACCCCACAGTAGTGAGTTTTTGTTTTTTCACAGAGAATAACTCCCCCTCCTTTATTTCCAAGGCACTACAGGCTTTTGACATTTCGGTGCCAGAGCAAGTCTCCGCTGTCATGCTAAATTGCTAGTCACATGTAAGCTGCCTAAAGCTTTTCCCATGCATGAAGCTATCCAAGAACTGATTTCAGCTCAAAATGAGACACCCCGGCTTCAGGGTTGTGGGTTGCAAAATCTGTCTCAACTTTACCCTATCTCACAAGAGGAGTTGGGAGACACTCAACTACCATGAGTGGACTCGCTGGTAGCAGCAGATACCGAAAAAGACCATACTGCCTGTAGGAGGAGGGATAGCTCTTAGACGTACAGGACAGGAAGCTGCAGGCTTGCTTGAAAATGTCATTTGAAGTCCCGTTTCTTTCCTTGCTCCTAAGCTGCAAGAGTATGCCTCAGCTGGATACAACAGGTGTTAGATTCCGCAGGAGACTTGAAACTCACCTTCCTGCCAAGTTTCTAGATATGGAGTCTGGTGTAGCCTATTTGGCAGATGCTTTATATGATATGGTTAGAGTCAAGCTGCTAGATATCTACCAGGGCCTTTTGCAGTATTGCAAGTTACCAATGATTTTTGGAAGGCAGATCATCTATTTGTACTATTATCCAGCAATAAAAAAGGTTGAGGCCTCAAAAGTGACGGTGACACAGTGGATTAAAGAAGTGATTCTTTTGGCATACATTTCATTGGGGCATGCACTGCCCTTGACAGGTCACGTTTTGACCAGATCGATGGTGATTTTGTGATGGTGATTCTCATCGTTTTTCCTTGAAAGAGATCTGTTGGCCGGCAACATAATTTATTTTTATATACCGCCTATCCAGCAGTTCATAACGGTTTACACAATAGGTACTCGGCATTCAATATAATAATGACATCATACATGGTCTTTCTGGCATGCTTTCTCAAAGCATTAACAATTGGATGTGCAAGCAAGGTAGGATTCTGTTTTTGGAGTGTCTGTTCTGGCAGGGGCGCTGTTGGAAGCCCTCCCAACATATGGAATGTTTTACTACATTCCATTAGTCTGGATTCATCTGCTGATGATGCTAAGGAAGGAAAAATTCTTACCTGATTTTTTTTCCTTTAGACTCAGCAGAGGAATCCAGAGTCCCACCTTATTTTCAGTCACATGCTGGTCAGCAATTGTTTGTTAACCAAACTGCCAATACTGATAAAAGAGCAAACCTTCGTAGCAATGTTTTTTCTTAGTTTTGGTTTATCTGTTTTTGTGGTTTAGTGTGGGAAAGGAGTTTATAGCAGGATAATTCTCACATGCTTGATGAAGAGCAATACTAAGGCCCGGATACACTAAAGAGTCTGTATTACCGACTGGATTGGCTTGTAATGGCAGTAGGAAGTGGGCATTCCTACTGCCATTTTCGCTGATGGGGCATTTTGTCATGGGCAGGGGAGGTGCATTTTTTTTTCTTATTTTTTTTTATGGGTCAAATATTTTGCACGTGTAACACATGCAAAATCTGTGTCACCGAAAAAAAAACAGGCTGACGTGTTGGTAATACAGTTACTGACAGGTCTAACCTATCGTTTTTCCGATAGTTAAAACCCCTGTTTTGTTTTGTTTTTTTGCATAGCCAAGCGATATTACTGCATCAATCACATGGTTTCTTTGCATGGGGTTTTAACTAATTTACATGGCCGGATTGAAAAATGGGTGATTGAAGGGGAAAACGCACGGTGAACTGTTTTGTGAATAGGGTCAATAATAATGATTGTCGCTAACGCTGTGAAAATAGGTTTAGCAAAGATCGCTAACTTTAGTGCATCTAGCATAAGTCGGTGTTTCTCAACATGCAGTACATGGGCTGGCCACCGCCCGGGATCTCTCCCTGCCTTCCCACCACTGAATCCACCACTATCTCCATTCCTCCCTGCCTCCCCACCTACTGCATCCTTTCCACCCCCGAAGCCAAGCCTGCTACTCGATGCTCGCTATTCCCCCTTTGCCACCGCAATTCCAGGCAGGTATGGGCCAGGTGCATGCAGGGACTGCACACAGCCAGCCCACAAGCCTTCCCCCGACATCGATTCTGACACTGGAGAAAAGGTTTTGGGTCAGCCAATCGCTGCCTGGCTGGCCCGGAACCTTCTCTCTGACATCATGGGAGGGAAGGCTTATGGACCAGCCGCGTGCAGTCACGTGCCAGGCAGGCTTTTGTGTGGGTTGGCTTCAGGGGAGGGAAGAAGGGGGTGTGTGGGCAGTGCAACTTAATTTTGGGACAAAGGCTGGAAGGGGGGAGGGGGCATGAACTCAGAGAAAGAAAGTGGGGCATTAACACGGGATACAGAATGGAGAGAGGAAGGGGCACTAACTTGGAACATAGAGGGGGAGCGAATAGAAAGGGAGAATTGTTGGGTGTGAGTGTGAGATGGTGCAGTGTGGATCAATTTGGAAAGAGGAAATGATAAATATATTTATATTGGTATGATATACAGGCCTCCACAGACGTGCCTCCTTAACAGATGGAAGAAGTAGATAGAGATTTAATAGTAAACATTCAGAATATATCTAAAAAAGGGGAAGTCTTGCTACTAGGTGATTTTAACATGCCGGATGTTGATTGGGGTATCCCTATTGCGGGGTCTTCTAGAAGTAGGGAGATTCTGGATTCTCTACAAGGAGAACTGTTGCAGCATGGATGGGGTCATACTGGACTTGGTGCTTACAAACGGGGAAAGATGTTACAGTGGATGATTATCTGGCATCCAGTTATCACTGTATTGTATGGTTTAATATTAAGATGGATATAGAAAGGGCTCATTCAAAAGCAAAGGTTCTAGACTTTAAAAAAAAAACTTTGTTCAGATGGGGGTTTATGTCAAGGAATTGTTTGGGTGGGAACGTCTGGAAGAAGTGGAAATGCGGTGGGCAAAACTGAAAGCGATTGTAAGGGCGACAAACCTTTTTGTGAGGTAAATAAAAGTAAGAGGAAAAGGCCGCTTTGGTTCTCAAAAGTAGCTGAGAAGGTAAGGAATAAGGTTAGCTTCATAAACTACATAAGATCGCAGAAAGAGGAAGACAGGTAAAAATATCTGGAAAAGTTAAGAGAGGCTAGTCTTGTAGTCAGGAAAGCAAAGATGCAAATGGAAGAAAAAATGGCTGACAGACATTTTTTTGATATATTAGTGATAGGAAGAAGTGCAAAAGTGGCATTATGAGACTCAAAGGTGAAGGGGAGGAATATGTAGAAGCTGATAAAGAAAAGGTCAAATTGCTTAACAAATTTCTGTTATGTGTTCACGGCTGAAGCGCTGAGAATGGGACCGCAGAAGACAAACATGAACAGGGATGGAGGAGTAATAGACCCTGATCAATTTTCAGAGGGTTGTGTTTATGAGAAGCAAGCTAAAATAAAGGTAGGCAAAGCGATGGGGCTGGACGTCTTAATTTTAATCCCTTTTTTACTCTTTTAAATTAATCTCCCTGCCCTTTTGTTCTTTCCATTAATGTCTCTTCCATTTCCTATAACTATTGTATTTCTCCCCCCTTTACCTTATGTGTCTTTTGTTCGTTCGTCTATAACAACTTTGTATGTATTATAGTTCGTCTGTAGTTTTCTTTTTTTCTTTAAAAAAAGTATGTATTAATTGTAATATTGTTTGTCTAAAGGAAAAATTTTTTTTTTACTCTGTACAACGCTTTGTAGAATCGATAAGGCGTTTAATCAAATAATTAAAATAAACAATAAACAATACATCCAAGGGTGCTGAAAGAACTTAGGGTAGTTCAGGTAGCTCCACTGACTGACCTTTTCATTGAGTCTCTAGAGTCGGGAGTGGTACCGGAGGACTGGAGAAGAGCGGATGTGGTCCCTCTCCACAAAAATGGAAGTAAGGAAGAAATAGGGAATTACAGGCCAGTAAGTCTGACTTCTGTGGTAAGCAAATTAATGGAAACACTTTTGAAACAGATTATGCTTCCCCCCTCCTTATTCGTGGTGTTAAGGGAACAGCATGGCAACGAATACAGAAAAACCGTGAATAACCTGACTGTTCCTGTGCAGCTACTTTCTCTGTGCATCGCTTGGGCAAATACCACTGGCTGAAAAGGAAAGTGTGGGTCTGGATACTGAGAACCACTTCAAAACAGAGCACAGGGCTACCACTGCACAAGGGAGAGAGCAGTAACCTGCCACCAACCCTCCACCCATGCGTGCTGGGATCAGCCTGTGGGTTCAGTACACCCGCTTGAGTGTTGAGAAAGTTAAGAGGTGATAGGCTCTGGAATAATCTGAGGAAATACTTTTTTATGGAAAGGGGGGTAGATGCGTGGAACAGTCTCCCAGAAGAGGTGGTGGAAACATAGACTATGTCTGAATTCAAGAGGGCCTGGGATAGGCATGTAGGATCTCTCAGAGAGAGAAAGATAATGATTACTGTGGATTGGCAGATTAGATGGACCATTTGGTCTTTATCTGCATCATGTTTTATGGGGGAAAGGAAAATTGGGCATGGGGAGAGAGGAGTGAGATAGAGATACATGGAGAGTAGAAGGATGAGAGGGAGAAATGGATATGGTGGTGGAGAGGGACAGATTGAAGGGGATGCAAGGAGGAAGAATGTTGGACATAGTGATGGAGGGAGTGATGTTGCATAGTGTTGGTTAGGGGTGATAGAAGGAGAAATGGGGCTGGTGAGAAGTAGTGAGAAATGTTGGATGAGGCCGTAGAGAGGGTGGAGAGATGCCTGGATCTCTCAAGACAGATGGACAGAGAGAGGGAGACTTGTTGCCAATAAGGATGGAGGAGAGAGTAAGAAAAGTTGGACGTTGGACTCGTGGAGAGACAGAGAAGAGAAATGGTTGGGAAATGGAATGAGGTCTAGAGGAGAAGAAGCATGCAGGAGACAGAAAGAGAAATATTGGATGCATAGTCAGAAGGAAACACAGAAACATAGAAATAGACGGCAGATAAGGGCCACGGCCCATCTAGTCTGCCCACCCTAATGACCCTCCCATACCTTTCTCTGTGAATAGATCCCACGTGTCTATCCCATTTGGCCTTAAAATCAGGCACGCTGCTGGCCTCAATCACCTGTAGTGGAAGACTGTTCCAGCGATCAACCACTCTTTCAGTGAAAAAGAATTTCCTGGTGTCACCTCACAGTTTCCCGCCCCTGATTTTCCACGGATGCCCTCTTGTTGTCGTGGGACCCTTGAAAAAGAAGATATCTTCCTCCACCTCGATGCGGCCCGTAAGATACTTGAACGTCTCGATCATGTCTCCCCTCTCTCTGCGCTCCTCAAGCGAGTATAGCTGTAATTTGTCAAGCCGTTCTTCATATGGAAGATCCTTGAGTCCCGAGACCATCCGGGTGGCCATTCTCTGCACCGACTCCAGTCTCAGCACATCCTTGCAATAATGTGGCCTCCAAAATTGCACACAGTATTCCAGGTGGGGCCTCACCATGGATCTATACAATGGCATAATGACTTCCTCCTTACGGCTGACGAAACCCCTTCGTATGCAACCCATTATTTGTCTTGCCTTGGATGAAGCCTGCTCCACTTGATTGGCAGACTTCATGTCCTCACTGACGATTACCCCCAAGTCTCGTTCTGCTACCGTTTTTGCTAGGGTCTCGCCATTAAGGGTATAAGACTTGCATGGATTTTGGCTGCCCAGGTGCATAATTTTGCATTTTTTGGCATTGAAGTTGAATTGCCATGTCCTAGACCAGCGCTCCAGCAGGAGTAGGTCGTGCATCATGTTGTCGGGCATTGAATCTTCGTCTGTTGTGCATTTGCCCACTACATTACTTAGTTTGGCGTCATCGGTGAATAATGTTATTTTACCTCGAAGCCCTTCTGCCAAGTCCCTTATAAAGATGTTGAATAGGATTGGGCCCAAGACTGAGCCCTGTGGCACTCCACTGATCACCTCCGTCATTTCGGAGGGGGTGCCATTCACCACCACCCTTTGAAGCCTACCTCCAAGCCAGTTCCCAACCCATTGCGTCAATGTGTCACCTAATCCTATAGAACTCATCTTGCCCAGCAACCTGCGGTGTGGTACGCTATCGAATGCTTTGCTAAAGTCCAGGTACACGATGTCTAGGGACTCCCCAATATCCAGCTTCTCTGTCACCCAATCAAAGAAGCTGGATATCCTTAGTAAATCCATGTTGTCGGGGATCTCGTAGATTCTTTTCATCCAGGATCTTATCCAATTGGTGTTTGATTAGAGTTTCCATTAGTTTGCTCACTATCGATGTTAGACTCACTGGTCTGTAGTTTGCTGTCTCCATCTTTGAGCCTTTCTTGTGGAGTGGAATGACGTTAGCCGTCCTCCAGTCCAACGGGACGCTGCCTGTACTAAGGGAGAGGTTGAAGAGCGCAGACAGTGGCTCCGCCAAGACTTCACTCAGCTCCCTAAGCACCCTGGGGTGCAGGTTGTCCGGCCCCATTGCTTTGTTAACCTTGAGCTTTGACAGCTCACCGTAGACACTGCTGGGCGTAAACTCAAAGTTACTAAAAGGGTCAACTGAGCCAACCCTTGTCTGTAGCTGAGGGCCAAGCCCCGGCGCTTCTCGGGTGAAGACTGAGCAGAAGTATTCATTTAATAGTTGGGCTTTTTCCGAATCCTTATCCACATAGTCTCCGTCTGGATTCCTAAGACTTACAATCCCGCCTGAGTTTTTTCTTCTGTCACTGATGTACCTGAAGAAGGATTTATCTCCCTTCTGGATGTTCTTTACCAGAGACTCTTCCATGTGGAATTTAGCCTCTCTGACTGCTGTTTTGACGGCTTTTGATTTGGTCAGGTAGTCTGCTCTAGAGTCCTGCTTCCCTGATTTTTTGTAAGAGATGAATGCTTTTTTCTTCTCCTTGATGAGGTCTGAGATCTCCGCAGTAAACCACTGTGGCTTATTGTTCCTTCGCCGTTTACTTACTGATTTAACATAGCGGTTTGTTGCTTCTTGTATGGTGGCTTTCAAAGTCGACCACATTTCTTCCACATTATCAGTTTCTGCTAGAGACTCATGAAATCACCAGACAACAAAGGTAGGAAAAATGATTTTATTTTCAATTTAGTGATCAAAATGTCAGTTTTGAGAATTTATAACTGCTGTCTATTTTGCTCCATATACACTTCTCCCTCTGTATTCACGGTTTCTGCACTCGCGGTTTCGCTTATTTGTGATTTTTTGCATGCTGATTCCACCCTTAAAAATTACATCAATTAGTAAAGTTCCTTTTATTTTACTGTAACGATAAAGTTTAGCACTTACCAACATTCACTCTGAAAATCACTGCTTCCATGCTTTCTCTCACAAAATCGCTGCTTCAAATCTTTCACCCTCAAAATCACTGCTTCCCCGCTTTCATAAACGCTGCTTCACAGCGTGCATAGAGAGAAACTCTATTACCCTGAAAATCACTGGGAATCATTGCTTGCCTATTATCAGCCTGAAAATTGCTATGGGTGCAGGATTGCTACAAAAAGAGAATCCCGCTAGACCAGGGGTAGGGAACTCTGGTCCGCGAGAGCCATATTCCAGTCGGGTTTTTAGGATTTCCCCAATGAATATGCATGAGATCTATGTGCATGCACTGCTTTCAATGCATATTCATTGGGGAAATCCTGAAAACCTGACTGGAATATGGCTCTCGAGGACCGGAGTTCCCTACTCCTGCTCTAGACTATGATGATAAGAGGAAAGGCAAAGTCTTTGTATCATAACTTGAAGAGCAGGGAAGGTGGAATGTTGCAATCCACTGACTTTCTGGCCAGTAAAAGGTGGTTTGATAAATTCCATCACAGGTATGGCCTTCGTCATGCTAGAATGACAGGAGAAGCAGCATCTGCCAACCACGAGGCAGCTAGAGTTTCCTGATACCTTTAAGGAAATTATTGAAGAGAAGGGATATGAACCTGAGCAGGCATTCAATGCTGATGAAACTGCTCTCTTTTGTAAGAAAATGCCAGAGAGGACATTCATTAGCAAAGAGGATAAGCGAGCACCAGGTTTCAAGGCTGCAAGGGATAGATTAACTATGCTGCTTTGTGCAAATGCAGTAGGCCATATGATAAAGCCAACACTGATTTATAAAGCCGCAAACCCCCGAGCCTTGTAGGGAAAAGATAAGTTCCAGCTGCCTGTTTACTGGATGAGCAACAAGAAGGCTTGGACAACCAGAGCTCTGTTCCTAGAGTGGTTTCATCAGTGTTTTGTGCCTGAAGTAAGAAAATACCTGGCCAATAAAGGAATGGAATTCAAGGTTCTGTTGGTATTGGACAATGCCCCTGGACACCCAGAAACACATGAGTTCCACATTGAGGGTATTGATCGTTTATATGCCCCCCAACACATCTCTCATCCAGCCTCTCGACCAGGGGGTAATAAGGACCTTCAAAGCACACTACACACGGTATTCATTGGAGAGGACTCCATGCTATGGATAAAGGCCCCAACGTGGAGAACATCATGAAAAATTGGAAGGACTTCACTATTGCCAATGCCATCAATATTATTGAAAGAGCGGTGAAAGCTGTCAAGCCAGAGACGATGAATTGTGCTGGAAGAATCTTTGGTCTGAATGTGTAAAAAGGGATAATACTGTCAATATCACAGAGCCAGGCCAAGAAATTATGGAAGACGACATTGACTTGACAAAGCAGGTGGGTGGGGAAGGTTTGAAGATATGGACATGGAGGATATACAAGACTTAATAGACACCAGAGCAAATGAACTAATGGAAGATGATCTCATTGACCTGACTGCTCCTGAAGGAGAGGCAATACTAGATGAAGAGGAGGAAGGAGGAGTAGAAGAAGTGCTAGAAGACAAGTTTTCACTGGATAATATTGCAGAGGGCATACGCAGATTCAATGGTGCGATTGACTTTTTCTATGACATCGACCCATCCATGGTATATGCGTTAAAGATGAGGGAGTTAGCAGAAGCAGCAATTTCTACGTACAAAAATATATATAAAAAAATGGTAAGCAGAAGAGCCAGATAGAAATCGCAATGTATTTCCAAAAGATACCTAGTCACTGCCTCTCCATCCACTGTCTCACAATCCACCTCTTCCACCCATGAGGAGGCATCCCCTTCGTCTTAGTCTTCCTCCTACTGAAGACCCACTTCCACTACCTGAGGAGGCCCCTGGTGCTCACTTATCCTCTTCCTGCAGTACTTGTACAGGACGATGAGGATGAAGACACTGCCTGAGTATTTTTTAGTACTGTACTGTATACAGTACAGGTATTCCAGTATTGAACTCTCAATATTGAACTTTCTTTTCCTTGTTGAGAAACCAGTATTCAACTTTTTTTTGCCCTGAGATTATTACTGTACACTACTGTTTTGTTGTGCAATGAATATTGTAGTTCCCCCAAAATTGTGAATTTCAATAGTAATAATAAGTTTCAAGTTTCAAGTTTATTAAAATTTTTGATTAATCGCTTTGTCTTTTTTCAAAGCGATGAACATACATATATATAAATAGAAATAATTAATATTACAATATAAAAAATAAAAATTAAGACATTAATTATACATGACCTTAAAAATTAATTTAAAAAAGAATAAAAAATCCTAAATACATATTTAACAAAACATGAGTAAAAGGAGAAAGGGATAAGAACTACAAAATATAATAAAAGAAGGTTGTTTCCAAAAACCGCAAATAACAGTTGAAAAGTTATTCACGGTTTCAATAGTAAAAACACTGGCTTTTACAAAAAACCGCAAATAACATGTTATTTGCAGTTTTTCCATATTCGCAGCTATGTTCCACCCGCATCCACCGCAAATACGGAGGGAGAAGTGTATGTCTTTTTCTATAGTTGTTACTTATTGCATATTTTAAAGTCATCTGCCTTGACCTCTTTGGAAAAAAAAATGAATATAAATAATTTAACATTTTTTGTGAGTACAGTGTGGTTTGTGTTTTTTAATTTTGTGGTTACCATTATGTATTGAGATTAAATTGTGTGTATATGAAAAATAGATGGAAGAAATTGCATTACAATTAGTACTATTATGGGGTGGGGTCTTTGGAGTTAGGACGGGTCTGGGGCAGAGCTTGGGTGAGGGTACTCGGTTGGTATTTGTTAGGCTTAAGGGGTACTTGGCATGAAAAGGTTGAGAAACATTGCCCTAAGTGACCAGGAGGCTTGCCATCCAAAAAGCTAGAATGCAAATCAGTACTCTGTCTCTATATGCTTGTAGATGGACACACTCCACTAGTCTCTAGCTTCATCTGGTGCTTAATCCTAAGGAACCTAGCATCAGTTAACTGAATTAGCTGACCTCCGCCCAATGTACAAGGAAATAAGGATTTATGGACAAACTGTACAAAGTAGATTAAAAGGACTTGTTCCTTGTTGTGTTTCTTTTTTGGGCCTTCAGCTGAGACAAATGTTCAGGCCAGAAGGGATCCATTTAACCCATATCCCACTGTTGAGAATGTTAACTGCTTCACCTCCCCCTCAGATGGCGATGGCAATGGCAATAAAAAAATTTAAAGCCTCAATATGTATTTGGTAAGTATAGTGCGAAGGGGTGCTGAAAAGATAAGGTTCAATCAATGATCTGAAACAATGTTAAAATATAGAATTTTGTTTCTGTAAATTGGCACTTAATAAAATAACTCTTTCAGCTACGATGGCAAAATAATGCTCAGCAGTTGGTTGGTTAGGTTGAGAACTTTTCAACACCGCCTCGTATTCTAAGGGCACAGCTTCTTAAGAAACAAGCTGTTGACTCAATACCTTAAAATTAATTAGCTGTATGAGCTACAAATCATGTCATACAACCAAGACATCTTTTTCCTCAGAATCATCTTAAAGTTGCCTTGATCCTGCATTTGAAACCAAATGAAAAAGCACACAGCCTCCAAGGATGGGTTAGCATCTAAAGCTGTGTTTTGGCAATACACCTGCATCAGGGTTTTCAAAATGTTCTATAGAGTTGCTTAGGTGATTAGCTGATAAGCTAATTAGCTATTAATTACTCTGGTTAGAGTTTCTGGTTTGTCTTGTTTAGGTGGGAGTGCAATTTTGCCCTAAAGTTGTCCCAAAACAAAGAAAAGGGTTCTCACAAAGGTTTTGCTTGCAATATGCGAGAAGGCCACACTTTGGAAATATATAGTAATCTATTGGTAATATAATTATTTTTATAGGTATATTATTATGACAAAGCAATTACAAATTTAACAGCAAAACCTATCAGTTCTTGTCAAAAACAGTGAGGTACCAATAGCAGTGCAACTAATTATTCCTGCTATAAGCTGATAAGAATACAATATCACCAAAAGAGGACTGGAGCTTTTTATTAGAACTTAAAATCTTCAAAAATTGAACTCCAAAAAATTTCACATGAATAGAAGCATATAGGATACCTATAGAACAACGGTCTCAAACACGCGGCCCGCAGGCTATTTTGCAGCCCGTGATCTGGATGTGATAATCAATTGCTCCCTTGCTGCAGTTGATTTTTCCAGTCAAAGCTGCAGCCGGTGGTGGCGGCTCCTGGCGCCATCCACATCAGCATTTCTCTTCCCCCTTCCCTTCCTTGTGGAGCAGCAGTGTTTCTGGCCGGCTCAGTCGATCGTTCAGTTCAAAGCTGCGGGTGACAGCTCCTCACACTATCCACTCCTGCATTGGAAGCCTCTCTGACGTCACAACATCAGAGAGGCTTCAGACACAAGCGCGGATCTCGCGAGGAGCCGCCACCCGCGGCTTTGAACGGAACGATCGACTGAGCCGGCCAGACACGCTGCTGCTCCACAAGGAAGGGAAAGGGGAAGAGAAATGCTGCTGCATAGGAAAGGGGGACCCTAGGGACATGCTGCTGTACAGGGAGAGGGAGGGAAAGGGGAAGAGAAATGTCTGCTGCACAAGAAAGGGGGAAGGGAAATGCTGCTGTACAGGGAAAGGGAGAGGGAGGGAAGGGGGAAGAGAAATGCCTATGCTGCACTGGAAAGGGGGAAGAGAAATGCTGCTGCACCCAATTGGGGAAAGAGAGGGAAGGAAGGAAGGAGAAGGAAGAGAAGGGAGAGGAGAGGAACAAGAGGTGCCAAGTTCATGGGAGGAAGGGAAGGAAAGGAGATACCAGACCATGGAGGGGGAGGGAAGGAGACAGAAGCCAGATCAGGGGAAAGGAAGGAAAGGAGGGAGAGAGAAAAAGGAAGGAAAGAGATGTCAGATCATGGAAATAGGACGGAAGAAGAGAGAGATAGGAAGGGAAGGTAAGACATGGAAATGTAGATTTTGGAAAGAAAGCAGAAAAATTGAATATTAAGTTAATTCCAAAGATGGATTCAAAGCAGAAAGTGAAGACGGAGAGAAAACCAGTCAAAGGACAAAAAGGCCCTGGAAACATAGTTAAAAGCACAGAAAAATAAAGTCACCAGCCAACAAAGGTAGGGAAAATGATTTTATTTTCAATATAGTGATTGAAATGTGTCAGTTTTGAGAAAGAAAAGATATTAAACTTTAAATGTGAGGGCTGCAAAAAAAAAAAAAAATATATAGAGTACTTGGAGGGCCACAGAAAAAAAATAGTTAATGTCTTATTAAAGAAATGACAATTTTGCATAAGGTAAAACTTTATAGTTTATATATCTTTCCTCTTAACTGTTAAAGGAAAGTTTTATAAACTATAAAGAGTTTTACCTCATGCAAAATTGTCATTTCTTTAATAAGACATTAACTATTTTTTCTGCAGCCCTCCAAGTACCTACAAATCCAAAATGTGGCCCCGCAATGGGTTTGAGTTTGAGACCACTGCTATAAAAGGAAAAGACTCAGACCCACATTATTTAATTCTTGGATGTCTTCTAATCAGCACAAAATCCTCCTATAGGATGTATTTAAACATCTAAAATAAAAAAGTTCTTATTGACATCACTTTGTTCTACAAATCTTATAACAATGGTCCATCCAATAGTGGAAATAAGAGCCTTACTCTAATGAGAGGGGTCAAAATGACTTGAAACTCCAAAAACCAGACCTTCTCTATTCTCCAGACACTTGAAGGGTTTCAGGCTAACTGAGCCCCTTGTACCAAATGTATGGTTGGAAATTATAAACAGAGTGTTACATCAGTAAGTAGGAACTCATGTGGAAGGTTTTATCTGAATGCACCAGGGTTCAACACCACCAAATGCACCAACGTGCTTGGCAGATATTACCCACTCATTTTAAAACACTCCAATAGTGGGCCAGTGTTTTGAAGTAATCACACCACTGCCTCAGTAGAGTGATTCATGGTAGTATACAAAAAATCATCTTTGTCAAATCTCCTCTCCATGAGGCTTGTTTTAATCCACTTGGTTTTTCTTACTCATGTCAAATTTCAGCTTGATTAGACAAAGTTTAGAGGTCATCCCAGCATGCACTGTTTGCTTGTGTGTTGTATATGTAGGTGACTGTGCATGATTAGTTTGTATGGTGGTGTCTAGTTTGTGATCTGTACCGGAAAATTGATTCCTTGGGAAGTCAGCTATCAACTTCTTGACTGCCATGTGAACTGGATGCTCTTTGATTGGTCAATTATCAATATGATGAAAGAAAACCTTTTCCAGAAAGCTATAAATTGGCGCATGAGTCCGTGAGGATGGTATTGGATTAGAGTCAAGATACTGGCACAATGCACAGACTCTTGTGTTAGGAAGTTGAAGAAACTGTCTACTCTCAACACCTATCCAAATAAATCTTTTACAAACAAGGCACTCAGCCATTTCCAGACATCTACCGTATGGTTTCTGTCTGAGCACCTACCAGCAATTGCCTCTTTTGATGACAGAATTGCACCAGAAACAAAACTATGAATTGTGCAAAACTTAGTGTCCACTGTAGAGAGTTGCTTAGGGACAGAAATCCCACTCGTCCCCGTGAGGAATCCCACCCGTCCCTACCTGTCCCCGTGAGGAATCCCCTCCATCCCCGCCCATCCATATAAACTTCAGAAATAGTTATTTCATTTAATTATGCTACTGAATTAAAGGCTCTGGTAGAAACCCATTTACAAATAAGCAAAGAGACTTTATTAATTTGGAAATATTGGGAAGAATACATACTTTGTAAACGGGTTTCTACCAGAGCCTCTAATGTTTATAAATTTTTATCAACACAACTAATATACTACTTTATCCTGAAGCAAAAAAAAATAGAAATATAATTTTTTTCCTACCTTTGTTGCCTGGTTTCTGCTTTCCTCATGTTCTCATTCAATTCCTTCCATCCACTATCTATCTTCTCTCTGCGTCTTCCATTTGCTCTTTTACTGTGCCTCTCCCTTTCTCCCCTCTTCCAAATTGGTCTGGCACCCATCTTCTTCCCTCCGCTCCCCCCATAGTCTGGCATCTCTGTCTTCTTCCCTGCCAGCGTCTTCGCCCCACTCTCTCTTCCCCATTTCCTTTCAGCGTCCTTCTCCTCCGTCTGTCTTCCCCATGTGCTTTCAGTATCCTTCTCCCCCTCTGTCTTCCCCATGTCCTTTCAGCGTCCTTCTCCCCCCATATTCCCCATGTCCTTTCAGCGTCCTTCCCCTGTCTTCCCCATGTCCTTTCAGCGTCCTTCCCCCCCATCTTTCCCATGTGCTTTCAGCATCCTCCCCCTCTGTCTTTCCCAGTGCTTTCAGCGTCCTTCTCCCCCCTCTGTCTTTCCCAGTGCTTTCAGCGTCCTTCTCCCCCCTCAGTTTTACCCACTTCCCTTAAGCGTCTTTTCCTCTCCACTCCACCTTTCCTCCCTTTTTCCCTCCCTGCCCCTTATCTTCAGGGCGCTTCCCCGCCCGACTGATAACAGAACAGGCCTGGTCCGACAAACCTCCCTGCCCTGAATCCAGCTACTGTAAGAAGGTAATTTAGATTCGTGACTACAGGGCACGGAGGTTTGTCGGACCAGGCCTGTTGTCGGTCGGTCGGTCGGGGGAAAGCACCATGAAGGTAAGGGGATCTGGCCGGCTCTGCACCCCCGCTAAGGCTGCCCCAGGGTGGACCGCCCCCCCCTTAGTACGCCACTGCCTTGAATTTTTCCTACCTGCCCTGCCGCAGCACACAGCTGACCAGAAGTCTTCCTGATGTCAGCTCTGACGTTGGAGGGAGGGCTTTGCTTAAGCTCTCCCTCCGACGTCAGCGCTGACATCATGGAAGACTTCCGGTCGGCTTTATGCTGCGGCAGGACAGGTAGGGAACAGAAGACGAGCCTCGCGGCTCGAGTGCATCCAACCCCATAGGAATCCCGCAACCCTAGGGGGCGTCCCCACGGGATCCCCTTGACCCAAAGGGGGAACCTGCAGGATTCCCGTTGCCCCGATCCCGTGCAGCTCTCTAGTCCACTGTTGGCAGACACATCACTATGTCGCATGTGTACAGATGAAACAAAACCTGTGACCTTTGAAAGTCTTATAAGAGAGCACAATCATTTTTTGATCTCCTAATTGAAGGAGGAACAACAGAAGCAAAAATATTCTAGAAGAAACATCCCACAGAGTGGACTGACAATCCAGTTTTCAAGGAACTTTAGAATCAGGCATCCAAACTAACTGTTAATGATGTGGTGGAATAAGGGATAAGCCTAATTGAAAAATACAATACTTTAACAAAAGATGAAGAACAAAAGCAATTTGTTCTTTAGCTAGTGGCCAAACACTGAAAGAAGTTTCCTTCTATGTAAAAGGTGGTTCTTATGTCATAGACCATTGATTATATGTCAAATGCACAAGAAGTACGATATACTGTTAAGCTTAGTGGTAGTTTAAAAAAAAAAAAAATAGCGAGGTGGGGTGACCTCTAAACTTTGTTTTAAGTACAATTTTGTGTGTTTTTAATTTTTGTATAAAGGAATAAAATTAGCCTTGTGGACAAATGAAATGTGTTAATTTTTTGGACCACCCTACTGCCTCGGGCACTTTTAAGGATCTCTTCGCTTCTGTAATACAAATTGGATATTGTCAATGAATTTGTGCCAAACTATCAATACAATCTTATACAATTGTGTAATACCCACTAAGCAGAAGACTGTCATTGCCTCTGTGGACACTAATATAGTGGCCCAATGTGTTGTACAACTGTTTAAAACTCAGAGAAACCAATCCAGCTCTTTACTTCAGTGTGATTGGATCTCTTTTCACCTGTTTAAAAAAAAAAAAACAACAACTCTCAACAAAACATGCTAACCATTCATACATACAGTCAACAGTTCTTAGAATTTTCAAGGTTTCATTCAGAATCCAAAAAAAAGAAGCACTCAAAAAATAAAACAAGTTCATCATTCCATTCAAACTTTGTGCTATCCAAAACTGCTCCCGCTGTTGTAGCTTCTATGTTAATCTTGGGGGCTACAAGGGACATGTTCTAATATGAAACATAAATCTTTCTACATATATTTAATGGCACAGTTTTACATTCACATATAAATATTTTAAATTTTCTAGAAGTTTCTCTAACATATTCTAGTGTAATAGGTGTGTCATTCTGGACAGTAGGGTATGCTCCCAGTGCTTATGAACTGTGCAGAAAGAGAATGGATTCTTCAACTCTTCTCCAAAGGGCTCTGTTGCCCTCTTCACTCTTTCCTTCTGTATGTGAGTTGGAAGGTGTCAGCTCCCAGGTGCAGGGGAAATCTTTATCAGTGTGGGAAAAAAGCAGATTTGGGGCTGCAGCCATCAGATTAATTTCTTGGGGACCTGTTTTGCCAGCATACAGAAAACTTTGTGGAGGTCTGGGTCCTTATCCCTAGTAGCTTATCTTGCCTATTGAATCACAAGGGCTGGAGTGCAGGCTTTTAGGCATCTGCAGGAGGCTTGGGCTCTTCAGTATGCCAGCTGAGATTTTGTTTCTCCCCTCCCCCCCTTCACATGCGCAATTCCACGGGGATTCAGGATAAGTCTGATTGGAAGCCCGAAGAGCTCAGCGTTTGGAGGTTTGGCTGATTGAGGCAGGGATTCTCACAGATCCAGCTGTTTCTTAGAGCACATCACAGTGAGTAAGGCTATTACAACCTATGGCAAAAGGGGGAGGGGAATCTGAATAACCTTTTTTTTTTTTTTTTTTTAAGGTTTCTGCCACATCCTGTAGGGGTTCCCCATCTCTATAATCCTGTCTTCAGATTATCTGAAGAATCGGCCTGTAATATATGATAAATTATGCAAGCTAATACTATTAAATATTGAACTAAGGCCAGTACTGGGCAGACTTGCATGGTCTGTGTCTGTATTTGGCCATTTGGGGGAGGATGGGCTGGAGAGGGCTTCAATGGCTGTGAGGGTTTAGATGGGATGGAGTAGGTTTTAACGGAGATTTCGGCAGTTGGAACCCAAGCACAATACTGGGTAGAACTTTGGATTCTTGCCCAGAAATAGCAAAGAAGAAAAAAATTTAAATGGAATCAGGTTGGGCAGACTAGATGGACCATTCAGGTCTTTATCTGCCATCATCTACTAAGTTACTTTAAACTTAATTTGCCTCTCAACCGATAACCAATGAAGATTCTTATATGCTAATGCAATACTTTCATAGTTTTCTAGACCAAAAATTAAAAGCATTTGCAATTTTTTTGATAAATTTTGATGTTCAAATATAAAGAATTACAGTAATCAAGTTGAGATAGCACATCTGAACCAACAGTGCAAAATGATATTCAAAAAAGCATGACTTCACTAATCCTAGGTTTCTTCATAATATATAAAATCTTCCTCCATGAATTAAAAATTTAACCTTCAAATGTAAAAGAATAGTCTAAAAGAATACCCAAAAATTTAGACGTTTTATCTACTTACAGGGTAGTACCTGATTGTAGAATAAGAAATGAAGGAACAGAAGATAGTGAATTATGAAACCAAAGAACCTTCGTCTTATTTGCATTCAATTTCAATTTAGTAGTAGAAGCCAAATCTCCAATTCTATTCATGCAATCAGTGATCTTAGCTGAAATGTTCTCTGTTTTTGAACTTAACAGAATTAATTAAAAATATATATCAATGTAGGATAATGTGCAAACTTTGACAAACTTTTTACAGAGTATTCAAAAAGATATTAAAAGGTGTAGAAGGAAAAGAAGAGCCCTATGGCATTCCACAGAAAGAAGCTCAGCTCCTAGAAAAGGTTCCATCCTTCAGCACACTATATAATTCCTGTTTACTAAAAAAATTAAACCAATTAAGTACAGATCCACCTAGACCCAATTTGTTGATCAACAAAATATGATCGACTGAGTCAAATGCTGCACTATTTTATTTATTTATTTATTTAAAGTATTTCAGTTATCTAAGCAGTTTACAATCAGGTACTCAATTATTTCCCTCTGTCCCAGTGGGCTCGCAATCTATTTAACGTACCTGGGGCAATGGAGGATTGCTTAACTTTAGTTGTTAATGTTAGCAAGATGCTGGGTTGTTATATTAGTGTCTGCAGAGATCATGATTGTCTTTTACTTAGTAGGTGTAAAACAATTGTGTTAAATTACATTGATAACTTGGCATAGATTTATTTGTCTTATTTGTATTACAGAAAAAGTCCTTAAAAGTCCCTGAGGTAGCAGTGCAAAACCTGGCCACTGTTGGATGGACCATCATTGTCTTAGAAGTGTTCCATAAGTCTTTTAACATTATATTGATTTCACTAAATGAATCGGATTGTGTGTTTGTTTTTTTATGTTTAAATTTGTTCCAATGGGAAGTTTTTATGCCAAAGATCAGAAGACAACCGAGCATGAAGTACTGTGGTGTCTCGTCCTCCTATAATAGGTGATGACATATATGCTTCCATTCACAGGAGTAGTTTCTGGAGTTCAAAGTTTAACCTTCAAAATTAAACAATATCATAGAAGATAAGTAATTTTGTTTCTATCTTGTTGTTACCAGATTGCACAGCACAGAGCTTGACTAAGGAGATTTTTTATGCCAGTGAGGTTCGCTACCCTCTATACCTTTAGCCATATCTTTGCTTGGCAAGAGTTGGGTTCTGAGGCCTATTCCTTCTCTTAAGTTTTTGATTGAGCCTGTGCTGGCAGTGCATATTGCACATTTAATATCTTATGCTTAGTACCTAGCATGTTTCAAGATGGATGAGTTTTGAATCAGTTAAATACATTTAATATACAGGATGCTATCAGTTAGGTTTCTGTACTACTTTAAGAATTATTTGATCAGACTTTTTTACACTGTCTCATCTGACAAGGTTGACTTTGTGGATGATGGCAAGTGCATTGTAGTCAGAGAGAAACATAAGATGGACGTCCTTAGTCAAGCTGGTGACAGTCATAGAGAAAGAAAGCAAATGAAAATGCTACCGGACCAAAAACTAATAAAACAGCGGTTTAAAAAAAAACTAAAAACTCTTTGACATAAAAGTATCAGTAAAAGTGATTCATACTGTTTATATAATTTTAATAGTTATTCAGTTCTCTGTTATGATTATCAGCAGATCTAAGGGCCAGCATTAATCTAAGATTATAAAAGTGAAACTGATAGTACTACATACCTACTAAAGACTGTTTACTACTTATAGAAAATTAAAACCAGGAAAACTGCAAGTCTGCATGAATCTGAGGTTCTGGTGACATCACAAAACATTCAACCTTTGGTTCTTATGACATCAGCAGAACTTTGTCCCTTAGTGGCTATGTAAGCTTGTTCAAGTCTGTCAGTATCTATTTACAAGGTCACCTATCCACAATATTCAAGATCAACTCTAAGAAAAGAGTGAGGCAAGGTGTTACCTGTAACATGTTAATATCTATTATGCACCCTTCCTATAACTAATTCAATGTATTGGAGTTGCAGACCATGAGAATCTGGATGACCTTTTGATGATAAGCCTTTTGGTGGTCTTATAACCTTCCAGCGCTAGTCCTCAGTCCCTTGTAATGCATCATGTACGGTATGTTGTTTATACCTATTATTATTATGTATCTGATATCTCCATAGTTGTGAAGAAGGAAGGGGAAAGCCAGTGATCAACTGGGTTCTATGGCATGACTCCAAAAAACAAATTGGGCTGAGCAGTTGGGCCTTATGATCTTTATCTGCCATCATATTCCATGATTCAATCAGAGCCATAGCAAATAGTCTGGCATTCCTACAAATAGAGAGAAAGCATACTGTACTTGTTTGAAATGTAAAATTTTAATATTACAAGCATATTAATTTTTTCTGTACATAACACCTTTAGTTCAAGAACATATCTGAGCTTCACCCTACTAGAAAGGTAGTAGAGGTGTACTCTCTCCTTGCTTTTAAATTAGATCATCTGATAAGATGGAAATAAAGATTAACCTATATACATACATACTCAAATAAATAAAATGTGTTAGCTTTGATTGGACTAACCTAACAATAGCATAATTAGCTTTTAGGAGTGATTGATTTTAAGAACCATTTACCCAAATTATATGCAGGTAAAATGTTTGCACACAAAACTGAGAGACAGCAGAATATTTCACAACTGGGTGCCTTCATCCAGTGGAGCCTAAGTGGGGAAAAATAACTTCTAGAAGTTGTTTTTTTTTAAAGACTTGCCACACATATACTGCACTTCCTACACTTCCAGTATTGCACCATCATGCAATTTGTACTAAGCTTACAGAATTCAACCCCTACAGGAGTTGGGTTTGCATCCTGCAATCCTTGGAGAATACCTGCTAAAGGTAAATTAACTTAGGGTTCCTTTTACAAAGCTCTGTTAACAATTCCAGCACGGCAAATGAATGGACTTCATTTCAGTTGCTGCTCTGGAACCACTAACTTGGCTTTGTAAAAGAAGCCCTTGGTTTTTTCCAAGGATTAGCAGGATAACAAGTCCTCAGATCAGGAGTTTTTAAACGATAGGTTGCCCTTTTAATATATAAGAGGAAAGAATGGAAGAGCCTGCAAACAGTTTAACAACAATATTTTTGTTATCAACAGACCTTTCTCACCTTGTATATGTGTGTGTTTCTTTAACAAAGGCAGTCTGGAAATTAAAAGAATTGATTTTAAGAAAGATGAACTTTTGTTCTAAACCTTAAAGAAATTCTGAAGGTCTTTTTCTCCACTTCCTTATATTTTTTAAAAAATACTATCTTTTTGGTTTTTTAAAAAAACATTTTGGGTGTTTTAGGCAGTAATATTGGCCTTCCATATAGTTGCCTAAGTATATTTTTGCTATTCATTTTTTTGTAATCGAAATCACCCATTACTATATTGTTGCTCATTTTGCCAGCTTTCCTAATCTCTTCAGTCTGCTCATTTTGTCCCAGGGAATGATAGTATAAACCCTACCTGTATATTCCTTCCCTTCACACATGGAATTTCTATCCATATAGTATGATCAGTTTGTCCCTTCAGAATTAAAAGGGCAACCTATCATTAAAAAATCCTGATCTGAGGACTTGTTATCCTGCTAATCCTTGGAAAAAAACAAGGGCTTCTTTTACAAAGCCAAGTTAGTGATTCCAGAGCAGCAACTGAAATGAAGTCCATTCATTTGCCGTGCTGGAATTGTTAACAGAGCTTTGTAAAAGGAACCCTAAGTTAACTTACCTGTAGCAGGTATTCTCCAAGGATTGCAGGATGCAAACCCAACTCCTGTAGAGGTTGAATTCTGTAAGCTTAGTACAAATTGCATGATGGTGCAATACTGGAAGTGTAGGAAGTGCAGTATATGTGTGGCAAGTCTTAAAAAAAAAAACCTTTTAGAAGTTATTTTTCCCCACTTAGGCTCCACTGGATGAAGGCACCCAGTTGTGAAATATTCTGCTGTCTCTCAGTTTTGTGTGCAAACATTTTACCTGCATATAATTTGGGTAAATGATTCTTAAAATCAATCACTCCTAAAAGCTAATTATGCTAGTGTTAGGTTAGTCCAATCAAAGCTAACACATTTTATTTATTTGAGTATGTATGTATATAGGTTAATCTTTATTTCCATCTTATCAGATGATCTAATTTAAAAGCAAGGAGAGAGTACACCTCTACTACCTTTCTAGTAGGGTGAAGCTCAGATATGTTCTTGAACTAAAAACGCTAGCATGGCTTTGTAAAGGAGGGGAAAAATTTCTTGTTAAACTTGGCAAGAGTGGAAGTGAAATCAGGGACATGTTAGTCCAAATATATGGGGATAATGCCATGAAGAAAACAGCAGTGTACAAATGGATTAAATGTTTATTTGAGGGGGAAAAGTGTAACTGATGACAAAAAAGGTCAGGGAGGCCAGTAACAAGTAGAACTGATGAAAACATTGCAAAAATTAATTGACTTGTGCATCAAAATCGTCAGCTGTCTGTGAGAAGCATAGCAGACCAAATAAACATCGACAGAGAAACAGGAAAATCTTAACTGAAAATCTTGGCATGAGAAAGGTGTGAGCAAAAATGGTCCCAAAGGAGCTCACCAATGAACAAAAGTAAAGGAGAGTCGAAGTTTGCCAAGACCTTTTGGAGAGGCAAGATGATGTTTTCGGCCATGTTATCACTGGTGATGAAACGTGGACGTACCAATATGGCCCTGAAACAAAGCATCAAAGTGCACAATGGAAGCCATTTCTCTACAACCAAAAATATTCTGCCAGTCCAAAGCAAGAGTCAAAACATTGTTGTTAACCTTTTCCGATATCAGAGGGATTGTTCATTATGAATTTGTACCAACTAGACAAACAGTTAACCAAGTTTACTATTTGGAAGTGCTGAAAAGGCTGTGTGAAAAAGTTAGACAAAAACAACTTGAACTTTTTGCCAACAACTCATGGCTCTTGCATTACGACAATGTACCAGCCTATATGGGCACTGTCTGTAAGGGACCTTTAGCCAGAAAGCAAATAATTGCATTGAAACACCCTTCCTACTTACTTATCTGCCCCAATGACGTTTTTCTTTACCCGAAGATAAAGGAAATATTAAAAGAAAGACATTTTGATGACATTCAGAACATCAAGGATAATATAACGGCAGCTCTGATGGGCATTCCAGAAAATGAGTTCCAAAATTGCTTTGAAGGGTGGACTAGATGCTGGCATCGGTGCATAGCTTCCCAAGGGGAGTATTTGTGATATACAGCAATGAGGTATGTAGTACTTTTTCTAGGATGAGTTTGCAAACTTAATTTCTAATATCCCATTATTGTACAAAACAATCACACAATAATAATATCGAACATCAAATCAGTAACTATCCTGCAGTCCTATCCCTGTGGTATGCCTCGTGGATAAGATATATTAGCAGCAGAAGATCCTGATCTTTGGAGTATTCTCTAACCCAAATGATTGTAAAACACATACACTTCCATTTTCTGAATGGAAGCCATCCTAATATAAAAGTAGGCAAGAAAAAAAAGAGTCTAACCCTCATTAACTTAGGGGAAAACATCTGAAATATAAAAATAACTAAATAGATCTCCATTACTGGACACATAATAAATAAACTCTAATAACACATGTATTCCAAGCATCACAAAGGTGCTTATTTTAGCAGTGTTTGCATTTTGGACATGCATAACCTGGCATTAGACATCTATCATGCATAGGCATCTAAGTTCCAAATCTACAAAGCTAGAATATGAATGTCTATAACTGAAGAATGTCCAAATGATAAGGGGGAATGGTCTGGGTGTATTTTGGGCAGGATTAGAATGGGCCCCCCCCAAAAAAAAAAAAAAGTTTGCTCTCTATTTCAGAAGATAAATGAATGTCTATTTTCATAAAAGTGGACATTGGGAGTTAGACCTGCTACATAGGACATCCAGATGTTGCGGTTGAGTAATGATCCATTGGATGGATTGGGGAAGGTCACTTTATTCATTCCCCAATGGTTGGTGCCCTCTCCTCCACCCCGAAAAGCAAAACTGGCAAGGGATACTGGTCTCCGTAAAAGCATCAGGAGAAATAGACATATGTTTCTAAAATGGCTTACATAACGGTTATGTTCTAGCAGCACATAAATGTCTATATGCTAGGTACTTGAAGACAGGATACTGGGTTAGATGGACCATTGGTCTGACCCAGTAAGGCTATTCTTATTTTCTTAGCATATGAATGTCTATGCCTTCTACAACTGATCTTTTGGACATTAATTTTATTAAAATGGATGTTCATACTGCATGTCATTAGCACATGAAGGTTCATGTCACCATGTATTATAGAACAGATTCTACGCTGGAAGATCCTGTTCTGAGATTCTAGCAGAAGTTCAGATGTCCCAACTTGGATATTAAATTCCAATTTAAATGTCCTTTTTAAAATGCCGCTCCACATTACAGACTTACACACATAAATGAGGATCATGGGAATCCTGCAGAGATGGAAGCAAATTGAAACAAGATTCTCCTGGGAATGGGAAAAGTTTCTGCAGGATTCCTTTGGGAGTGTAGTTAAAAATCTCCGGCGATGCCAGAATGATGCTTGGAATGCACTGAGTGAGGCAATTGGAGCATCAGAACAAGACTTGGAATGGCCAGTGAGGCAGCTCAGAACATCAGATGACGCTTAGAACACTCATTGGTTGAATGGTAGATACTGCCCAATAAACTGCAGGGGGATTTTGGAATCAGAAGGAAATATTTACTTATTTTAAAAAAAACATATAGCCCATCTAAGACCTAAGAGGACTATGAGACAGAGACTGTGTCTGAATTCAAAAGGGCCTAGGCACGTGGGATCTCTTGGAGAGAGAAAGAGATAATGGTTACTGCGGATGGGCAGACTAGATGGGCCATTTGGCCTTTATCTGCCATCATGTTTCTAAGTTTCTATGACTCCTACAGGAACAATTGGGGATAGGATGGATCTTAGTGGGAATGGATTAGATTCCAGTAGGGACAGGTAGGGATGGGTAAACTTTCTGTCTCCATGCAGCTCTCTACCTGTACATCTCCCAATTGTAAAATTGTTTTTAAGCACAGCATCAGTAGAAGCCTTTGAAAACAAAAACACAATACAAGGGTAATTTTGTATCAACCCACCTAATTTGTGCAGATAGTACGTGCACATATATATTCCTTTTTGAAAACTGTCCAACTGAAAAGTGCCCCACATAGTTACAGCTGCTAATTGAGAAATTTTTATATGTATATGAATACATTTGAATATTCAAAACTATGCATGTAAATCCAAATCCTGCCCAAGCTGTATTCCAAAAATTCTACTACTTGCCCTTAGGTAAAAGCATAGACAAAATGATATTATGTGGGCCCTTTTGTTCATGTGGAGGATAACTTCACAAAGAGGAACCTAAAAGTTCCTAAAACAGCACTTAGTTATGTGTATTTTATAAATGCCATATCTATGTGCCTTTAATAACTATGGCCCCTTTTTATCAAACCGTGGTAGAGCATTTTAGCATGGGCTAGCGAGGCAAATGCTCCAACGCTCATAGGAATTGAATGAACATCAGAGCATTTACATCACTGGCCCACGCTAAAAGATAAAAGAGGTCCCTATGGTAGAACAGAGATTTTATGTAATATGCAATGTGCATATATATTACAATTCTAACCCTGCTCCACTCCAATTTGATCTGCCTATAACAATCTTTGGGTGTGCCTACTTTTTATGCATGATATCATCAGTTTTAGATGAGCCATTTACTATGTGTAAAACATGCTTGACATGAAGAAAAGGTTTAACAAAATTACTGTCATGGGGATAATTTTACAAAAGGGTGCTTATGTGAAATGTACTTTTATAAAGGCTTTATTATAAAAGAAAATAGGACTAGGCATCAAACCCAACCTCAGTCATGGAAATCTTTAGATGCTGCTAAAAGAATAGTCGATCTCTCTAGATTTATATAGTAAATGATAATAATATAGTATTTGTAGTGTATAATGGACCATCAAAGGTGCCACTTGGAACAAAAAGCTTTCACAGAGGATTAATGAGACTAAGCCAACATGGATTTTAGTCAAGGGAAATCTTGCCTCGCCAATCTACTACATTTCTTTTAATGGGGAATAAACATGTGGGTAAAGACATTTGCCAAAGTACCTCATGAAAGACTTTCTGAGGGTTAGGAAGTAATGTCCTATTATGGATTAAGAACTGATTAAAAGATGCAAAACAGAAAGTAAGGTTAAATGGTCAATATTCTCAATGGAGAAGGGTAAATAGTGAGGGTTCACTGGGGTCAGTGCTGGACCGCTGCTTTTTAACATATTTATCAGTGATGTAGAGATTGGAATAACTAGTGAGATAATTAAATTTGCTGATGACACAAAGTTGTTAAATTGCAAGAGGACTTTGTGAGACTGGGCATCAAAATGGCAGATGGCATTTAGATCTGGATTCTACAAAGTGCATCCCGATTTTAGGCAGCTGTAGGCGTCCTACAGCTGTCTAATCAGCCAATCAGGACGCATGTTTTTTTTTTTAATGCTCCCCAGGCTGGCCACCTATATTGAAGGTGCATCCGGGAGTCTAGGGAGGCACGCAAGACCGCCTAAGCTCGTCTAAGAGCCTTAGGTGAACCTAGGCGGCCCTATGCGGCTTCCTAGTAGAGGGAGAGACGCTTACAATGTAGGCCAGCAAAATGCTGGCCTACGTAGTAAGTAGACGTGGCTGCTATACTTATTGCGGCAAGGGATCTCCCTGTTGCGATAAGTATAGTGGCCGCTGCTGCCTGCCCCCCCCCCCCAATCATCAGCAGGAGGGTGCCCAATCCCGGAAGGTCGCCCACCCAACACCCCCGATCGCCGGCAGGAAGGTGCCTAAACCCTCCTGCCGGAAGACCGCCCACCCAACACCCCAATCACCGGCAGGAGGATGCCCAACCCCTCTTGCCGGAGGACGCCCCCAGTCCAAACCCCCCCACATGCCCCCTATGTTAACACCGCCCCCGCTCTAATAGCCCCCTGATGATCCCCCTTAACCTCCCCCTCAAACTAACCTCTAAATTGTTGGCCAGCTGGCTAGGTCTTGCTGCCATCCAGCCGGAAGGCCCGCCTCATCGAAATGAGGCAGGCCCGCACCTTCCTGGCCCATCCCTGCTGAGCCTAAGGCCTGATTGGCCCAGGCTCTAGAAGCTAGTGATAGGGGGGGGGGGGAAAAGGCAGCCACAGCCGCTATACTTATCGCGGCAGGGAGATCCCTTGCCCCGATAAGTATAGTGGCCGCGTCTCTTTACAATGTAGGCCAGCATTTTGCTAGCCTACATTGTAAGCATCTTTCCCTCTAATAGGGAGATGCGTAGGGCTGCCTAGGTTCTTGCGAGCCTGCCTGAGGAGCATTTTTATTTAAAAAACGTGCGTCCTGATTGGCTGATTAAATAGCTGTAGGATGCCTTCAACTGCCTAAAATCGGGACGCACTTTGCAGAATCTGGGCCATAATGTTAGCAAGTGCAAAGTGATGCATGTGGGAAAGAGGAACCTGAACTATAGCTACATATACAGGGTTCTACATCAGCAGTCACCGCTCAGGAAAAGAATCTAGGTTCATCATTGAGGATACATTGAAAGCCGCAGCTAAGAAAACAAATAGAATGTTCAGAACTATCCGGAAAGGAATGGAAAATAAAGATGAGAATGTTATAATGTCCTTTTATTCAGCGTCATCTCCCCACTCTCTCTTCCCCATTTCCCTTCAGCATTTGTTCCTCTCATCCCCACCTCCTCTCTCCACTTCCCTTCAGCACCCTTTGCGTGGTCCAGCAGCCTCCTCCATCCCTCCCTTCCGCTCACCACAGTCCACTCCCTCCGTTCCTTCCTCTTACCTTCGCTGGTGATTTTTATTTTTCTCTCAACAAGCAGCTGGAGCCTTGAAGTCGCATGCGGCTGCTGGAAACTCCTCCTCTGACACAACTTCCTATTTCCAGTTTTCTGTCAGCCACATGGACTTCAAAGCTCCGGCTGCTTATTGAGAGAAAATTAAAAATCGCCATGAAGGTGAAGGGAGGGAGATGCCTGGATGGTGATGATCGTTAGGAAGGAGGGAGGGGGCTGCTGGACCACATGATCGGTGACTGCATGCATTCATAAGAACATAAGAATAGCCTTACTAGGTCAGACCAATGGTTCATCAAGCCCAATAGACCATTCTTATGATAGCCAACTCAGGTCACTAGTACCTGGCCAAAACCTAAGAAGTAGCAATATTCTATGCTACCGATATAGGGCAAGCAGTGGCTTCCCTGAAGTTTTCTCCTCTTTAGGGCAGCTCCGTTTTACTCGGGAGCTGCCCCAACCCAACCAGACCTCGGCAACCGCAAGGGAAGGAGTTGGTCAGGTGTGGGAGGCCAACTCCACCCCAATGGCCCTTGTGGCGCTCCCTACCTAAAAATGTTTCACTTCTTCAAGGCAGCTCCGTTTGATTCAGGAGCTGCCCCAACCCGACCAGACCTCAGCATACGCAAGGGAAGCAGTTGGAAGGCCAACTCCATCCCCAATTGCCCTTGCGAAGCTCCTTCTCTTTTCCAAAAAAAACCAAAACAAAAAACCACCTCTCCAACCCATAGGACCACCTACAACCGCACGCTCAACAACTCATACCCTTATTGTGCACAATGAAACTGACAACACAAAAACAAAAGCAAACTATCCTACTGATCATCCTGCTCCTAACTAACTGGAAAGCAGCAGCTAACAACATCTCCCCAATTCCAATTATTACAACTATCAACAGAATTCACCACCCAACCAGGAGAACCACAGTGGACAGGCACATAAATTACCAGACCTATATATAGTAACATAGTAACATAGTAGATGACGGCAGATAAAGACCCGAATGGTCCATCCAGTCTGCCCAACCTGATTCAATTTAAATTTTTTTTTTTTCTTCTTCTTAGCTATTTCTGGGCAAGAATCCAAAGCTTTACCCGGTACTATGCTTGGGTTCTAACTGCCGAAATCTCTGTTAAGACTTACTCCAGCCCATCTACACCCTCCCAGCCATTGAAGCCCTCCCCTGCCCATCCTCCACCAAACGGCCATACACAAACACAGACCATGCAAGTCTGCCCAATAACTAGCCTAGTTCAATATTTAATATTATTTTCTGATTCTAAATCTTCTGTGTTCATCCCACGCTACTTTGAACTCAGTCACAGTTTTACTCTCCACCACCTCTCTCGGGAGCGCATTCCAGGCATCCACCACCCTCTCCATAAAGTAGAATTTCCTAACATTGCCCCTGAATCTACCACCCCTCAACCTCAAATTATGTCCTCTGGTTTTACCATTTTCCTTTCTCTGGAAAATATTTTATTCTACGTTAATACCCTTTAAGTATTTGAACGTCTGAATCATATCTCCCCTGTCTCTCCTTTCCTCTAGGGTATACATATTCAGGGCTTCCAGTATCTCCTCATACGTCTTCTGGCGCAAGCCTCCTATCATTTTCGTCGCCCTCCTCTGGACCGCCTCAAGTCTTCTTACGTCTTTCGCCAGATACGGTCTCCAAAACTGAACACAATACTCCAAGTGGGGCCTCACCAATGACCTGTACAGGGGCATCAACACCTTCTTCCTTCTACTGACTACGCCTCTCTTTATACAGCCCAGAATCCTTCTGGCAGCAGCCACTGCCTTGTCACACTGTTTTTTCGCCTTTAGATCTTCGGACACTATCACCCCAAGGTCCCTCTCCCCGTCCGTGCATATCAGCTTCTCTCCTCCCAGCATATACGGTTCCTTCCTATTATTAATCCCCAAATGCATTACTCTGCATTTCTTTGCATTGAATTTTAGTTGCCAGGCATTAGACCATTCCTCTAACTTTTGCAGATCCTTTTTCATATTCTCCACTCCCTCTTCGGTGTCTACTCTGTTACAAATCTTGGTATCATCTGCAAAAAGGCACACTTTTCCTTCTAACCCTTCAGCAATGTCACTTACATACATATTGAACAGGATTGGCCCCAGCACCGAACCCTGAGGGACTCCACTAGTCACCTTTCCTTCCTTCGAGCGACTTCCATTAACCACCACCCTCTGGCGTCTGTCCGACAGCCAGTTTCTGACCCAGTTCACCACTTTGGGTCCTAACTTCAGCCCTTCAAGTTTGTTCAACAGCCTCCTATGAGGAACTGTATCAAAGGCTTTGCTGAAATCCAAGTAAATTACATCTAGCATATGTCCTCGATCCAGCTCTCTGGTCACCCAATCAAAAAATTCAATCAGGTTCGTTTGGCACGATTTACCTTTTGTAAAGCCATGTTGCCTCGGATCCTGTAACCCATTAGATTCAAGGAAATACACTATCCTTTCTTTCAGCAACACTTCCATTATTTTTCCAACAACTGAAGTGAGGCTCACCGGCCTGTAGTTTCCTGCTTCATCCCTGTGACCACTTTTATGAATAGGGACCACATCCACTCTCCTCCAATCCCCAGGAATCACTCCCGTCTCCAGAGATTTGTTGAACAAGTCTTTAATAGGACTCGCCAGAACCTCTCTGAGCTCCCTTAGTATCCTGGGATGGATCCCGTCTGGTCCCATCGCTTTGTCCTCCTTCAGTTTTTCAAGTTGCTCATAAACACCCTCCTCCGTGAACGGCGCAGAATCTACTCCATTTTCTCGTGTAACTTTGCCAGACAATCTCGGTCCTTCTCCAGGATTTTCTTCTGTGAACACAGAACAGAAGTATTTGTTTAGCACATTTGTTTTCTCCTCATCACTCTCCACATATTTGTTCCCAGCATCTTTTAGCCTAGCAATTCCATTTTTTATCTTCCTCCTTTCACTAATATATCTGAAAAAATTTTTATCTCCCTTTTTTACATTTTTAGCCATTTGCTCTTCCGCCTGTGCCTTCGCCAAACGTATCTCTCTCTTGGCTTCTTTCAGTTTCACCCTGTAGTCCTTTCTGCTCTCCTCTTCTTGGGTTTTTTTATATTTCATGAACGCCAACTCTTTCGCCTTTATTTTCTCAGCCACTAGGTTGGAGAACCATATCGGCTTCCTTTTTCTCTTGTTTTTATTGATTTTCTTCACATAAAGGTCAGTAGCCATTTTTATCGCTCCTTTCAGCTTAGACCACTGTCTTTCCACTTCTCTTATGTCCTCCCATCCTAACAGCTCTTTCTTCAGGTACTTTCCCATTGCATTAAAGTCCGTACATTTGAAATCTAGGACTTTAAGTATCGTACGGCCGCTCTCCACTTTAGCCGTTATATCAAACCAAACTGTTTGATGATCGCTACTACCCAGGTGAGCACCCACTTGAACATTAGAGATACTCTCTCCATTTGTGAGGACCAGATCCAATATCGCTTTTTCCCTTGTGGGTTCCGTCACCATTTGTCTGAGCAGAGCCTCTTGAAAGGCATCCACAATCTCCCTACTTCTTTCCGATTCCGCAGACGGAACATTCCAGTCCGCATCCGGCAGGTTGAAATCTCCCAACAGCAGAACCTCCTCTTTCCTTCCAAACTTTTGGATATCCACAATCAGATCCTTATCAATTTGCTGCGATTGAGTCGGAGGTCTGTAGATTACACCCACGTAGATATAAGTTCCATCTTCTCTTTTCAGAGCAATCCATATCGCTTCTTCCTCTCCCCAGGTCCCTTGCATTTCGGTCACTTGGATATTGATCTTTACATAGAGAGCTACTCCTCCACCTTTATGACCATCTCTGTCCTTCCTAAAAAGATTATATCCCGGTATGTTTGCATCCCATCCATGTGATTCACTGAACCATGTCTCTGTGATAGCAACAATATCTAGATCTGCCTCTAATATCAGGGCTTGCAGATCATGAACTTTGTTGCTTAGACTGCGAGCATTTGTGGTCATCGCTTTCCAGCTATTTTTCAGCGATAATCTCCTTTTTCGTATGGATTTTTGTGTCGTTTCACTTTCCGTTGCAATACTAAGAAATGAGTTGCTGATATTGCTTATGTTGAAGCCTTTACTACTATCACATCTTTTCTTTTGCCGGGGATGGTCTCTATAATTGTCCTTCGTACATACACCACCCCCACCTTCTAGTTTAAATGCCTAGAAAAATATTGTCTAAATTTCTCTGCAAGGTTTCTTTTTCCTGCTGTAGTAATATGTAGCCCATCAGTGCAATATAGCTTCTTGCCTTCCATGTATTTCCCAATCCTCCTATGTACCTGAAGCCTTCTTGATGACACCAGGCTCTGAGCCATCTATTAAAGTCCTCTGTGTTTTTCACTCTTTGCTCTCCTTTTCCATATGCAGGCAGTATTTCAGAAAAAGCTAAAGTCTTTACAAAAGGTTTCACGCCCTCACCAAGCTCCCGAAAAGCTTTCTGTGCTGCAAGTGTGGAGTTGTTGGCCAGGTCATTTGTTCCCAGATGGATAACAATATCAGTGTTAAAATCCTTAGTTTCTTCCTTAATTATAGTCAGTATTTGCCTGGAACTCCTGGTAGCTGAGGATCCTGGAAGACATTTCACTATTTTGGTCTCCTCGCCCTGTGTTCCAAGGTTAATGCCTCTGATGATGGAATCCCCCAACAGTAATAGTTTTCTGTTTTTGGCTTTTTTATTTGTACTTAGGGTGCGCTTGTTCTCTTGAGTTACCTTCATTGGTTCCAGTCCCATCTCCCTTCTGTTTTCCTGAGTATCGCAGTGCACTAGTGGAGCGAAGGAATTCTGTAGAGGTAATATTAGTGAAGGTGGATGTTTCTGTGTTACATGTCGCAGTCTTCCTGAGCCTACTGTGACCCATTTATTCCTGGGCTGTTTTATTCTTTGAGGTAGAGGTGGTAAGTTGGTATGATTTTGTGGAGTGATGGAAGCTGCTTTAATTGTATTCAATTCCTGTTTAAGTTTGCAGAGCTCCTCCTTAATACTGGCAAATTGAAGACAGATGGGGCAAGCCTTAAGCCTCCAAATAGTATGTCTTGGAATTAAAGCACCACAGTGATTGCATAGAATAAAGGTCATCTTGATTGGTTGTGAAGTGACTTGATTTGAGTAGTCCTGATTATATGGGTCTCTATATATGAATAGTGGTCCCTGGGGTTGGTGGGACTATAAGTAAGACTACTAGTAAGACAGAAATATAGGCTCTATACCACCTAAAACACAGTATTTTAAACAAAACTGCAGGTTCTATCAGTGCTACCCTAAAACACAGGATTTATAACATGATTTTCCCTACTTTAGTCACCCTGAGCCACAGGCACCAGAAATATAGGCTCTATACCACCTAAAACACAGTATTTTAAACAAAAATGCAGGAAGAGGAAATAAGATTTAACAGAGGAAAGAGAAGGATTTATTTTTTTGTGCTTTTTTATATTTTTTTTTAGTAAGAAACAGGGAGGAGAAGAGAAATTAAGCAGATATAATGCTGAAAACCAGTCAAAAGAGCAGAATATGAAATGCTGAGTAACTTAGCTTTTAGAAGTTCACAGGGCAGCCTTGTTCACAGCAATGTCCCAAAGATAATGCAATTAACCTTAGAAGTAAACTAGAGCCCCTCCCTTCTCCACCTAATCAGCAGAAAACAATGGCTGAATACTAGTAAGACCGAAATATAGGCTCTATACCACCTAAAACACAGTATTTTAAACAAAACTGCAGGTTCTATCAGTGCTACCCTAAAACACAGTATTTTAAACAAAACTGCAGATTCTATCAGTGCTACCCTAAAACACAGGATTTCTAACAGGATTTTCCCTACTTTAGTCACCCTGAGCCACAGGCACCAGAAATATAGGCTCTATACCACCTAAAACACAGTATTTTAAACAAAAATGCAGGTTCTATCAGTGCTACCCTAAAACACAGGATTTATAACAGGATTTTCCCTACTTTAGTCACCCTGAGCCACAGGCACCAGAAATATAGGCTCTATACCACCTAAAACACAGTATTTTAAACAAAACTGCAGGTTCTATCAGTGATACCCTAAAACACAGGATTTATAACAGGATTTTCCCTACTTTAGTCACCCTGAGCCACAGGCACCAGAAATATAGGCTCTATACCACCTAAAACACAGTATTTTAAACAAAAATGCAGGTTCTATCAGTGCTACCCTAAAACACAGGATTTATAACAGGATTTTCCCTACTTTAGTCACCCTGAGCCACAGGCACCAGAAATATAGGCTCTATACCACCTAAAACACAGTATTTTAAACAAAAATGCAGGAAGAGGAAATAAGATTTAACAGAGGAAAGAGAAGGATTTATTTTTTTGTGCTTTTTTATATTTTTTTTTTAGTAAGAAACAGGGAGGAGAAGAGAAATTAAGCAGATATAATGCTGAAAACCAGTCAAAAGAGCAGAATATGAAATGCTGAGTAACTTAGCTTTTAGAAGTTCACAGGGCAGCCTTGTTCACACCTCACTATTACACCAACATGGGGAAGAAGACCAACAAACCCCTATAACACCAAACCATACCCTCACCCAAGACCACTCATCTACCCAAAAACAATAAACAGTGCACAAACAGAACACACAACACTTACATGTGCCTATATTAACATCAGAGCTCTAGGCCCTAAAACAGAACTCATAAAAGACTGGATAGAAAACGAGAATCTAGATTGCCTCTTCCTCACAGAAACCTGGCTTACATCAGACTCAGATCCCAGGATAACGGAAGTCTGCCCCAAGGGATACAAAACAACAGTTGTCTGCAGGGAAAGAAAAAGAGGAGGAGGTCTAGCCATCATAGTCAGAAACTCCCTCAATCTGAATATACTAGCCAAAACGTCCACCCCTTACATGGATCTATTAACCTGCCAACTCTCATGCACTACACTAAAAGGATCCATAACTTGCATGCTCTGCTACATAACACTAGGGAACTGGAACACAGCAAGACTCGAATTTGAAGATTTCATATACGAAAATTCACTAACGGCAACTTACAACCTAATCCTAGGAGACCTTAACCTCCATCTCGAAAACCAATCCTCTAAACAAGTAGAAAACCTACTGTCATTCCTCGAAGCCCTAATATACAAGATTTTAGACCCACAAATCACACATGAGAAAGGTCACTAACTGGACATCACAGCTTTCATGACCCAACAGCCCTTACTGCCCAAGATTCAAACATCAAATGGAAAGTGGTCTCGATCCCTCTGGTCAGACCACTACACATACTCCTTCAACCTCAACTGGACCAAAGACAAAACCAAACCAAAACCCCAAAAATCAACTCTCGTAAATACATCGATCCCTCCAAATTCTGGACCACAACAGATGCAGAAATCCAAGAATGCAATCCCAAGGACTTCGTCTCACAATGGTGCAAGCTAAGCGCAGCTACCCTAGACGAGCTAGCCCCATTACAAACAAAGACCAGAATCTGCAGACGATCAAACAAATGGTTTGATAATGAACTACTCCTACTCAAAAGACAATGCAGACAACTAGAAAGAAAATGGAGAAAGAATAACGAAGAACCCACGAAAACAGCATGGAGAAAACTAAGCCATCAATACAAGCTGAAACTAAAAGAAAAAAGAAAAACACACTACACCAACCTAATAGGCAAAGATACCCAAGACACAAAAAACTATTACAAATACTTAAACCTCACAGACACCAAACCCTATCTGGCCAATAACGGAACCCCTCCCCCTCAGCTATACTTTTAGCTGAATACTTTAAAAACAAAATCACAACTGCCAGGACTACCCTCTCCGGAAGCCCAATCCACCTAGAAGAGATCACAATGCCTCTCAAAGAAAAAGATTCAGCAGCAGAAGACAGAACCTGGTCCCACTTCTCCACAATGGCCCGACCTTAACAAACTCTACAAAAAATACAGCCACACAAGCTGCGATCTCAACCACTGCCCTCCTTACCTATTAAAATCCTCCAGTACCAAATTCCGCGCTCTCCTCTTACAATGGATACAAACTATGCTCACAGATGGCCTTTTCCTGCAAGACCTCAGTAAAATCGTTGTCATCCCGATCCTAAAAGACCCTAAAGGAGCAACAGATCAACCATCCAACTATAGACCCATAGCCTCAATACCACTTTATGTCAAACTTATGGAAGGCCTGGTAGCCAAACTCCTCACCAACTACCTAGAAGACTACAACATACTCCACCCTACACAATCTGGTTTCAGAACCAACTACAGCACAGAGACACTACTAGGTTCCCTCCTGGACACAGCCAGACAACACCTGGTATTTTATACAGCTGGATCTCACCGCAGCATTTGACCTGGTGGACCACAACATCCTACTGTAAATGCTAGAAACAATAGGAATCACAGACAAGGTAACACACATGGTTTCAAGGTTTCCTACAATCCAGAACTTACAGAGTCAAGTTGAACAAAGAAAAATCAGAACCATGGTCCAACCCCTGCAGCGTACCCCAAGGATCTCCACTGTCCCCAACTCTCTTCAATCTCTACATAGCATCCCTTGGCACCTGCCTGAACAAATCAGGCTTAACTTCCTATAGCTACGCAGATGACATCACCATTCTCCTTCCTTTTGACCAACCAGCATCCTCCATGACAGACACACTACACAGGACGCTTGAAACAATTGCAACATGGATGAATAATCACAAAATGAAACTGAACCCAGACAAGACAAAATTCATTCTCCTCGAAAATAATAAAACCCCAACTATAATAAATCTAGTAATAAACTCAATCACATACCCCATACAACCCACTCTAAAACTTCTAGGAATGACAATAGACAGATGCTGTACCATGCAACCACAAATCAACAAAACAATACAAAAATAATTTGCGGGCATGAGAAACTTAAGCCAAGTTCAAAAATTCTTCGACAGAAAACAATACTAGCTCTTGGTCCAGTCCCTAGTCCTAGGTCTTCTAGACTACTGCAACATACTCTATCTCCCCTGCCCCACAACCATGATAAAACAACTACAAACAGTTCAAAACACAGCGCTAAGACTTATCCTATACTTGGTTCCCCAATTTATCTTAGATTGTTCATCCAGACCCACACGCAGAGTTCATCTGTTTAACCATCCAACACTAATGACCTGCCGTTACAAAAGATACCTGAACAGAACACTTGCCTTCCAAGTAGGCCAACTAAATGATTGGCTGGGCAATATTATCTCGCGCTCCTCATCCAACCTAAATTTCAGAAAATTATTAAAAACAAACCTATTTATCCGATTTGTATCTTAAAACCTCTTATGCCCAACCTCTTGTATCCCAAGATCTCTTATGCCTTCCTCTGTTATCCAAGTCAAAAAATAAAGATAGAGACTAGAAACTTCTCCTAATCAGAGAGATAGAGTGACTAAAAAGCAAATATTCACATCAATAGAGCCACTCTGTATGCACCTTAACAACAAAGGCATTTAACAAAATATACTTGACTGTAATTAGAACGTTTGCTCAGAGACATGAAGGCGAATGTACCTCTGTTATCCTGCTCATCTTTATATATTGTACCTATATATTGTACCTGTATCCTGCTTACCTATATAAATTGTATCTATATTCGCTGATTGTACCTATTCGCTGACTGACCAGCCCTTCTTTGTTGTAAACCGCCTCGAACTACTACGGCTTTGGCAGTATATAAGAATAAAATTATTATTATTATTATTATTATCTATATCTATTCCCTGAGGAAACATGATCACATCACGGGGCATACCTCCACTCACACTGGCTCCCAATATAAGCAAGAGTGCAATTCAAATTCTACTGCCTACTATTTAAAGCCATAAATGGAGATAGCCCAGCCTACCTAAACAACCGCCTAATCCAAACTACCTCAACCACACACAGGAGAACACACAAACCTTTCATGCAGCTCCCAATCAGAGACGTCAAACGAAAAAAAACTGTACGATGGCCTTCTAGCCACTCAAGCAGCAAAACTAGATTACCAACTCACCAATTTACTGATAATGACTCCAGACTACAAATCATTTAGAAAAGAAATAAAAACCATCCTATTCAAGAAATCCTTGAAGACAAACTAACACCACAAGACTCATCCCAATTTTCTGAAGCAACTCGCTCTACTCTTCAATTCCTCTGGAAATGGCCAGATAACTTCTTTTGTAATCCTCCTTGAACCACAAGGTATTGGCGGAATAGAAATCAGTAATGTAATGTAATGTCTTTCTCAATAATAGACTATGGACTTTTCCTCCAGGAACCTTTCTTAAAACCAGCTACGCTATCTGCTCTTACCACATCCTCTGGCAACGCGTTCCAGAGCTTAACTATTATCTGAGTGAAAAAAAATTTCCTCCTATTGGTTTTAAAATTATTTCCCTGTAACTTTATCAAGTGTCCCCTAGTCTTTGTAATTTTTGACGGAGTGAAAAATTGATCCTCTAGTACCCGTTCTACTCCACTCAGGATTTTGTAGACTTCAATCATATCTCCGTCTCTTTTCCAAGCTGAAGAGCCCTAACCATTTTAGTCTTTCCTCATACGAGAGGAATTCCATCCCCTTTACCATCTTGGTTGCTCTTCTTTGAACCTTTCTTGAGATATGTTCCTAGATCTCATGCATATTTATTGGGGAATCCTGAAAATCCAACTGGTTTATAACACTTGAGGACCAATATTAAGCACCCCTGGTTTAAGGGTTTGGATGGATTCTGCCTTGAAAGGACATTTTCAAATGAAACAGTTATCCTCTTCTATATTTTCTCAGCTTTGTTTGATGTGTCAGATTCATTCTTGTTTCTTCAGATTGTATGTATCTAGGATACAATTACTACAAAACACAGCTGCAAGAGTTTTGCTCTATAAATCTAAATTTGACATTAACTCCTTTAAACCCCTCCTTTACAAAGCCGCGCTAGTGTTGTAAGTGCCAGCCATGGCAGTAACAGCTCAGATGCTCATAGGAATTCTGTGAGCGTTGGAGCTGTTACCATGGTGGCCGGCGCTAAAAATGCTAGCGCAGCTTTGTAAAGGAGAGGGTTAATTAAATCTCTGCATTGGCTCCCAGTTGTGGCCAGAATCGAGTTCAAAATTCTTGTTTACTTTTTAAAATCTTGTATGGACATTGTCCTGAGTACTGTATATTGTTCTTTTAGCTTCTCGCATGACCTGTAGGGATACAAGGAGGTTGATTCATAGGAACAAGTTTTCAGTTCATTTATCATGTTTCTTGAAGCCTCATTTTTCCTGTTTAAAGCTACATTTTAGGCAATAATTGTATTTTGGAATTCAATGTTAACAGATCTTAGCCAGAATTTCAGTATTTTAAAAATTTAAGTTCAAATCTGTTTTATTGCGAACGTGATAAAAAACATAGAGCAAGATATATAACAAGAACAAAGGAAACAGCAGTCATCAATATACAATGTTCAGAAACAGTTCAAAAAGCGGAGCTCCCGACCCCAACCCCCCTGCATCCTCGAGACATTTTTGGGACTTACAAATCCAGAAAGGGCTTTATACAGCGATGACACCAAGGTAGAACAGATCTCCACCCTAGCAAAGAAAACCCGAAGACGGACTCCTATCGGCTGTGCGAGGCACTCAGGAGGAAGAGAGAGAACATAGTGCTTAACCTGACAATAGGCAAAAGTATCACCCCAACACCTACCCACACGATCAGCAAAAGCATCAAGGGGTTTCAAACTCCTGTCCTCAGTCAACAAGTGTTCCACCAGAGTAATGCCCCGGGCAGCCCAACGAAGAAAAGTAGGGTTATTCCGGCCCAGCAGAAAGGCTGAGTTCCCCTGAAGGGTTAACTGATTCATTGGGGGTCTCCTCCCAATCTACCAACCAAGCTTCCCCACACAGCACGCACAGATCTCAAAAGAACACTGGGACGGAATTGGGCAGGAAGCTCCCAAGCAGGCAAATGCAAGAGGCTAAAAAAAAGAATGAGGGGTATACAAAGCACGTTCAAAATCCAAGGGAATATATTTTTGGGTACCCTGTAACCAGTCCGTCAGGTGTCTAAGCAAACAAGCCTCATTATAGAGACCAAAGTCGGGGATTCCAAGGCCCCCCTGTAGCCAGCCACCCACCAAATAAGAAAAGCGTACCTTCAGCTTACGAGACCGCCAACAGAATCAAGACAATAAACGGTGTAATCTGGAAATATCCTTCTTCAACATGCAAAGCGTTAAAGTTTATTTTCTCTTCTTTATTAATTTCCAGGTACTTTAGTTAGATTGTGAGCCTTCGGGACAGTAAGGGAATTTTTTAAGTACCTTCTTACTTCTCATTTATAATCTTAATGTATATTTTCTTCAAACCGCTTAGAACCTAACGGATGTAGCGGTATATAAGAAATAAATTACATTACATTACATTACATGTACAACCAACGGGGGAAGATCACCATGCGAATCAAGGCAATACGGCCCATCAAGGATAAAGGAAGATCACCCCAGGTCTCAAGCTGAGCCCTAGTATCAGCCAAGAGCCAGGAAATGTTAAGGGAATAGAGGTGGGTCGTAGAGATCGAGAGATGCACCCCCAAATATTTAAAAGAGCCAGTAGCCCACCGTAAGGGAAAGGAGGCGCCCCACTGAACCTTCAAAGCTAAAGAGGAGGGAAGAGCTTCAGATTTGAGCAAATTCAAACGAAAACTGGCATAATCCCCATATTCTCTAATGGTTTCCAAAAGAGCTTGCAAAGAGTGGCCAGGGTCCATCAGATGAGCCAAAATATTGTCCGCGAAAGCTGCAATTTTAAAGCTTCGAGACCCCCAGGGTGACCCCCCTCAAAAGACCAGACTTGCAATCAAGAGAGGTTTGCTGTTTGCCAGGGGCCAGGATCCGGGATGTAACCGCTTGCCTGGATAGACTCATCAAGCCTCAGGACCACTTCCCCATGATCCTCATCCACGTCGGAACAAACGACACTGCCAGGAGCACCCAGGATAGCATACCGGCAGACTTCAGAGCCCTGGGTGAGAAGCTGAGGAGGATGGATGCACAGGTGGTCTTCTCCTCGATCCTCCCTGTAAGGGGCAAGGGCAGAGCTAGGGAAGATCGCATCCAGAGGACTAATGACTGGCTGCGAGATTAGTGCAAGGAGATGAACTTCGGGTTCCTACAACATGGAGAGACACTACTAGGACTACAGGGATCAGATGGGCTACACCTGACTAGAAGAGGGAAGGACGTCCTTGGACACCGACTGGCACGCCTACTTCACAAGGCTTTAAACTAGGTATGTTGGGGGAGGGCACAAGCACAAACAACCTATCTGTCGAGCTATGCCATCAATACTTTTTTGGGACTGGGGTAAGCAAACACCACAATTCTGGGTCTGGGACTGGGACGAGTAAACACATTTCTAAGTATGGGGCAAGTACACACATTTCTAAGTCTAAGGTAGGTTTACATTATAATTCTGGGTCTAGGGAGGGTACACACATTGCAAGCTGTACTGAAAGAATTAAGGTAGCTCAAACAGGTATTCCACCACAGGGTACAAACACTTTCAAACCTAGGATAGGTACACATTGCAATACTGGGTCTAGGGAAGGTACACAAACTACAAGTAGTACTGAAAAGGTCCACGCAACTCAAGCAGCAACAGCCCCAGGGAGGCTTAGCAAACATACTACATGGAGGGCTATGTACGTCAACGCCCATAGTTTGGGCAACAAGATCCTGGAACTTGAGACTGAAATGAGAAACGCTGACCTGGATGTGGTGGCGATAACTGAGACCTGGCTCACCGACTCCCATGGGTGGGACATGGTGATACCAGGATACAACCTTCTTCGCCAAGACAGGGAGGGCAGAATGGGGGGAGGTGTAGCAAAAAGGATGATATCAAAGTCACCAGAATCACAGATATTAGGTACACAGGAGAATCCCTTTGGGTAAATTTGGCCAGGGGGAATAACAAATGCCTGTATCTTGGCATAGTATACAGACACCCAAGGCAACAGGATGACATAGATATAGAATTAATCGGTGACATAGAGAATATCACCTTACGTGGGGATACAGTGTTGTTAGGAGACTTCAATATGCCTGATGTGGATTGGAACACACTTTCCTCTGCATCCAGCAGCAGCAGGAGACTATTGAACTCTATGAAGGGAGCTAAACTGAGGCAACTGGTATTGGAGCCAACAAAGGAACAGGCAATACTGGACCTATTGCTTACCAATGGCGAAAGTGTCACTGAGTGGGCGACAAGTTGGCCTTCAGCGACCACAACATGATATGGTTCAAACTCAGGAAGGGTTTCGCCAAAACTAACACATTAACCAGGGTCCTTAGCTTCAAGAACGCCAACTTTAAGGGTATGGGGGATTTCATCAATCAAGCACTACAAAACCGAGCAGGAACAGATAACGTAGAGGAATTGTGGTCGACTCTGAAAGCTATCATTCAGGAGGCGACCAATCGCTATATAAAATCAGTGAGTAAACGGCGCAGGAACAATAAGCAGAAAGGACTACAGGGTGAAACTGAAAGAAGCCAAGAGAGAGATACGTTTGGCGAAGGCACAGGCGGAAGAACAAATGGCTAAAAATGTAAAAAAGGGAGATAAAAATTTTTTCAGATATATTAGTGAAAGGGGGAAGATAAAAAATGGAATTGCTAGGCTAAAAGATGCTGGGAACAAATATGTGGAGAGTGATGAGGAGAAAGCAAATGTGCTAAACAAATACTTTTGTTCTGTGTTCACAGAAGAAAATCCTGGAGAAGGACCGAGATTGTCTGGCAAAGTTACACGAGAAAATGGAGTAGATTCTGCGCCGTTCACGGAGGAGGGTGTTTATGAGCAACTTGAAAAACTGAAGGTGGACAAAGCGATGGGACCAGACGGGATCCATCCCAGGATACTAAGAGAGCTCAGAGAGGTTTTGGCAAGTCTTATTAAAGACTTGTTCAACAAATGTCTGGAGACGGGAGTGATTCCTGGGGATTGGAGGAGAGCGGATGTGGTCCCTATTCATAAAAGTGGTCACAGGGATGAAGCAGGAAACTACAGGCCGGTGAGCCTCACTTCAGTTATTGGAAAAATAATGGAAGTGTTGCTGAAAGAAAGGATAGTGTACTTCCTTGAATCTAATGGGCTACAGGATCAGAGGCAACATGGCTTTACAAAAGGTAAATTGTGCCAAATGAACCTGATTGAATTTTTTGATTGGGTGACCAGAGAGCTGGATCGAGGACATATGCTAGATGTAATTTACTTGGATTTCAGCAAAGCCTTTGATACAGTTCCTCATAGGAGGCTGTTGAACAAACTTGAATGGCTGAAGTTAGGACCCAAAGTGGTGAACTGGGTCAGAAACTGGCTGTCGGACAGACGCCAGAGGGTGGTGGTTAATGGAAGTCGCTCGAAGGAAGGAAAGGTGACTAGTGGAGTCCCTCAGGGTTCGGTACTGGGGCCAATCCTGTTCAATATGTATGTGAGTGACATCGCTGAAGGAAAAGTGTGCCTTTTTGCAGATGATACCAAGATTTGTAACAGAGTAGACACCGAAGAGGGAGTGGAAAATATGAAAAAGGATCTGCAAAAGTTAGAGGAATGGTCTAATGCCTGGCAACTAAAATTCAATGCAAAGAAATGCAGAGTAATGCATTTGGGGATTAATAATAGGAAGGAACCGTATATGCTGGGAGGAGAGAAGCTGATATGCACGGACGGGGAGAGGGACCTTGGGGTGATAGTGTCCGAAGATCTAAAGGCGAAAAAACAGTGTGACAAGGCAGTGGCTGCTGCCAGAAGGATCCTGGGCTGTATAAAGAGAGGCGTAGTCAGTAGAAGGAAGAAGGTGTTGATGCCCCTGTACAGGTCATTGGTGAGGCCCCACTTGGAGTATTGTGTTCAGTTTTGGAGACCATATCTGGCGAAAGACGTAAGAAGACTTGAGACGGTCCAGAGGAGGGCGACGAAAATGATAGGAGGCTTGCGCCAGAAGACGTGTGAGGAGAGACTGGAAGCCCTGAATATGTATACCCTAGAGGAAAGGAGAGACAGGGGAGATATGATTCAGACATTCAAATACTTGAAGGGTATTAACGTAGAACAAAATCTTTTCCAGAGAAAGGAAAATGGTAAAACCAGAGGACATAATTTGAGGTTGAGGGGTGGTAGATTCAGGGGCAATGTTAGGAGATTCTACTTTACGGAGAGGGTAGTGGATGCCTGGAATGCGCTCCCGAGAGAGGTGGTGGAGAGTAAAACTGTGACTGAGTTCAAAGAAGCATGGGATGAAGATTTAGAATCAGAAAATAATTAATCTATATATATATAAAATCGGAGGTATGTATGTGTGTATGTATGTGTGTGTGTATGTGCCGCGATCACGCAAAAACGGCTTGACCGATTTGAACGAAACTTGGTATGCAGATCCCTCACTACCTGGGGTGATATGTTCTGGGGGTCTCGCGGCCCTCCTGCACACGTGGGCGGAGCTACAAACAGAAAATCAGATTTCACCCATTCATGTCAATGGAAAAAATGTAAAAAGCTGCCAACGCAAAAACGGCTTGCCCGATTTGAACGAAACTTGGTATGCAGATCCCTCACTACCTGGGGTGATATGTTCTGGGGGTCTCGCGGCCCTCCTGCACACGTGGGCGGAGCTACAAACAGAAAATCAGATTTCACCCATTCATGTCAATGGAAAAAATGTAAAAAGCTGCCAACGCAAAAACGGCTTGCCCGATTTGAACGAAACTTGGTATGCAGATCCCTCACTACCTGGGGTGTTATGTTCTGGGGGTCTCGCGGCCCTCCTGCACACGTGGGCGGAGCTACAAACAGAAAATCAGATTTCACCCATTCATGTTAATGGAAAAAATGTAAAAAGCTGCCAACGCAAAAACGGCTTGCCCGATTTGAACGAAACTTGGTATGCAGATCCCTCACTACCTGGGGTGATATGTTCTGGGGGTCTCGCGGCCCTCCTGCACACGTGGGCGGAGCTACAAACAGAAAATCAGATTTCACCTATTCATGTCAATGGAAAAAATGTAAAAAGCTGCCAACGCAAAAACGGCTTGCCCGATTTGAACGAAACTTGATATGCAGATCCCTCACTACCTGGGGTGATATGTTCTGGGGGTCTCGCGGCCCACCTGCACACGTGGGAGGAGCTACAAACAGAAAATCAGATTTCACCCATTCATGTCAATGGAAAAAATGTAAAAAGCTGCCAACGCAAAAACGGCTTGCCCGATTTGAACGAAACTTGATATGCAGATCCCTCACTACCTGGGGTGATATGTTCTGGGGGTCTCGCGGCCCACCTGCACACGTGGGCGGAGCTACAAACAGAAAATCAGATTTCACCCATTCATGTCAATGGAAAAAATGTAAAAAGCTGCCAACGCAAAAACGGCTTGCCCGATTTGAACGAAACTTGGTATGCAGATCCCTCACTACCTGGGGTGTTATGTTCTGGGGGTCTCGCAGCCCACCTGCACACGTGGGCGGAGCTACAAACAGAAAATCAGATTTCACCCATTCATGTCAATGGAAAAAATGTAAAAAGCTGCCAACGCAAAAACGGCTTGCCCGATTTGAACGAAACTTGCAACACATCTTCCTTTTCAGTTTAAGAGATTGCAAATTCCAGTGAGACTTGCATTCTCTATTACAATCAACAAATCACAGGGACAGACTATTACATACTGTGGAGTGGATTTAAGATCCCCCTGTTTTTCCCATGGACAACTCTATGTTGCTTGCTCAAGGGTGGATTCACCCAAGAATTTATATGTTCTTGCTTCTGGAGGTGAAACTAAAAATGTTGTTTATAATCAAGTTTTGTGTTAGTTGTATTGTATTCATTTTTTCAAATATTTCACATTATAATTTGAATATTGTACTTTTTATAAAGCTGTAAAAAAATAATTTCATTCACCACTATAAAGTATCTTTATTTGAATCCATTTACAGTGTTATTGCTATAATTAAATACCCGTGCAACGCCGGGGCATCAGCTAGTATTAAATATTGAACTAGGCCAGTTACTGGGCAGACTTGCATGGTCTGTGTCTGTGTATGGCCGTTTGGTGGAGGATGGGCAGGGGAGGGCTTCAATGGCTGGGAGGGTGTAGATGGGCTGGAGTAAGTCTTAACAGAGATTTTGGCAGTTGGAACCCAAGCACAGTACCGGGTAAAGCTTTGGATTCTTGCCCAGAAATAGCTAAGAAGAAAAATTAAAAAAAATAAAAAAATTTTAATTGAATCAGGTTGGGCAGACTGGATGGACCATTCGGGTCTTTATCTGCCGTCATCTACTATGTTACTATGTTACTATGTTCTCTGCGGAGATCTCGGACCTCATAAAAGAGAAGAAAAAAGCCTTCATCTCCTACAAACATACAGGATCTCAGGACTCTAGAGAAGTCTATTTGGCTAGGGCAAGAGCTGTCAAAACAGCGGTTAGAGAGGCCAAATTCCGAATGGAGGAAACTTTAGCAAAGAACACCAAGAAGGGCGATAAATCCTTCTTCAGGTATATTAGCGACAGAAACCGCAGCACAAGCGGGATAGTACGACTTAGAAAACCAGACAGGAACTATGTAGAAGCAGACTCAGAAAAAGCTGAATTGTTAAACGAATACTTCTGCTCGGTCTTCACCCGCGAGGCGCCGGGTTCTGGCCCTCAGCTGCAGAAAAAGAATGGCTCAGGAGACCCATTTAGTAATTTCAAGTTTACAACAAGCAGTGTCTACTGTAAGCTGTCTAAACTCAAGGTTAACAAAGCAATGGGGCCAGACAACCTACACCCCAGGGTGCTCAGGGAGTTAAGGGACGTCCTGGCGGAACCACTATCCGCACTCTTCAATCTCTCCCTTAGTACAGGTAGTAGAGTCCCGTTGGACTGGAAAACGGCTAATGTCGTTCCACTCCACAAAAAAGGTTGCAGGACAGAGGCTGAGAACTACAGACCAGTGAGTCTCACATCTATAGTGAGCAAACTAATGGAAACCCTAATCAAACACCAATTAGATAAGATCCTGGATGAGGAGAATCTACGGGATCCCCGTCAACATGGATTTACCAAGGGGAAATCCTGCCAATCCAACTTGATCAGCTTCTTTGACTGGGTGACGGGGAAGCTCGATGTTGGAGAGTCCTTGGACATTGTATACTTGGACTTCAGCAAAGCATTTGATAGTGTCCCACACTGCAGGTTGTTGTGCAAAATGAGTTCTATAGGATTAGGTGACACTTTGACAAAATGGGTTGGGGACTGGCTTAGTGGTAGGCTTCAGAGGGTGGTGGTGAACAGCACCCCCTCCGTAACGACGGCAGTGATCAGCGGAGTGCCACAGGGCTCGGTCTTAGGCCCGATCCTTTTCAATATCTTTATAAGGGACTTGGCTGAGGGGCTTCGCGGTAAAATAACGTTATTCGCCGATGACGCCAAACTATGTAATATAACAAGCAAGAGCACAACGAACAATATGAAACACGACCTACTCCTATTGGAGCAATGGTCAAGGACCTGGCAACTGAGTTTCAATGCCAAGAAATGCAAAGTCATGCACCTTGGCAGTCAAAATACATGCGAGACTTACACCCTAAATGGCGAGATCCTAGCAAGGACTGTTGCAGAACGGGACTTAGGGGTGATCATCAGTGAAGACATGAAGACTGCCAATCAAGTGGAGCGGGCTTCATCTAAGGCTAGGCAGATCATAGGATGTATACGTAGGAGTTTCGTCAGCCGTAAGCCTGAAGTCATTATGCCGTTGTATAGATCCATGGTGAGGCCCCATTTGGAATATTGCGTGCAATTCTGGAGGCCTCATTACCGCAAGGATGTACTGAGGCTTGAGTCAGTCCAGCAAATGGCCACCCGGATGGTCTCAGGACTCAAGGATCTCCCGTACGAGGAACAGCTGGATAAATTGCGGCTATACTCACTCAAGGAACGCAGAGAGAGGGGAGATATGATCGAGACGTTCAAGTACCTCACGGGCCGTATCGAGGTAGAAGAGGATTTCTTTTTTTTCAAAGGTCCGACGGCGACAAGAGGACATCCATGGAAAATCAGGGGGGGAAGTTGCACGGCGACACCAGGAAATACTTTTTCACCGAAAGAGTGGTTGATCGCTGGAATAGACTTCCACTTCAGGTGATCGAGGCAAGCAGCATGCCTGATTTTAAGAGGAAATGGGATCGTCACGTGGGATCTCTGCACAGAGTTAAATAGGGGAGGGTCATTGGGGTGGGCAGACTAGATGGGCCGCGGCCCTTATCTGCCGTCTTTTTCTATGTTTCTATGTTTCTATGAGTAAATATCATGAAGAAGCGGGTCATGGGCCAGGACAAACAACAAAGGAGAGAGGGGACAGCCCTGACGGGTGCCCTATGAATCTCAAATAAGGAAGATCTACAGCCATTAACCCACAGAGTGGCTTGGGGAATAGCATAAAGCGCGCGAATAGCCGAGATAAAGCGGCCCTGAAAACCATACTTGGTCAGAGTAGAAAACAAATAATCCCACCAAACAAGATCAAACGCCTTCTCAGCGTCAAAACTAATAAGAGAAGGCGACACTATTTGTGCGCTATACTCTACAGAGATCAAGATCTTCCACAAGCTCTTTGCCACCGAACGACCCTTAACAAAACCAACCTGAGACTCATGGAGAAGAAGCGGCAAAAGCCGGGCCAACCAGTTAGCCAAGATCTTAACCAAAAGCTTGACATTGAAGTTAAGCAGAGAGATAGGATGGTAAGATTCCGGAAGCGTAGGATCTCTCCCAGGTTTGGGAAGAACTATAATTTGAGTCACATTAAGGTGTTCAGGCTTCGCTTCAACATTGACCAACATTAAACATATTAACCAGGGGCAACACTATCTCTGATTTCAGAAGCTTATAAAACTCAGCTCGATACCCATCAATGCCAGGGGCTCGCAGAGTAGGACTTTGAGAAATAGCGAGCTCCACCTCCCCAGTATCGATAGGCATATTCAGTCGGGCCAACTGCTCGTCAGTGAGATGAGGAAGATCTAGACCATCCAAATAGAGGTCCCCAGGAAGCCCCAAATCCGAGGGTGAAGCATAAAGGTTGGCATAGAAACAGCGGAAGACCTCACAAATGTCAGCATCACCCGTGACACGAGCCGAGTCGCAAGTGTGAAGGTGCAAGATCTTCTTATGACTCTCCCGCTGGGAAACCAGTTGGGCCAAAAGTGACCCCCTCCCTTATAATAATAATAATAATAATAACAACTTTATTCTTATATACCGCCAACAATCTTGCGACTTCTAGGCGGTTTACAATGAAGAGAAACTGTACAGACAGCGAATTACAGAGTATAGCATTGAACATCTAGTGATAGTAACAGGAGAGTTACAGGGTCTGTGTATTACACGGTTTCACAATGAGTAGCATTATACAGTCGACGATATTCAGAGCATAAGTAGGAGAAGAGAAAGGAGATTGCGCTTTGAGTTACAAGACTGCGAAGGTGAAAAAGATAACATAAGATGTTGATGAGAAGTAAGTTGTTAACTTGGTACATTTGAACGAAGGACGGGCACCAGTGGGAAAAACTGGTAACAATTAAAGATAGAAATTTTGGCAGAAGAGGGTAGACGGACTCCTTGGGATGGGAGGAGGCTCCAATTTTAGGGGAGAAGTCTGGTTAGGTTATAAATTTCTTAAACAAGGTGGTTTTTAGTTCTTTCCTAAAGATACCATATGATTCTCTGGCGGCATCAGTAAAGTAGCCTGTCCAAGTTTGCAGTCTACCTGCTTGGAATTTGAATGTTCTATCAAAGAAGGTGCGATATCTACAGCCTATGATATTTGGGTAGGTAAAGAGGTTACGGTTTCTGGTAGGCCTAATAGAGGAGTGGAATTCGAAGTGAGGTAGTAGGTAGCTGGGGGCCAGTCCCCAGATTAGTTTATAGCAGAGGCAGGAGAATTTGAATAGAATTCGTGCTTCAATTGGTAACCAATGAAGGAGTTTGTAGAATGGACTAACATGATCGCTCTTCTTTAGTCCGAATATTAGACGGATGGCCGTATTTTGAACTATTCTCAGTTTTCTCACATTTTTTTTAGATATTCCCAAGTAGACAATGTTACAGTAGTCCAGGGTGGATAAAATCAGTGATTGTACCAATATTCTGAAGGATAGCGGGTCGAAGTATTTTTTTATGGTTTTCAGTTTCCAAAGGATGAAGAAGCATTTTTTAGTCACCGAGTTTATGTGCTCGGTCAGGGTCAGGTGGGTATCCAGGGTGACTCCCAGTATTTTTATGGTTTTTAGTATTGGGTGATCATGGCCGTTTACATATATTGTAGTTGCGGAGATTTTCTCATTTGGGCTAGCAAGGAAAATCTTTGTCTTTTCTGAGTTTAATTTCAGTTTGAAGTTTAAAGTCCATTTTTCTATTTCAAGCATGATGGAGGAGATATGTTTTGAGTTGGTTGAGGTCACATTTGTTATTGGTATTAGTATGGAGATGTCGTCTGCGTATATATAATAAGTTAGGTTAAGCTTTTGTAAAAGGTGGCCTAGAGAAGAGATGTATATATTGAACAAGGTGGGTGATAGGGGGGATCCTTGTGGGACTCCCGAGGGGCTTTTCCAGGGTTCAGAGTAATTTCCTTCATGGACCACTTGATAAGATCGTTTGGTTAGGAAACCTTGGAACCAGGTCCACACTCTTCCTGATATTCCCATTTCGTCGAGGCACCTAAGCATAGTTTCGTGGTCCACGAGATCGAAGGCACTGCTGAAGTCTAACTGTAGGATCAAGGCGCTGGAACCTTGATTGAAAAGGTCATATAGGTGGTTAAGGAGAGAGCCTAGGTCTGTCTCGGTACTGAATCCTTTTCTGAATCCAGATTGGTGGTCATTTAGGAGAGAGTACTTATCTAAGTGATTTACTAATTCCAAGTTGACCAGCCCTTCCAGCATTTTGATGAAAAAGGGGGTGCTCTGTAGTTGGACGCCAGTGTGAGCGAGATCTTCTGGTCTTTGGGTATGGGTGTGATTAGGATGTGTCCCATATTTTCCAGGTGGTTCCATTTTTGAGAGAGTAAGTTGCCCAGTTAAATAGGTCCCTCTTAAATTCTGGTATTGCATCTTGCATGATCTTAGACGGACATTCATCTAGTAGACAATTTGATTTGGAGTATTTGTTGAAGAGTGCAAGGAAGTTATTCCAATCTGGGGGCTCGAAGTGGTTCCAGCTCATATCGCCTTTGGATTCACTACTCTGCGTTTTGAGGTTGAATTCAAGATTGGGTGGAGGAGGGGGTATTGAGGCTCTGAGGTCGGTGATTTTTTTCCTAAAGTGGTTGGCTAGGGTGGAGACCTCTGGGATTTGATCGTGATGGTTCTGTAGTATCTGTGTGGTGTCTGTTATTTTGCTTACTAGTTTGAATAGTTCTCTACTGTTTGTATTGGTTGTTCCTATTTTCTGTGCATAACAGTTATAACGCTTTTCTTTGATCCGATTCTTGTAATTTTTCATTTTTTGTTTCCATTTAATTTTATCTTCCACTTTGTCTGTTTTTTGCCATACTCTTTCCAGTTTTCTGAGATCTTGTTTGAGGGCTAATAATTCGGCGTCATACCATTCTTTTGATGCCCTTGTGTTCTTTTTGTATGATTGAACAGGATCTATTTGATGTAGTGTGTCTTTTGTGAATTTGTTCCATCTAGTGGGGAAGTCTTGCTCTTCCTCTATTTTGGGGTGTAGTTCATAATGGGTCCAGAATTCTGTTGGATTGGTGATGTTTCTGCAGGTGACTGTTTTTTTCAAACTGGTTTTGTTTATACGTTTTGCTGTTGAGTGTTTCTTTTGCCAACATAATTCAAAATTGAAAGTATAGTGATCTGACCATATGTTCTTAACCCATTTTCCTGCATGGTATTGTATTTTTTTTGCGTTGGGGTCTTTGTGGGAAAAAGTGACGATGTCCAGTTGGTGTCCCTTTTCATGTGTTTCCTCTTTGTCAGGAATTTCAAAGCCCAGGGTATTTAGGAACAAGTCGATTTCTGTCACTTCCGGTTTTTCCTTTTTCTCTAGGTGAACATTTATGTCTCCCAGAAGTAAGTTGTATGGGCCTTTTATGGTATTGGATGAAAGGTATTCAAAGAATTCTTCTTTTGCACTTGACCATTTATTGGGGGGGATGTAGAATAGTGTGGCTATTAGAGATTCTTCCAGTTCGGGGTTGGTGATCTTGCAGGTGATGATTTCCAGATCTTCAGTGATTTTTGAGTCCATTCTGGTGAAGTCAAAGTAGCATTTAAGGATTATCGCTAGGCCCCCTCCTCTTTTCTAGCTTCTAGTTATTGGGACGATTTTATAGCCCTGCGGTAACATTTCCTTCATAATGACATCTGTGTCTGAGATCATCCATGTTTCGGTTAGGAATATGATGTCCGGGTTTTTGTGTTCGATCCAGTCATGTATGATGTGTGCCTTATTTCTCACCGACCGGGCGTTGAGATAGTATCCTTTGAAATTCCTGTATTGTTTGGGGGTGGGGGTTTCAATATGTTTCAGTTGTTTTAAGTTTTTTTTGTTTTTGGTCTTGTTTCTGTGTTGTTTGGATGCTTTATATTTAGGGTTTACTGTGGGTATTTGAAAAGGACCGAGTTCTGAGCAGTTAAAAAGGGTTTGAGGAGAGGGAGTTGGTTTTGTCTGTTTGAGTGGCCTTTGCCAGGAGATGTGGATTGGGATTTGTTCAGGGGGTCTTTCGTCGTTACACTGGCATCTATAGTAAGTTGGGTAGGTGATGCATAATACTATCTGTGTGGTATTTGATGCCCTCATTTTGGCTATGGGTGAAACAGATATGGCCTTGGTGATAGTAGAGACGCAGTACAAATATGAATATGAAGCTGATTATAAAACTTTACAATAATAATAATGATAAAACTTCACAATATTCATGCAACTTCACGGTATTCATGCAGTGACAAGCAGGATCACAATATCGTGTATGTTCGTGTAGTCTTGCGCTCTCATCTAGTCAGGCAGTGCAGTTATAGACTTCACAGTATTTAGGCAATTATTAAACTTCACAATATTCAGGCAAAAATCATGCAGGTTCGCAGTAGCACGGAGGTTCGTGTAGTCATGCAGTTAAACCTAGCCAAGCAGTGTCATGTATGGTCATGTTAAGTCAATATAAATTATTGAGGTTAATAGTTATTTGGTTATACTTATCGCTAGGAGACTTTTGAGGCTGTTGGGAGTCCTGCTGAGACTGGTTACTGTGGTGGCTGGTTACTGTGGTGGAGATTCACTAGTCACCCTGTGCTGCATTGGGGCGCTTCCCGTGTCGGCACTTCACAAAGGCGCTCACTAAGGCGCATGCGCCTTTGTCATGCGCCTTCGTCGGCACGCCGAACGGCTGCACGCCATTGGGGAGTCCTTTTTCAAGGCTCCCGAAGACTGTTTTCGGTCCGGGGGAGGGGCGGAGCAAGGGCTCCCACGCTCCTCTCCTGGGTGCTGGGCAGCTGAAAAAGGCTGCACTTCGTTGGGGAGTCCTTTTTCAATGCTCCCGAAGACTGGTTTCGGTCCGGGGGATGGGCGGAGCAAGGGCTCCCACGCTCCTCTCCTGGGTGCTGGGCAGCTGAAAAAGGCTGCACTTCGTTGGGGAGTCCTTTTTCAATGCTCCCGAAGACTGGTTTCGGTCTGGGGGAGGGGCGGAGCAAGGGCTCCCACACTCCTCTCCTGGGTGCTGGGCAGCTGAAAAAGGCTGCACTTCGTTGGGGAGTCCTTTTTCAATGCTCCCGAAGACTGGTTTCGGTCCGGGGGAGGGGCGGAGCAAGGGCTCCCACGCTCCTCTCCTGGGTACTGGGCAGCTGAAAAAGGCTGCACTTCGTTGGGGAGTCCTTTTTCAATGCTCCCGAAGATTGGTTTCGGTCCGGGGGAGGGGCGGAGCAAGGGCTCCCACACTCCTCTCCTGGGTGCTGGGCAGCTGAAAAAGCCGTGTACATATATTGCCGTGTACATATAAGTGGTGTTTATAATAATCAAGAGAGCGTGAAGCCCGGCGGTGTAAAACCTCATTGAGCTTCGTTTGCAAAGACAATAAACTCTGTTTGTTAACCAAAGTAGGCTGAATACCAAAAGCCCAGCGAGCTTTCGTCAATTGGTCGGACAAACGAAGCAACTCCTGGGCGTGGCTAGAGCATGAGCCAGGTTGGAGTCCCAATACCAGGCACAGGGTAGTCCAATAGGGCAGCAAGATAGCAAAGAGTCGCAAATAGCAAAAGGCAAAAGCTTAGGTAGGCAGTCCAGCTGGCACCAAAGGCAAACAAATGGTGAGAAGAGGGCAATCATGGCGCCATCGAAGAGGGGGAGCCACCCGAATCCTCCAAGCGGTTAAGGAAATCCTGGGCCTCCGCCACAGTCGCATAGAAGCAGGTGGAGCCATTAAGGGTGACCCGGAGTCTCGCTGGGTACAACAGAGCAAAGCGGATTTTCCAGTCAAACAATCAAGAGCAGATAGGGCTAAATATTCACCTCTGCTGGGCCACCCCCGAGGAATAATCCTAGAAGCAGAGCACCCGACGGGACTGATAAGTCAACTGGCGGCCACCTCATAGCGCTCGCAGAACCACAAAGTTCAGGATGGGCAAAGTTCAGGATGCGCAAGATAATTGCCCGGGGCCTCTCAGCCCCTTCTCACCGCGCACCAAGCCGATGAGTGCGCTCCACCCGCAGGGGGCCCAACACCGCGGGAATCTCCAGGGACTCAGGCAGCCAGTGCTCAAAGAAAACGCGGAGCTCCAAGTCAGGCAGGGTCTCTGGATGACCCACAAATCGAAGGTTGTTCCATCGGGCTTGATTCTCCAAGTCGTCCAGTCGCTGTTCCAGTGCCTCCAAATGAAACTGTCTGACTCTCCACCACGCCACAAACGCGATCCTCCAAGTCACTCACCCGCTGTTGGAATTGGATGAGATCACAGCCCACGGCCTCCAATTTACCCTGCAACATGTCCAGTTTAGTATCAGGGGTAAGGAAACGAGCTTCTAGAATAGAGGCAACTGCCGCAGTCACCTCCTGGGTAATAGCCGCCGCGGTCACCTCCTGGGTAATAGCTGCCACCCACGGTGGTGTTGAAGACGGACCAGCAGGGCTTGCTTCCTGTGCCATCTTGGGCTCGATCCTTGTCCTTCCGCAGGGTTTTGGAGGTCATCCAACGAAACCTCGAGATGCCGGCAAGATGCACAACGGGTTCACAAGAAGTGCTGTGAGCAGCGGGGCCCCCGGGAGAAAGCAGATTAAGTAGAAAAGCTGGGATTAAGTAGGCTGGTGGCCGGAAAGGAAGCTAACCGTGTCCCATTCGGAGCATAGCGTCATATGACCCCCTCAGTATTTTAAAAATTTAAAATAATCCTGTTCCAATCTATTTCAGAAATATTTTAACTAATAAGACAGTTTTTGTTTAGTTAGGTTAATGATTTTGAATTGTTTTGTAAAATTTTGTTAATATTTGCTTTGTAAACTGTTTTGAGCCGTTGGTTGATAAGGTATTTAAAAACCATTATGTTCTGTTAAACTTAGAAAAGGACCAAGAAAATTATGTTTTCTTCTGTTAGTGGAGATACACACCCCATAGAATATGGAGGAGTAATAGAAGACTTAATGTCAACCTTTTTTTTTTTTTTTTTTTGAATAGTAAGTGCTAGACCATTCACTGTCAAAGCTAAGTAAAATGACTAACTCAGAGAAGGACTGGTGACCTGTCTGAGAATCTTAAAAAGGCAAAAGGCATTAGGGTCTCTGAGAAGAAGATTTAAAAAGTAAATTATTTTGGCAATTTTTATTGATTGTCTGATGAGAGCCAGTCAACATGGGTTCAGGTAAGGGAAATCATGTTTGACGAACCTACTTCAATTTTTTCAGACAGTGAACAGACAAATTGATAGTGGAGAACCGGTGGATATTGTATACTTGGACTTTCAGAAAGCATTTGACAAGGTTCCACATGTAAGACTTCTCAGGAAATTACAAGGCCATGGAATAGAGGGAGATATACTAAAATGGATAGGCAAATGGCTAGGGAACAGAAAACAGAGAGTGGGCATAAATGAGAAGTTCTCAGAATGGGAAAAAGTGACTAGCGGTGTACCCCAGGGCTCGATACTTGGACCCATCTTATTTAATATTTTCATAAATGACCTGGAAGAAGGAACATTCAGTGAAATCATCAAGTTTGCAGACGACACAAAGCTATGCCGGGCAATCAGATCGCAGAAGGACAGCGAGGAACTCCAGAGCGACTTGAATCAATTGGAGAAGTGGGCAGATAAATGGCAGATTAATTTTAATGTGGAAAAATGCAAAGTGATGCATTTAGGCAGAAAAAATAAATATCACAAGTATAGTATGTCAGGTGTAACTCTGAGAAAGACCGAACAGGAAAAGGACCTGGGTGTACTGATAGATAGGACCCTGAAACCGTCAGCACAATGTGCGGCGGCGGCAAAGAAAGCAAATAGAATGCTAGGCATGATAAAGAAGGGAATTACGAGTAGATCAGAGAAAGTTATAATACTGCTAAAACTGCTAGAGAGGGTGCAGAGACGAGCAACGAAGCTAGTGAAAGGTATGGAGAACCTGGACTATGAGGAACGACTTAGGAGACTGGGGTTGTTCTCCCTTGAGAAGAGGAGACTGCGAGGGGATCTGATCGAGACTTTCAAAATACTGAAAGGATTCGACAAAATGAAGCAGGGAAAGCAGTTATTTACAATGTCCAATGTGACACGGACAAGAGGACATAGACTGAAGCTGAGGGGGGACAGGTCCAGGACGAATATCATGAAGTTCTGTTTCACGCAGCGAGTGGTGGACACCTGGAATGCTCTCCCAGAGGAAGTAATTGCAGAATCCACTGTTCTAGGATTTAAGGGTAAACTTGATGAACATCTCCTTAAGAGTGGCATAGAGTGATACGGGTAAGGGTAAATTAGATGCACATCTCCCTTGAGAAGCATACAGTGATATGGGGACTAAAACTATGCCAGGGTACACCTGGTGGGGCCTCTGCATGTGCGGATCACCAGACTTGATGGACCCAGGGTCTGATCCGGAGATGGCAATTCTTATGTTCATATGTCTATAGTGGGAAGCAGAAGCTCTGAACATTGATAAATCTGAGGGCAATCGAGATTTACACCATTGGTGTTCAAGATGACAAAACTGCCTTTTAAGAAGTCTAATGGGTGGGACTGACATGAATTGAAGTCCTTAATCCAGAGTTATAGAATTAACATTAGCATATATTGATGACATCTAAATGGTCTATTCATATGATTTCCAGAAAGCAAAGGACCCACATCATCTTTGCCTGTCCTTAAGATCATAGCTCCTCACAAGCTCAAGCATAATCTGCAAAAATCAGAGGCCATCTGGTTTTCTCTTAAAAAAACTCCTCTCTTATTTATATCCTCTCTGTTTACATCAGTAACAAGCACCAAAATTGTACTAAAGGATTCAGTCATTAATCTTGGTGTTATCCATGACAGTCTGGGCATTTAGATATCCTCTTTGACCAAGAAAAACATCTATGCTCATTGAAGAAAAGCAAGGTCATGCATTTGGGCTTCAAAAACCTGAGGGAACAGTATAGTTTAGGGGGTGAAGAACTTATGTGCACGACAGGAAAGCGGGGCTTGGGTGTGATTTGTATGTGATGATCTTAAGGTGGCCAAACAGGTTGAACAGGTGACGGCAAAAACTAGAAGGATGCTAGGGTGCATAGGGAGAGGTATGGCCAGTAGAAAAAAGGAGGTATCGATGCCCCTGTATAAGACTCTAGTGAGACCTCATTTAGAATATTGTGTACAATTCTGGAGACCACACTTTCAATAAGATAAAAAGGATGGAGTCGGTCCAGAGGATGGCTACTAAAATGGTGTATGGTTTTTGTCATAGGGTGTATGGGGACAGACTTAAAGATCTCAATATGTATACTTGGAGGAAAGTCAGGAGAGGGGAGATATGATAGAGATATTTAAATGCCGATGACAATAGAAACACTAGCTTAAAATCACTTGTGATTGCTGCTTGAAAATAATTAATCTTGAGGCTTATTCTCCACCCTTTTTGAATAATGTGGATCTCCTAGGTAAAACCCATTGCTGGTGAGTAACATTTGGAAATTTGTTGTGATTGAATTGTTACTACTGATTCTTTCTTGAAAGACATTTAAATACCTACATGGCATAAATGTGCATGAGTCAAGTCTTATTTGAAAGGAAGCTCTGAAATGAGAGGGTATAGGATGAAGTTAAGAGGTGATAGGCTCAGGAGTAATCTAAGGAAATAGTTTTTTACAGAAAGTGTGGTAGATGCATGGAACAGTCTCTCGGAAGAGGTGGTTGAGACAAAGACTGTCTGGATTCAAAAAAGCAAGGGATATTCTTAGAGAGGAAGAGATAATGGTTACTGCAAATGGGCAGACTGGATGGGCTATTTGGCCTTAATCCGCCATAATATTTCTATCCTATCTTAGTTCCTTGACTCATGCCTTTATTAATAGACTGGACAATTATACCGCCCTTTAAGTTGGCCTAATGATCAAGAGCACCAGCTCAAACAGAACATTGCAGGGAAGCTTTTGTATGGAGCTAAAATATTTGATCATGTAAATCTACTTCTAAAGAAGATCATTAGCTTTCAATTGCACAAACAATACAATTAAAAATATAATTTTTTTTTAGCTTTCTCCATTGGTCATTCTGTCTAGCCTCATCACTTGCTCCATATGCTCCAACAACATCCTCAAGATCTTCACAAGGTAATCTTCTCCTACCTCTTCTTTGAAGGTTCAGATTTGAATTTACTGAGCTCTCTGCATCAGAAGATCAGGATTTAAAACTGCTATTCTACCTAGATATAATAAACTGTTTACTTTTACCTATGGTGAAAACTTAGGACCTACTTAGGGAGCAGTGCCTGGGATATAGTTTATGCCAACTTAGCTGCTATTACCTGAGAAGAAGGGCATGGGAGCTTGCTCTGCCCAACCAGCTGACATCACATACGCTCACTACTTAGTGATCAGCACCAAGTGGTGTGCCGCCAAAGGCATGCTCCTTAGCATGCTTCTTTGCACAGCAACTGATTTCAATTAGTAAGAGTCAGCATTTGAATCTATTTTAGATAATTTTGTAGTGAACATGTTCTGCTTATAGGGTTTTTTTTAGAAGTTCAATTTTAAAGTCTCTAGCGCCTTTTGAATTTTTCAGTGGGCATTTCCTTTAAAATGCATTGATTATACATACTGCTTTTGAGTGGCTTAGGCCTTTTTGGGCCTATTCAGAATAACCATTCTGATATTCTCAATATGTCAATACAACGGCAACCTGGATTCAGAAATGCAAGATATTTAATGAATGGACATCTAGTTTACTGTATGAGCTTTCAACCAAAAAGACAGAAGTTTTTTTTTATGGCAAAAGACCTTTAAGGAAGAGCAATCTTCAAAGGAGCAAATATCACTCTTATTTATGGCTTATTTCTTACAGTGCTTTTGCAGTCCTACCACATAAAGCCATATTAGTCCCACATTTTTATTGTTTGTTACTGCTTTTTTAAAGGGTTTGACTTATTGGATCAGTGAATTATTGTGTTTCCAATTTGGATGTTTTATTTGTCGTTTGTATTGTTTTAAGCATTCTGTATGTTTGATCTTATATAAACGTCCTAGGGTTAGATGGTAAAGAAATTTTAATAATAAATAATAAAACATTTTTATTGAGGGACTTGAGATAATCAAATAGGGATCGCTTTTATAGTGGAGACATGGCTTCCTGAACAAAATACTCCATTGTTGTCTGAACTATGTCCTCTTGATTATAGTCTGTAACTCTGGCTCTGCCCGCAGACTCCAGCCAGCTCTCTGAGGTTGGGTCACCCATGATCAGGATTAAAAAAATGTAATTTCTAAGTGAGGCACAGTTCTTAAAGTCACTCGAGCTACAATCCTAGGTTTAATCACCACTATTAGGGGTTCATAATAAAAAATAAAAAAAAGTCTAAAAAGTGGCCTAAATGGCTACTTGAACGATCAAAAAGCCTGATCGTCCAAGTACCCATAATCAAAGCTGGTTTTAGACGTATCTAAAATCAACTTAGGCCTTTCCCCTGCCACTAAACGCATAGAGAGAAAAGAGGCGTGTTTAGAGGAGAAAGGGCGGGAGATGGGCTGACCTACACCTAGGCGTGCAGCAGGTATAACCAAAACCTTAGGCAGGTTGCCTAGTCGGCACTTATATGTTTTGACTTAGACGAAATCAAAACAGGTCTAAGTGCCGAAAAAGGGGCCACTGAGCTGATCGTGGCTGCTGCGATCAGCTCAGCGGCCCCAGCAACCTGCCTACCCCCTACAGCAATGATCACGGCAGGAGAGATGCCTCATCTCCCCTACCCCGATGCCATCACTCCTCTACCCGAACTGCCGTGACCTGCAGCAGGAGAGATGCCCTATATATCACCCCCCCCCCCGACAACATTGGGGCAAGAGGGAGCCCAAGCCCTCTTGCCCCACGGCACCCCCGACCTCCCCGATGACATCGGGGCAAGAGGGAGTCCAAGCTCTCTTGCCCCGTGGCACCCCCGAACCCCCAATGAAGATCGGGGCAAATGGGAACCCAAGCCCTCCTGCCCCGCGATACCCAACCCCACCCCTGAGTCCGATCTGGCCAGGAGGGAGCCCAAGCCCTCCTGACCTCTTGCCCCCCACCCTCTACAAGATCGGGCAGCGCCTGGGCAGGAGGGGTTGGGCTCCTTCTTGCCCCAATCTTCATTGGGGGTTCGGGGGTGCCGCAAGGCAAGAGGGCTTGGACTCCCTCTTGCCTCGATGTCATGGGGGGGGGTGGATTCTATAACCGGTGTTGTTTTTGGCAGTCACCGGTTACAGAATCCAGCTTTTAAGCGAAGGACTGGCTCCTCCTTTGCCTAAAAGCCCTTGTGTTGGATGTTTGGGGCTTAGGCGTTTTTTTGGTTTATTATGGGGTATAAGTGTAGACATAGTGGGGGTATAAGTGTAGACATAGTGGTGGTCTGGGCGTTTAAACAGCTGAATATAGAGGCAGGCCATTATAAAAAAAAACCTCCATTTGGACATTTTTTTTTATTATGGACATTTTCCCTGCTTCTACTTTCAACGTTTAAGGCCTTAGGCCAAAAGGGGACTTAAACGTTTTTTTTATTATGCCCCTCCACGTCTCTTGCCTAAATTGCAGTTGAAGAATTCAAGCCGGAGTCAAAGGGTAACTGAAAACAGCAACTTTTAATTTAACTTGATTGTAGGCTTCAAAATCAACTATTTACCATTTCGTTCCATGTTAGCAGTAATCAGGTGTAAAGGTTCTTTTTGTATTTCTCCAATCACAAATCTCTTTTAGTTCGCTATAGCTGTTCTATTCAGGTATTCTCACACTCATAGTGTCTGTCCTCTCCCATAATCCCCTTGAAAAATAAAGGCCTTAGATCTTTTTCATTGTGAATCCCTCCTGGAAGGGTTACCATATTTTTTCTCTCCAAAAGGACATGTGGCTCAACCCAATTCTGCCCCAGCCCCTTTCCATTCTGCCCAGAGCCCTGCTCCTTTCTGCCCTCCCCCCCCCCCAACCCTGGCCCCACACAAACTTTGTCTCTTCGGGGCAGCATCTGGAGGGCATCTTCACAAGTGAGGATGCAAAGTAATGACATCACATGCATGCATATGACATCATTGCATCGCATCCACACATGCGCAGATACTCTCCAGACCGAGCCCCGAACTCAGTGATTTTCAAAAACCGGACAAAGTTATGGATTTTGAAAATCTGTCCAGATGCCTGGACAGTCCTCTAAAAAGAGGGCATGCCCAGGTAAATCTGGACATCTGGTAACCCTAACTGTTGGATTTCCTCTTTCTCCTCTCTTCTGTTTTCTCTGTTGCAAACCCTCTTAAGACTTCCTCCCCACAGGTAATCAGTACTCTAGGAGTCTCCCTCAGCACTTGGGCTCTGGCGGGAGAAATAGGATAACCAGAAACCTTGAAATGAGTTCACACTCTCTCCTTTCATATCTTCCCTCCTCCCACCTAGCGAAAAGGGCTCCAACTCCTCCCACCACTCTTTGCTGTCCACAAACACACTCTCATTGACCTCCTGAAAAATTCACTGTCTCCTGCTAATTCAGCAGAGGCATTTTTCTAATACACAGCCCTAAAGCAGATAAAAAAGGGAGGAGGTTTAGCAATTATGAGGGCCATTTAAAAACTATCAGTCCTTTATTCATAAAAAATACTCGTATTCAAATACAACAATCTTATACTAATCTCTTTCAAAGTAGTTCCCTTAGGCTGCCACACACTTCTTTCAATGGTTCTGCCACTGTTGGAAGCAGCGCTGGAATGCCTCTTTTGAGATTGCTCGCAACTGGTCCATCGCATTCTGCATGATGTCTTCTCTTGACTGAAATCTGATCCCTTTCGGGGGCATTTTCAGCTTGGGGAAAAGCCAGAAGTCACACAGAGAGCCATGTCAGGAGAGTAGGGAGCCTGAGAAATCACAGGTGTGTTGTGTTTGGCCAGGAAACTCCGTATCAAATGTGAAGAGAGTGCAGGTGGATTGTCATGATAGAGCTGCCAATTGCCCGCTGCCCACAGGTCCGGCCGTTTGCATCTCACGAAGGCGTCTTACGAAGGCGACAGATAACCTCTTGGTAGTACCCCTTGGTGATTCGACAATCCTGCATCACCAGGGTCTTCACTTGGTCAATGGCGATCTAATTTCTGGATGTTGAGGGCCTATCAGAACGTGCTTCACTCTCCACTGATGTGCAGCCATCTCTGAAGCAGTTGTACCACTCCTTTATCTGTGTGGTGCCCATTGCTTCATCCCCGAAGGCCTGTTGGATCTTACAGATCATTCCCAAATGGGAATCACCAAGCTTTAATGCACTAGCGTTGTTCAACTTTTTCTGACATTTTGTCAAAAACTAAAATTGGATGGCGCTCACATACACTTCCTCACTCATCGGTGGTCTGCTGGCGACTGACAGCTTCTGTAGGCGGGAAAAAATTAAAGCATGTGCATTAGGGTCGCCTACATAAGTGCACCAAACCACGCCTCCTACCTTTATTTGTTTACATAAGAAAAATTAAGGTCTGATACTTTTTGAATGGCCCTCATATATATAAAAGCTTTTTCTCACTAGTGTATCTAGACTCTTCATTGAAAGGAGATTTAGAAATCTTATCCTGTAAATTATAAGATGATTCAAGCTTTGGTCCAATTAGGATTTTGCTTATATAAAGAGCACCAGGGAGTTAGATAGAAAGTCAACAACATTTGATTATATTGTAATAATGTCTGCACATTATTCACGATTAATTATTCTGGATGATTTAAATTTTCTTCTTGAAAAAGCTGATGATACTTACATATTTAACTTTATCTTTCTTAGATTCTCTTACATCTTGGACCCGATTCTATAAACAGCACCTAAATCGGTAGGTACCTAGGGAAACTGCACTTACTGCATGTCATTCAAAGTTAGGTGCCACTATAGAATCGTGCCGGTAGGCATCAGAAACTTAGGCGCCAGTATATTAGGCCAGGGTTTTCTTGGCCTAAAATACCGGCACCTAACTCAATCCATGCCAAAACTCAACCCCTAACTATGCCTATTTTTCAGGTAGGTGCCTCGGTGTAGTAGATGTCTACATCGAGTTAAGCACCCATGCGAAAATTCATTTTTTAAAATTGTGTTTTAATTGGTTTTTAATGGTACTGTTCAATTACCAGTGCCAACTGAACCAATTATAAAAATTAAGTTAAGCACCTAGATTGGCTAGGTGCACTAATCTAAGTGCCTAATTGTAGACATCTTTTATAGAATCAGGGCCCTTGTGTCCATTGTTCCAACACATTCTAAGGATCATACATTGGATCTAATTGCTTTTTCTTCTTGTGTGAGTGACAGAGATACAATTATTCAATCTTTATTGGAGCCCTTTTTCATGGTCTATCATATATTGGCTAATTTTGATTTGAATACCCATATATAAGGAGAGGCAACAAATTGAACGATCTCATATTACATTTCAGTCTACAGGGAAGATAGATTCCAACTTGTTCTGGACACAGGTTAATTTACTCCCAATCTCAGCAGAATCAGATCCAGAAAAGTCTATAAACCAATGGAATAATAATTAAAACTTTGGATAAGAGTGCCCCTCTAAAAGAGAAGAGTTCTATAAATATCCCCTTGATACTCAACACAATTAAATATTTTAAAAAGAGCTTGCAGAAATCTGTTAAGGCAGAAATATTTTAAAAATAGCTGCAGAAATCTATTGGGGCAGACATTAGAGAAAAACAGTATACTGACAGATTGTGCAAACAATAAATAAATATAAATACACTTCTCTCTCCAAATTCACAGGGGTTAGGAGCAGAGCTGGTCCGCGAATATGAAAATATCACAAATAACTTTAAGGCCGACTTACCCACCCCCAACTCATTCCTGCCTCCTGGACCTTTCCACACCTTACCTGGTAGTCTAGCGGTGAAGCAGGGCAGGAACAATCTTCCTACGCTCCTGCCCCATGCAGAGTCGTGAACAAAAATGGCTGCCATGAGTTCTCGCTTTAGTCTTGTGAGACCACTTCACTACTAGACCACCAGGTAAGGTGTGGAGAGGTCTGGGAGGTGGGAGAGAAGCAGGGGTGGGTCAGGATTAAGAAACTTATGACTAACCACAATAGCAAGTCCTAAACCCATGAATTTGGAGGAAAAAATGTATTAGCCTCTCTTTTACTAAGCCTTGGTAGAAGTTTATACTGTGACCCCCCCCCCCCCTCCTTTTACTAAGCCGCAGTAGGCTTCTACAGCGGTCCAGAAAACTAAATGCTCAGAGACTGCTCCGATGCTCATAGCAATTCTATGAGTGTTAGAACATTTACGGCCTCTTTTACAAAGCTGCGCTAGCGGCTGCGCTGCGCTAACGGCCCCGAAGCCCATAGAGATTTAAAGGGCTTCGGGGCTGTTTCCACGTGGCTTTGTAAAAGAGGCCGTTAGTGCTCAGGACCATAGTAGAAACCTCTACCGTGGCTTAGTATAAGGAGGGGCCACAGTAGAAACCTCTACCAAGGTTTAGTAAAAGAGGGCCTAAAGCATGGAAAGATTATTATTCAAGTCTGAGAGGAACAGAAATTACTGATCAAAAGGTACTGTTTACGTTGTTGAGGGAATTAACTAATACAACTAATGCCCATCTCCCTGCCTTCATCTCACCATTCTATGATCCCCTCCACCTGTGTATAGTATCACTCCTCTATATCTCTATGCCCCCCTATCCTGCATCTTCCTTCTAATCTAATCTAATATTTGTGTGTTGCGCACACCTAAACAGGCTCTAGGCGACTTGAGGAAAGGGAGGGGAAAGGGAAAGGAATGGAAAGGGGACAGGAAACATAAAACAGGCAAATTAAGTAAAGGTCAGGTGCTTATAAAGATCTTAGAAAAATTAATTGTCGAAGAGTGAAATTTTCAGTTTTTATCGAAATAGGGTATGGTTGGTTTCCGTTCTTATAGTCTCTGTGAGATCATTCCAGATTTTGACTCTGAGGAAGGTGAACATGGACCGGAAAGATTCTTTTGTACTTGAGCTTTTTGTCGAGGGGAGGTTTAATTGGATCCTGTTGAGAATTATGCGTGAGATGGACCATGCATCAAGTTTCAAGTTTCATCAGTTAAGAGTTTGATGAGTGGGGCGGCTGAGTTGCCGTAGATTATGTGGTGCATGATACTGGCTGTTTTGAATTTTATACGAGCAGTGATGGGTAGCCAGTAGAGTTGTTTGCGGTAGGTTGAGATGGAGTCGTATTTTTTCAAACTGAAGATGAGTCTTACTGCAGTGTTTTGAATAAGTTGCATTTTGTGGATGATGGTGGTGTTGATTCCCAGATAGGCGACATTGCAGTAATCCAGTTGGGATAGAATCATCATCTGGACAATGGTAGCAAAGTGATGCTGGTGAAAGTATGGCCTGATGAGTCTTAGCTGTTTCATGGTGAAGAGGGCTTTCTTTCGAAGACGAGATACTTGAGGCTCCATGGATAATGTGGAGCCTAGAATTTTAGAGTTTTTTTTCTACAGTAAGTATGCTGCCCGATTGGAGCGTGATGCTTGTTGGCGCTATTTGTTGGGCATTGTGAAAATAGAGGACCTTAATTTTGGTGGTATTTAGCTTTAGTTTTTGAGCAGTTGCCCATGCTTGGATTTTTTCTATATTATCAGAGATTTTCTTGGAAGTGTTAGCTTGATTTCCTGTCACCGGTAGATTAGATTAGATATACAGACTAGCATTATGTGGTGTAGAACTGCAGATTCTCTCCGTAACTAGAGAGAAACATAGCCTAACAAACCAGTCCAGTTGTGGAGTGAATGGAGAGTCAGTCACCATATGGCTGAAATCAACACAATAAACCAGTGCTTTGGCCTGCTCATTGCTCCCTTTCTTGGTCAGAAACAGTGCTGGGATTCTATGCCGTGAGCCTTCATCCACAACTACTCTTTCTCCAAGAGTATCAGGACAAGCTTTTTTATGTTAAATTAATTGATCAAAGAAGAAATGTTATAAGATTATAGAACAAATTTTTAAACAATGCAGTTATATGGGGATGTGGCATAGTGGTTGGAGCTACAGACTCAGCACCCTGAGGTTGTAGGTTCAAACCCCATGCTGCTCCTTGTGACCCTGGGCAAGTCACTTAATCCTCCACTGCCCCAGGAAGATTAGATAGATTGTGAACCCACCAGGACAGAGAGGGAAAAGGCTTGAAGTACCTGTATGTAAACCACTTTGAATGTGGTTGTAGAACTACAAAAAGGCAATATACAAGTCCCAGTTCTATTCCTTGCTCTACATTCCTGATGTCTAGCCATCTTCTCTCTGTGCCCATATAGCACAGTTACTTACTGTAACAGGTGTTATCCAAGGACAGCAGGCAAATATTCTCACACATGGGTGACATCACCAACGGAGCCACGGTACTTACACTTGAAAACTGAATCACAACTTTAAGTTTGTAGAAAGTTCGCGATCAGCCTGCACCACGCATGTGTGAGTGCCTTCCCACCTGACTTAGGCATGCGGTCCCTCAGTTAAGATAAGCCAGCTAAGAAGCTAACCAAGGGAGGTGGGTGGGTTGTGAGAATATCTGCCTGCTGTACTTGGATAAAACCTGTTACGGTAAGTAATTGTGCTTTATCCCAGGACAAGCAGGCAGCATATTCTCACAAGCGGGTGACCTCCAAACTAACTAGGATGGGATGGTGGCAGTGTTGGCAACTTAGCAGAATAAATTTTGTAATACGCTCTGGCCAAAATGGCCATCCCACCTGGAGAAAACATCCAGACAATAATGAGAGGTGAAAGTATGAACCGAGGACCAGGTGGCAGCTTTGCAAATGTCCTCAATAGGAATGGATCTGAGGAAAGCTACTGAAGCAACCATGGCTCTGACTTTATGGGCTGTGACTCGACACTGTAGATGCAGTCCAGCCTGAGCATAGAAGAAAGAGACATAAGCAGCCATCCAGTTGGAGATAGTTCGCTTAGAAATTGGATGTCCCAACTTGTTCGGATCGAAGGAGACAAAAAGTTGAGGAACAGATCTGTGTGGTTTGGTGTGTTCTAAGTAGAAGGCCAAAGCATGCTTACAGTCCAGGGTATGAAGAGCTGATTCTCCAGGATGAGAATGAGGCCTTGGAAAAAACACTGGAAGTACAATGGATTGATTGAGATGAAATTCTGAAACCATTTTAGGTAAGAATTTAGGATGAGTATGGAGGACCACCTTGTCATTATGGAAAACTGTGAAAGGTGGATCAGCAACTAAAGCTTGCAGCTCACTGACTCTTCGAGCAGATGTGAGGGCATTGATAAACACCACTTTCCAAGTGAGATATTTCAGGTGAGCCGTATAAATTGGTTCAAAAGGAGGCTTCATCAATTGAGCAAGAACAAACATTGAGATCCCAAACCACTTGAGGCGGTTTGAGAGGAGGTTTGACATTGAAAAGTCCTTTTATAAATCTGGAAACCACAGGATGAGCAGAAAGGGGTTTTTCTTCAATAGGCTGATGGAACGCAGCAATTGCACTAAGATGGACTCGAATGGATGTAGACTTGAGGCCAGACGTACATAAGTGCAGAAGATAATCCAAGATGGAAGACAAGGAGGTATCTTGAGGCACCTTGTTATGAGAGATGCACCATGTAGAAAATCTAGTCCAATTTTGGAGATAGCATTGTCTAGTGGCAGGCTTTCTGGAAGCCTCTAAAATATCCCAAACAAGTTGAGAAAACTGAAAAGGTGTCATGTTGAGAGGTACCAAGCTGTCAGGTGTAGAGACTGCAGGTTGGGATGAAGAAGAGATCCTTGACTCTGTGTAAGCAGAGATGGAAACACTTGTAGAAGGTATGGCTCCCTGCTGCTGAGCTGAGTAGAAGGGAGAACCAGGGTTGCCTGGGCTACTGAGGAGCTATTAAAATCATGGTGGCATGATCGTTCTTGAGCTTGACAAGTCTTGAGAATGAGAGGGACTGGAGAAAATACATATAGAAAAAGATACAGGAAAAGATTCATCCATTCCAGAAAAAAAGCATCTGCCTCGAGGCGATGAGGAGAGTATATCCTGAAGCAGAACTGAGGCAGTTTGTGGTTGTGGGGAGATGCAAAGAGATCTATTTGAGGAGTTCTCCACTGATAAAAAATGTGATGAAGAGGTGAGGAATTGAGTGTTCATTTCTGAGGTTGCAGAAGACGACTCAATTTGTCTGCCAAACAGTTTTTCTCTCCTTGAATGTAGACTGCTTTCAAGACTGTGTTGTGATGGATCGCCCAGTCCCACACCCTTTGAGCTTCTTGACAAAGAGGGAGAGATCCTGTTCCTCCCTGATTGTTGACGTAGTACATGATTGTCTGTCTGAATAAGGACTACCTAGTCGTGAAGAAGATGCTGAAAAGCTTTGAGAGCATTGAAGATCGCTCTGAGTTCCAACAGATTGATATGACACTGAAGATCCGTGCAGGACCAGTGGCCTCAAATACGGAGACCGTGGAGATGAGCCCCCCAAGTGGTCGAGAAATCTATCGTGAGGACCTTCTGATGAGGGGGTGTCTGAAACAGTAAAGGAGTGACTGTAATGTGTTGAGAGAGTAGGTCGCAAGCCTGTGCCCACTGAGATGCCAGGTCCACTGAGGAATTTTGCGGTGAAGTCTGGCAAAAGGAATCACGTGAACAGTCGAAGCCATGTGACCGAGTAAAACCATCATGTGTCTCGCTGAGAGTGAAGAAAGGGAAGACACTTTGCGGCAAAGCTGAAGAAGAGCATCCAGACGCTAATGAGAGAGGAATGGTCTGAGTTGGACAGTGTCCAGAACAGCTCCGATGAACTGCAGATTCTGAGAGGGCTGAAGATGAGATTTGGGAAAGTTGATTTTGAATCCCAAGCTTTGTAGGAACCACGTAGTCCATTGGGTTGCTACAATAACCCCCTGAGATGTTGAATGTTTGAGCCAGTCGTCCAGGTAAGGGAACACCTGAAGACCATGGTTCTGCAGAGCTGCTGCAACCACCACTAGGCACTTGGTGAACACTAACTAAACTAAACTAAACCTTAAGTTTATATACCGCATCATCTCCACGGAAGTAGAGCTCGGCACGGTTTACAAGAACTTAAAAATGAGAAAGGGTAGGAAAAGGTTTACATAAGTTTATAAATCGAGTGGAAAAATAAGGGAAAAGAAATTACATGTTAGAGAAGAGCCAGGTTTTTAGTTGCTTGCGGAATAAATGGAGGGAGCTCAGGTTCCGCAGCGGGATAGTAAGGTCATTCCAGAGACCTGTGATTTTGAAAAGAAGTGATTTTCCCAGTTTACCTGCGTGGAGAATACCATGTAGGGAGGGGAAGGAGAGTTTTAATTTATGGGGCGGTCCTGGTGGAGTCAGGGCACGAGGTGTTGAAAGAAAGTGGGATTAGGGAAGGAAGGATGCCGTGAATAATCTTAAAAGCCAGGCAAGAGCATTTGAATTGGACTCTGGAAATCACTGGGAGCCAATGAAGATTGGCCAGGAGTGGGGAGACGTGGTCAGATTTACGTTTTGCAAAAATCAGCTTGGCTGCCGTGTTCTGAATAAGCATCCAGAGGTCAGATGTAATGGTCTCCCATCGATGGTAAAAATGATGGAGACGACCTCCTATGGGAAGAGGGGAGGACAGAGGCAGAACGATGGAGGTTTTGCTCTATTTGAGACAGTGAAAAAGGCTGAGAAGCCTTTGATGTAGCAGAAGTCTGAGGTTTCTGTTGCTTCTGTTGTTGTTGTTTCTTGGGGGTGCTCGAGGTAAGGAGCTGCCCTCGGAGGATAATGCCTCTGATAGGATGGAAGAGGCCAAGAAGGTTTGGAAGGAGCTGGCTTAGGCTTTGGTCTGACGATGGAAGCAAAGGATTTCTCATGCTCAGACAACTTCTTGGTGGCGGCCTCTATGGATTCATCAAAGAGGTCATTGCCTTCACAAGGAATATTGGCCAGACGATCCTGAATGTTGGGATCCATATCAATGGTGCGAAGCCAGGCAAGGCAGCGCATCGCTACTGAGAAAGCAGTGACCCTCAAGGAAAGTTCAAAGGCATCATATGATGACTGAAGAAGGTGTAACCTGAGTTGCGCCAAGGTAGCAATGACTTGCTGGAACTCTAAAAGCCTGTGTTGACCAAGGTCTTTAGAAAAACCAGGGAGTATATCAATAAAATACATGAAATAAATAGTAAAGATAAAATTATGATTTAAAACCCTTGAGTCCATCATCGAATTTTGATAAAGACAACGATCAAACTTGTCCATGGTCCTGCCCTCTCTGCCAGGAGGTACGGTAGCATAGACCCTGAAAGGATGACTCCTCTTTAAGGAAGATTCCACAAGAAGGGACTGATGAGATAGTTGGGAGTTCTCAAAGCCCTTGCAATGTACAGTTCTATACCTCGATTCCAGCCTGCCTGGAACAGCAGGAATGGCATAAGGAGTCACCAGGTTTCGTTTGAAAGTCTGAGAAAGAAGTCTGTTCAGAGGAAGTTTGAGAGACTCCGCAGGAGGCCGAGGCAAACTCATTTCCTCTAAATACTCCTTAGAGTACTTAGAACCAGAGTCCAATTTAAGATCCAGGTCCTCAGCCATTTGACGGAGGAAGGATGAAAAGGACAACTGATCTGCCAGAGCATTGCCTCGAGAGGGACTCAATGACCTCAAGATGCCTCGAGTGGAAAACGAAGGTGAGTATCAATACTCTCTGGAGTATTGATATCCCAGTGAATAAACAGACTGGGGCAAGGCACTGGAATCAGCTGAGCCCTCAGGTTCTGCTACTGGTGTCCTGTCTGGAGGAGTTGGAGGACTCAAAGAACTGGAAGGCCTGGATGAGGAAGGCTTCTCTCTGGAGGAGAACCTGCACCTCAATGAATGCCTCGATGAGAGCCTTGACATGTGGTGAGAGTGCTGCCTGGAAGCAGGTCTCATATGAGGGGGAGGAGACTTCGCCCCATGCCTCGAAACGGGCAATGCCTTAAATGAGGATATAGGGCTAGAAGCTGGAGATTGAAGTCCCATTAACTCTGTGGTTTGAATCGAGGAATCTCGAAGCACTCCCAAAGACTCAGCTCCTTGTATGGAGTGTGAGGATTCCAGATGAGACACTCGCAAAGACTCGACTCCTTGCATAGTGTGAGGATTCTAGATGAGACACTCGCAAAGACTCGACTCCTTGCATAGAGTGTGAAGATTCCAGACCAGACACTCGCAAAGACTGGACTCCTTGCATAGAGTGTATAGATTCAGCTCGAGGCACAGGCAAGGACTCGATCTCTTGTGAGACTGTTGAGTGCCCAGGCTGGACTGCAGGAAGCAGAATCGAGGCAGGACTATATTTGGTCAATAACTGAACAAATTCCCACTCTAAAATGGTCTGGATAGTAGCCTGAAATTGTGGATCCGAGTCTGAAACTGGGCCACTTGTTGAGGCTAAAGCAGGAATCTCAAAGTCCCTCCTTGAGGGCTGCAATCCAGTCGGGTTTTCAGGATTTCCCCAATGAATATGCATTGAAACCAGTGCATGCACATAGATCTCATGCATAGTCATTGGGGAAATCCTGAAAACCTGACTGGATTGCGGCCCTCAAGGAGGGACTTCGAGACCCCTGGGCTAAAGGCTCCAAGGTCGAAGATGAAGAATGCTTCGACTTGGAAGAATGATGTTTGAGTAGCTTGAGGACCACTACTGGAACTGTCTACTGAGGTATCTGATCTGAGGGAAGCTCAGGAAAACACTTGGCAGATTTACTCAAGGTCGCGGACGTTCCAAATAAGGAAGGTCTGATGAGAGTCGAGGTCGAAGTTGTGGAAGCAGGAGGACACCCCGTAGTAGGCCTGATCGAGTCTGAGATCGAGGACAAGGATGTAACAGGGGTCTCCATACCGAAAATCTTCTTCACTTGAACTCGACATTTGAGGGCTCGAGTTTGAAGGGTAGCACAGCGAACACATGACTCCGGGCAATGATCAGGCCCCAGACACTGAAGGCACCAGCAGTGTGGGTCAGTGAGGGAGATCGCACGCTGGCACTGGCTACACTTCTTGAAGTCAATGACCGGCCGGGACATAGAAGGAAAGATAGCCGCCGCAAAGTCGAAGCCCGCAGGCTGAGGGCATGTGACAGGACCCGCCAGTCATTCTACGAAAAAATTATTATTTTTTTTAATAAAGACTGAAAGAAAAGCACAGCGACATGGTAATAAGTAAAATAAAACATGTGGCTCCTAGGAAAACTGAGAACTGAGGAGATGCGCCCTGTGCTGGGCAGGAAGGCACTCGCGCATGCGCAGTGCGGCAGACTCAAAACTTCTGAGTTTTCTACAAGCAAGTCTGCTTGCGAGGCTGTCCACATCTGGGCTCCATGGATGACGTCATCCACATGTGAGAATAGGCTGCCTGCTTATCCTGGGATAATGTCCTTTCTCCTGCATGAGAATGAGGCTTAGGGAATAAAACTGGGAGAACAATCGACTGATTGAGATGAAACTCCGTAACAACTTTCGGTAGAAACTTTGGATGCAGAACCACTTTATCATGGTGAAAAACTGTGAAGGGTGGATCTGCCACCAACGCTTGTAACTCACTGACCCTCCTGGCAGAAGTGAGCGAGATAAGAAAGACAACTTTCCAGGTAAGAAACTTGAGATGAGCTGTGGCCATTGGTTCAAATAGAGGCTTCATTAAACTGGAAAGAACTAAATTAAGGTCCCAGACTAAGGGGAGGAGGTTTGAGAGGTGGTTTAACATTGAAAAGTCCTTTCATGAATCTGGAGACCATAGGATGAGCAGTAAGAGGTTTTTCCTCAATTGGCATTTGAAAAGCAGTAATAGCACTGAGATGGACTCTGAAAAATGTAGATTTGAGCCCACAGTCAACAGATGAAGTAGATAATCCAACACCAATTCAACTGACAAGGAAGATGGATCATGATGATGGAGACTCAAGTCCACTTTTGTTGATAACATTGTTGAGTGGTTGGCTTCCTGGAGGCATCAATAATATCGCAAACAGGCTGAGAGAGATGTAATTGATATGAATTCAGCCCAAGAGAAACCAAGCTAACAGGTATAACGATTACAGGTTGGGATATAGAAGCAATCCTTTTTTCTGAGTAAGCAGAGTAGGAAAGATTGGTAGAGTAATTGGCTCCCTGGTGCTGAGCTGATGTAGAAGGGAGAGCCAATGCTTGTTTGAGTTTGAACAGAGTTTTCAACAGGAGAGGAGTTGGAGAGAATGCATATAGAAACAGGCCTGTCCAATCCAGGAGAAATGCATTGGCTTCCAGACGGTGAGGAGAGTAAAGTCTGGAGCAAAACTGGGGCGACTTGTGATTGTGGGGATCTGCAAATAAGTCTACCTGAAGAGTGCCCCATTGAGCAAAGATGAGATGGAGAGTCACAGAGTTGATAGCCCATTTGTGAAGTTGAAGAATTCTGCTGAGGTTGTCTGCCAGGGAATTCTTCTCCCCTTGAATGTAGACAGCCTTTAAGAAAATGCTGCGAGCCATCGCCCAAAGCCAGATTTTCTGAGTCTCCTGACATAACAGAAGAGTGTCCGTGCCTCCTTGCTTGTTTATGTAGTACATTGCTAGATTGTCTGTGTGAAGGAGGAGGACTTGAGGACTTAAGAGGTGCTGGGAAGCTTTGAGAGCATAATATATCGCTCTGAGCTTGAGGAAATTGATGTGAAACTTCCACTCCCTGGCAGACCAATGACCTTGTGTTTGAAGGCCCTCCAGGTGCACCCCCCAGGCATAAGGAGATGCATCCAGTATCACCTTTTGGTGGTGGGGGGAGTGAAAAATGATACCTCTGGATAGATTGGAAGAGGTCATCCACCATTGAAGCGACTGCTGAAGAGATGATGTGACAGAAATATGTTGAAAGAGACGATCTATCGCTTGAGACCACTGAGAAGCAAGGGCCCACTGAGGAATGCGAAGATGTAGCCTTGCTAGAGGAGTTACATGAACTGTGGAAGCCATGTGACCCAGGAGAACCATCAGAGATGGTGTGCACCTTCAACATCTGGCACTCTGGAGGGAGAAATGCTCTCATTAGAGTAGTATCGAAGATAGCCCCAGTGAACTGAAGACGTTGAGTTGGAATTAGGTGAGATTTGGGGAAATTGACTTTGAATCCCAAAACTTGTAGGAAGGCAATGGTCTGAGATGTTGCCAGAGCCACCTCCTGAGGTGATACAGCTTTGATCAACCAGTCGTCCAGCTAAGGAAAGACTTGAAGACTGTGGGATCGGAGAAATGTGGCCCAACAATCAGGCACTTTGTGAAGACCCTGGGAGAAGATGCCAGGCTGAAAGGAAGAACCTTGTATTGGTAATGACGTCCATTCACTTGAAACCAAAGGTACTTGCAGGAAGCCTGATTAATTAATAATAATAATAATAATAATAATAGTTTATTTTTGTATACCGCCACACCATCAGTTCTTGGCGGTTTACACAATAAATTACAAAGTATTTAAAATACAGAGCTAGATAACAGTGTCTTATAAAAGGAAATAACACAATTCAATAACTGACAAAGTACAACCCTAACTCATTCAAACAAAGTATGCACAATACAGATAATTTATACTAAAATAGATAAGCTTCTATAAGCCTTATTCCAAAAACATAATAAAAATTCATTTATCAAATTGATATTGATATCTATTAAGTATTGTACTGTTTAAATAGATAGGTCTTAAAATCTTTCCGAAATTGCTGATAAGTGAGGGCTGGAGTAATAAGAACATTCAAGCATGTATTCATTACTCCTGCTTGAAACGCCAGAGTCCTATCTAAAAATTTCTTAAAACGGCACGCTTTTGCTGAAGGAAAATTAAACCAGCCAGTTCTACGTATATTTTTTTTACATATAAAAAATCTAAAATGAGCAACAAGATAAGATGGGGCCAACCCAAATAAGACTTTGTAGCAAATACATCCAAATTTAAACCACACTCTAGCCTCAAACGGTAACCAGTGGAGCCTTTGATAATATGGGCTGATATGATCATGTTTTTTTAGATTAAAAATCAAACGAATTGCTGTGTTTTGAATTAATCTTAATCTACTAGTTGTTTTTTTATGAGCACCAAATAAACGACATTACAGTAATCCAGCATTGAAAGAATTGATGATTGAACCAGTATTTTAAATGATATAAAATCAAAATATTTTCTAATGGTACGCAACTTCCAAAGAGTGATAAACATCTTTTGACCAGCAAATCTGTATGAGCCTTAAATGATAAAGTACGATCCAAAGTAACCCTAATATTTTTAAAGTAGGAACTATTGGATAAGTTTGACCGTTTACCGTAAGCATCATTTCCGTAAGCTTATCATTAGGGCTAGCTAGAAAAAACTTTGATTTATCTGGGTTCAATTTCAATCTGAAACTAGAAGTCCAAAATTCCACTTTTGTAAGAATGAAAGACATCTGATTTAAAATTTCTGGTGTAAATGCAGTTAAAGGAATTAGTATTGAAATATCATCTGCATAAATGAAAAATTTTACATGTAAACTATAGAGAAAATGACCCAGTGGAGCTAAATAAATATTAAAGAGAGTTGGCGAAAGTGGTGATCCCTGAGGAACCCCACTTTCGTTTACCCACCAGGTGGACAACTGACCAACACTAACAACCTGATATGACCTATTTTTTAGAAAACCTTGGAACCAATTCCATACCTTTCCCGAGATTCCAATCAAATCTAAACATGATAATAAAATGTCATGGTCAACCAAGTCGAAAGCACTGCTCAAGTCCAGTTGTAAAATTATTGCACTTGAGCCTGCTTTACACAAGGTATGTATGTGATCAATTAATGAGGCCAGTACTGTCTCTGTACTAAATCCTGATTGAAAGCCAGACTGATAATTTTTTAAAATTTCAAATTTATCTAAATAATCTACAAGTTGTACATTGACTAGACCTTCTATCACTTTAGTAAATAATGGAATAGAGGCAACTGGTCTAAAATTAGCTATATTTGTAATAGATTCTTTTTAATCTTTTATAATTGGAGTAATTAAAATCTTGCCTATTTCCCTTGGAAACTTCCCCATTTCTAATAATGTTATGATCCATTCAAACAGTTTTGATTTTAAAGAAAGCGGTGCAGTTCTCATTAACTTTGAAGGGCAATCATCAAGTTGACAATTTGTTTTAGCACATTTAGAAAATAATTTGCAAAAGGTTGCCCAATCGGGTGAATTAAACTGATTACAGCACATATTAGCCCTTATTTCCTCCTTATCTTGATTTGTGAAAAATTCAACAATTTTTTTCATTTCTAGTTTGTTTTAAATGCTTTCTTAAATTAATGATTTTAATTTCAAAATATTGAGCTAAAGCATCTGATGAAGGTGGATTCTCTAACCTAGATCTAGTCTTAGATTCAACATTAAAGAGATTGTTAACTAATTTAAATAGATCTTTACTATTCTTGTTTGGATTTCCCACTTTTTGAGCGTAATGTTTGGTTCGCTTCTCCTTAATCATGTTTTTATAATTCCTTATCTCTAGCCTCCAGGAGTTCTTATCTTCAACTTTACCTGATCTTCTCTATATTCTCTCTTTTTTCCTCACTATTCTTTTTTGCTTTAACAGTTCATCGTCAAACCATATATTTGAAGTTCTAGTTCTCTTTGTATAAGTTTTATAAGGTGCTATTTGATCTAATATTAATTTCTTACAGTCATTCCAATCCGATAAAAAATTATTATTCTCTTGGTCTGTAGTCATCATTAAATCATAATGAGACCAGAATTCAACCTGATTAATTTGTCCTCTACTAGTAATAGTCGAGACTTTTTTAGAACGATTTTGATTTTTCACTGAGTTTTCATGCCATTCAATTTTGAAATTACAAATATAATGGTCAGACCAATTAGATTCAGTCCAAGTATCCTGGAGATATATTATTTTGGGCTCAATCTCTTCCTTTGATGAAAAAGTCACCAAGTCTAATTTGTGGCCTTTAATATGAGTTTTTCCTGGATCAGATATAAAAAATCCTAAGGAAGTAAGAAATTGCCATAAATATTTCACCTCTGAGTTCTCCCCCTGGTCCAGATGTAAATTTAGGTCACCCAGAATTAAATTATAAGAACCAGCAATTGAATGTGATAAAATAAATTCATAAAAATAATCTTTGATACAGTGCCATTTCTTTGGGGGAATATAAAATAAAGTTACCATTAAAACATCATCTAAATCAGGCCATGCTAACCGACAAGTTATTATTTCCCAATCATTCGAAAAAAATGAATCAACCTTTACAAAATCAAAAGAATCTTTTAAAATAATGGCTAAGCCTCCATCTCTTTTTCCATCTCTAGACAGAAGTAGAATTCTATAGTTATTCGTTTATATGCGTGTAGGCTTCTATGAGATCTAGAGAGCATAGCTAGTTGTTCTGATTTAGAAGTGGATAAAGAAGGGCAAGGGAGAGCATCTGGAATTTCTCTTTGACTAGAAATTTGTTGAGATCTCGGAGATCCAGAATGGGTCGCATACCTCCGGTCTTTTTCTGGATTAAAAAATACTGGGAGTAGAATCCCTAACCCTGCTGAGATAAAGGAACCTCTTTGATGGCACTGAGAAGGAACAGTGATTGAATCTCCTGAATAAGAGGAGAAGATTATATCGGGTCTGAAATAGACTCTCTTGGAGGATGATCCGGAGGTAGGGTATGAAAATGGAGAGCATACCCTGATGAATGATATCTAGAACTCAGAGATCTATGGTGATGAGCTCCCAACAATTTACATAATGTTGAAGCCGCCCTCCGATCAACTGAGGTAGTGGTTGGAGAATGAGAACTGTGGCTATGCTCCTGAGGAACACGTCAAAAAGGATGTGTGGGCTTTTGTTGAGCAGCCTGTTGTTTAGGTTGCTGACGTGGTTGCTGCTTTTGCTTCCTAGGCTGAGAAGGAGCAGGAGGAGCAGGCTTAGCTGAAACCTGCGCTGGTACGAAGAAGGTGGCTTGAAAGTATGTGGTGCTTGAGGCTTCTTCTTTGGTTTAACCAAAGTATCCCATCTGCTCTCATGAGCGGATAGCGTTTGAGTAGTTGTATCCATTGATGGACCAAAAAGCTCATCTCCTGGACAGGGAGCACTGGCCAAGCGATCCTGGTGATTTACATCAAATTCAAAAATACGAAGCCAGGCAAAGCGCCTCATGGCCACCAACATGGCCGCAGCTCGTGATGTAAGTTCAAAAGTATCATAAGTAGTGCGAACCATATATTTCTGCAATTGAAAGTTGAAGCAATGAATTGTTGGAATCTCGATTGCTTACGGAATGAAATATAATTTTGAAAAGATGCAAGCTATTTGACCAAATATTTCAGGTAAAATGAAAAATGGAAATTATGTTCAAATATATTTTATTGAGCTCAACAAAGCAGCAAACAGGAAATAAACCAAAGACAAGCAAGCTCAGCATTTTTAATAACAGTACCCAACTCCACAAAACGCAACCTCCCAAGATAACCCCCCCCATCCCAACACAACCCTACCCAAAATAAATTAACTCCCCCCCCCCAGGGTCCTCCTTCCAAGCAATACACATTCAGAAAATCATAGAAACATAGAAACATAGAAATAGACGGCAGATAAGGGCCACGGCCCATCTACTCTGCCCACCCCAATGACCCTCCCCTACCTTTCTCTGTGAATAGATCCCACGTGTCTATCCCATTTGGCCCTAAAATCAGGCACGCTGCTGGCCTCAATAACCTGAAGTGGAAGACTATTCCAGCGATCAACCACCCTTTCAGTGAAAAAGAATTTCCTGGTCCCCGTGCAGTTTCCTGCCCCTGATTTTCTACGGATGCCCCCTTGTTGCCGCAGGACCCTTGAAAAAGAAGATATCTTCTTCCACCTCGATGAGGCCCGTGAGATACTTGAATGTCTCGATCATGTCACCCCTCTCTCTGCGTTCCTCGAGTGAGTACAGCTGCAACTTATCCAGCCATTCCTCGTACGGGAGATCCTTGAGTCCCGAGACCATCCGGGTGGCCATTCTCTGGACCGACTCCAGTCTCAGCACATCCTTACGGTAATGCGGCCTCCAGAATTGCACACAGTATTCCAGGTGGGACCTCACCATGGATCTATACAATGGCATAATGACTTCAGGCTTACGGCTGACGAAACTCCTGCGTATGCAACCTAAGATTTGCCTTGCCTTGGATGAAGCTTGCTTCACTTGATTGGCAGTCTTCATGTTCTCACTGATGATCACCCCTAAGTCTCGTTCTGCTTCAGTTCTTGTTAGGATCTCGCCATTAAGGGTGTAAGTCTTGCATGGATTTTGGCTGCCCAGGTGCATGACTTTGCATTTTTTGGCATTGAAGCTGAGTTGCCAGGACCTAGACCAAGGGAACAAATGGAAACAGAATGCAAAAAGTCAACAATTCAACAAGCGGCTGCGAGCCAGCGGGGTCATAGTTGTCCAGAACGGCTCCCAGGTACGCTGAAAAATACGGCCTGGAGGAGAAGAAAGGTCGATCACATCTCGTCGTTCCACATCAAGAGGGAACTCATCCAGCATCTCCAAAGAGAGTAATCTGGAGCTGCAGCTTCAAGCCAGGTAAGTAAAAGGCACTCCAGGGCCACTAGAACAGTCCATTTAAGGAAGGTGGCAGCTTCCCTCACATGAGGGAAATAATGAAAAATGGAAATTATAATTACCAGCTCTGTTGGCCAACATTGCATTCTGGTAAAGACGCTTACCAAACTTGTCCATTGCTCTACATTTTCTGCCAGGAGGTATAGATGCATAGACACTAGCACCCGACGATTTCTTTAGAGTGGATTCAACCACTGAAGATTCATGAAGGAGCTGTGGTTTAGCAAAACCACCCTATACAAAGAGTCCAGTTTTTTAGGAGCCAAAGGAATGGACAGAGGAGTCTCGAGGTTCTTATAGAAAGCCTCTCATAAAATGTCATGGAGTGGAGTGGTGACAGTTCAAACAAGCGTGGGATGAATACAGACGATCTCTAATCAGAAAATAATGGATATACATAAGAACATAAGAGATTGCCTCCGCGAGGTCAGACCAGGGGTCCATCGCGCCTAGCAGTCCGCTCCAGCGGCGGCCCATCAGGTCCATAACCTGTAAGTGATCCTTTGTCTAAAACCTTTCAATCCCCATTATTCTTCTATCTATACTCTTCCATAATCCTATCTCTACCTCTATCTATAGCCCTCAATCCCCGTATTCTTCAGGAACTTGTCCAATCCCTCTTTGAGTCCCCTTAATGTACTCTGTCCTATCACATCCTCCGGAAGCATATTCCAGGTGTCTACCACCCTCTGAGTGAAGAAATATTTGCTAGCATTGGTTCTAAACCTGTCCCCCTTCAATTTCTCCGAGTGCCCCCTTGTTTTTGTAGTTCCCAATAGGCTGAAGAATCTGTCCCTTTCCACCTTCTCTTTGCACTTCATGATCTTGTAAGTCTCTATCATGTCTCCTCTGAGTCTCCGCTTCTCCAGGGTGAAGAGCCCCAGCCTTTCTAGCCTGTCTGCGTATGAAAGGTTTTCCATACCTTTTATCATTCTTGTCACTCTTCTCTGAACTAAGGCCTTTACTGGGCAGGCTTGCACAGCCTGTGTCCCGTATATGAACATTCAGTTGAGGATGGGCTGGGGAGGGTTTGATGGCTGGGATGGTTAAGATGGGCTGGAGTGAGCTTTGATGGAGACTACAATAGATGGAACCTAAGAACACTACTGGGCAAGGCTCTGGGTTTCTGGCCCAGAAATATCTAAGTAAAAAGACAATTTAAACTAAATAATTAATTTATGGAGGAAGTATGGTTGGGTAGACTGGATGGACCACTCGGGTCTTTATCTGCTGTCATTTACTATGTTATCTAGACGCAGCCCAGAGCTCAGGGAAGGAGACAAGAAGTTGATGTGGGGGCAGGGCAGAGGGGCCAGAAGAGAGTGGGGCCACATGTCCTCTTTATTTTTTTTAAAGAGGAAATCTGTTAACCCTACCAAAGACCACGATTTCTGTCTATACAGTCCTTTTATATAACTTCTCCTCCCCTTTGGCAAAAGGACCTCCTGTTCCTCCCTCTAGTCCACTGTTTCCCAACTTCTTCAAGCCAAGTACCCCCTAAGTCTAACAAATATCAATGGAGTAATCTTGCCCAAGCTCTGCCCCAGACCCACCCAAGCTCCGCCCATGCCCCACCCCCCTAATAATAGTACTAATTGTAATGCATTTTCTTCCATCCATTTTTCATATAAGAACATAAGAATTGCCACTGCTGGGTCAGACCAATGGTCCATCCTGCCCAGCAGTCTGCTCACGCGGAAGCCCCAAGGTCAAGACCAGTGCTCCAAATGAGTCCAGTCTTACCAGTTTAGCATGAACTTGTCCAACTTTGTCTTGAAACCCTGGAGGGTGTTTTCCCCTATAACAGACTCCGGAAGAGCGTTCCAGTTTTCTACCACTCTCTGGGTGAAGAAGAATTTCCCTACGTTTGCACAGAATCTATCCCCTTTCAACTTTAAAGAGTGTCCTATCGTTCTCCCTACCTTGGAGAGGGTGAACAGTCTGTCTTTCTCTACAAAGTCTATTCCCTTCAGTATTTTGAATGTTTCGATCATGTCCCCTCACAGTCTCCTCTTTTCAAGGGAGAAGAGGCCCAGTTTCTCTAATCTCTTGCTGTACAGCAACTCCTCCAGCCCCTTAACCATTTTAGTTGCCCTTCTCTGGATCCTTTCGAGTAGTACCGTATCCTTCTTCATTTACGGTGACCAGTGCTGGATGCAGTACTCCAGGTGAGGGCGCACCATGGCCCGGTACAGGGGCATGATAACTTCGGATCTGTTTGTGATCCCCTTCTTGATCATTCCTAGCATTCTGTTCGCCCTTTTCGCTGCCATAGCACATTGTGCAGAAGGCTTCATGGATTTGTCGATCTGAACTCCCAAGTCCCTTTCCTGGGAGGTCTCTCTAAGTACCGCCCCAGACATCCTGTATTCGTGCATGAGATTTTTGTTCCGGACATGTATCACTTTGCACTTATCCACATTGAACCTCATTTGCCATGTCGCTGCCCATTTCTCGAGCTTGATTATATCCCGTTGCAGATCTTCGCAATCCCTCTGTGTCTTCACAACTCTGTATAACTTTGTATCATCCACAAATTTAATCACCTCGCTCATCGTACCAATGTCCAGATCGTTTATAAAGATGTTGAAGAGCACAGGTCCAATCACTGAGCCCTGCAGCACCCTGCTGGTGACACTCTTCCAGTCTGAGAATTGTCCATTTACCTCCACTCTCTGTTTTCTGTGCTCAAGCCAGTGATGCTTTAATCCACGTGAGTATTTCACCCTCGATTCCATGGCATGCAATTTTCCGAAGTAGTTGTTCATGTGGAACTTTGTCGAACGCCTTCTGAAAATCCAGATATACAATGTCAACTGGGTCACCCTTGTCTATCTGCCTGTTTAGTCCCTCGAAGAAGTGCAGCAAGTTCGTCCGGCAAGATCTGCCTTTACTGAAACCGTGCTGGCTGGTCTTCATCAGATCATGTCCGTCAAGGTGATCAATGATGCAGTCCTTTATCAGTGCCTCTACTATCTTTCCCGGTACCGAGGTCAGACTCACAGGTCTGTAGTTTCCTGGATCTCCCCTCAAACCTTTCTTGAAGATTGGTATAAAATTTGCCACCTTCCACTCTTCCGGAATATTTCCCGATTTGATTAACAGATTGGCTATTAGCTGAAGCAGTTCAGCTATAGTCCTTTTCATTTCCTTGATGACTCTATGATGGATGCCATCTGATCCTGGGGATTTCTCACTCTTAGGCCTATCAATCTGTTTGCATACCTCTTCTAGACTGACTGTCAACTCTGTCAGTTTCCCATCTTCTTTTCCAGCATATAGCCTGATGGGTTCAGGTATGCTGTGTATATCCTCTTTGGTAAAATACAGACGCAAAAAAATGTGTTCAGTTTGTCAGCGATTTCTTTGTCCTCCTTTAGCACTCCCTTTATTCCACGGTCATCCAATGGCCCCACCGCTTCCCTCGCGGGTCATTTCCCCTTAATATATCGAAAACGGCTTGAAGTTTTTTGCCTCCTTGGCTATTTTTTCCTCGTAGTCTCTTTTGGCACCTTTTACCGCCTTATGGCACCTGCGTTGATGTTGTTTGTGCTTATTCCAGTTTTCATCCGTTTTTTACCCTTTCCATTCCTTAAACAAAGTTTTCTTGTCTCTGATTGCTTCCTTCACCTCTACAGTGAGCCATGCCGGTTCTTTGTTCTTTTTCCTCTTGGTTCCTTTGTTGATACGTGGTATATATAGATTTTGTGCCTCGGTGACTGTGTCCTTAAAAAGGGACTAAGCTTGCTCTAGCGTTTTTACAGTGCTTATCCTCTTCTTAATCTTCTTCCCCACCATGAGTCTCATCCTTTCGTAATTCCCTTTTCGGAAGTTCAGCACCGTGGCCATAATTTTGGACCGATGTTTCTCACCTGCATCTAGGTCGAAGTGGATCACATTGTGATCGCTGCTTCCCAGCTTCCCTTCCACTTCTACATGTTGTGCCAGTCCTCGTAGTCCATTTAGAATTAAGTCCAGAATTGCATTTCCTCTCGTATTTTCCTTGACGAGTTGGAAGCAATCGCCTACAGTATCCAGGAACTTGGTCTCCCTAGCACAGCCGGAGGAGCCTAGGTTCCAGTCTATCCACGGATAGTTGAAGTCACCCATGATAATTACATTGCCTCCTTTGCAGTTGCGCTTAATCTCGTCTGTCATTTCCCCATCAATTTCTTCGGACTGCCCTGAGGGTCGGTAGTAGATGCCAATCTTTGTTTCCAGTCCATTTGTTCCTGGAATTTTGATCCATAGAGACTCTAACTTATCCATCAGTTGTGGTGTGTTCTCTCCAGTAGATTCAATTCCCTCATTGACATATATGGCAATACCCCCACCTTTTTGAGCCACTCTGTCTCTGCGGTATAGTTTGTATCCTGGTAGCACAGTGTCCCAGACGTTTTCCTCAGTCCACCATGTTTCTGTGATGCCGATGATGTCAATGTTATCTTTTAATGCCATAGCTTCTAATTCACCCATCTTATTCCTTAGGCTCCTTGCGTTCGTGTACATACACTTGAGTTTACGACCCATTACTTTCTTGCATTTCCTTCCCTCTTGTGTCCCTTTCAATCTGTCTTGCTTGTGATCTGGTGGGCCTTCCTCTATATCTTCCTGCACGGTATCTTCTGGGGAGTCTTCCCCTCTATCTTCCTGCACGGTATCCTCCGGGTATACCGTTTCCCGAACCATCGACTTTCTCTCTTGGTTGACTGTCTCAACTTCTCTCTTGATGTTGCTTGCAAGTAGCCTCGTTCCGTCTCTGCTGAGGTGGAGTCTGTCTTTCCTGTAAAGCTTGCTCTTCCCCCAGAATGGTAACCACAAAATTTTTTTTTTAAAAAACACAAAGCACACTGTATGCAGAAAAAATGTTCATCATTTATATTTGTTGGGGTTTTTTTCAGAGGTCAAGGCAGATGACTTTAAAATAGGCAATGTTACCTCAGTAACAATTATAGAAAAATATAGTGCAAAATATAGACAGCAGATATAAATTCTCAAAATTGACACATTTTGATCACTAAATTGAAAATAAAATCATTTTTCCTACCTTTGTTGACTGGTGATTTCATGAGTCTCTGGTTGCACTTCCTTCTGACTGTGCATCCAATTCTTTCTGCCTCCTGCACACTCCTCTCCTCCAGACCTCATTCCCTTCACCCAACCAACATCTCTCTGTCCCTCCATGAGTCCAAATTTTCTTCCTCTCTCCTCCACCCCCATTGGCAATATGTCTCCCTCTTTTTTTCTCACTGTTCTCTCATACCCTCCCTTGCTGCAAAGGGTATGAGGAAAGAGAGAGAGAGAGAAAGATCCAGAGTGCATCTCTCCCACCCCCTCTACTGTCACATACAACATTTCTCCCTCTCTCATCCCCCAGATCATGTGCAGCATTTTTCATCACTGTCCACCAGCCCCATGCCCATTTCTCCTTCTATCACCCCTCTCCAGCACCATGCCACATCTCTCCCTCCTTCACTATGTCCAACATTCCTCTCCCTTGCATCCCCTTCAATCTGTCCCTCTGTTCTCTATCCTCCACCATATCCAACATTTCTCCCTCTCATCCTTCTCTTCCCCATGCATCTCTACCTCCTCTCTCTCTCTATGCTCATTTTTCCTCTTTCTTTCTTTCCCCATGGGCACCATTTCTTTCCCTCTTACTCACACACTCATGCCCAACAATTCTCCCTTTCTATTCCCTCCCTCCTGTCCCAAGTTAGTGCCCCCTTCCTCCCTCCCTTCTGTGTTCCTAGATTGTGCCCCCTCCCTGCCTTTGTCCCAAAATCGTACCCCTCCCATGTCCCAACATGCTCCTTCCCCTCCCCCCTCCCAGATCATATCCCCTCTTTCCCTTAATTGCTCGATCCTTGGCCGCACTTGCTTCTTTACTATGCTCCTTCAGCAGCACTTATTGCAGGGACGCATGGACAGCCGCTCTTATATGCTGCATGTGGCTGACCCACAGGCCTTCCCTCTGTTGTTAGCTCTGACATCAGAGAGAAGGCTTCTGGGTCAGCCATGTGCAGTGTGAAAGAGCCACTGACGCGACCCTGCAACAAGTGCAGCTTAAAGCTGGAAGGAACAGCTCACCTGGAAGGAGATAATTGTGATCCCCCGCTGACCCAGAAGGCTTCCCTCCAATGTCAGCTCTGACATTAGAGGAAAGCCTTCTGGGTCGGCTTCGGCGGAGGGGGTGGGCGGGCAGGCAATAAGGAGGGCATCTCTGCGGCATCAGTGGCCATTAAGGAGAAAGGGGCCTGGAGACCTACAAAGTGCCTAACCCTAACCCTCAACAAGCTGCTTGTATACCCTTAAGGGTATGCGTACCGCGTGTTGAGAAACACTGCTGTAGTCCATTCTAGCCTTACACTGGAAAATGCACAGTTCTCTGCTTCCTACTACAAAGGCATTTTCCAGGGGAAGTCACAATATACTGTATAAACAACTTTGATTCTAAGAAAGAAGTTTATCAAATCCCATCCCCTTTCCCCTAAATCTTCTCACTACTGAGACAGAAAAAAAAACAGCATCATGATTTGATTACTAGTAAAGATGCAGATTAAGGGATACTGAAATTTGTCCCGAATAATAATTATTATAAGGACCTGTAATTCCCCATCAGAGACCAGCAATATGGGTTCTGTCTCTAGCTATCGCTCATGAACCAGGTTCCATCAAGTAAGAAAAGCATAATAGTACTCCAGTAAACCACAAACCATAATCCAATTGTTTTTGTTTTCCCAATCCCTGCTCTATAATAGTGCTTTATGTCATCCTTGTAATCCTATGGTCAATATTATTATTATCATTTGATTTGTGCCCATCAGACGTGAACAGCACATATACGGGTGAATTTTGTAAAGCATTTTTCAAAGTTCAAAGCATGTTTTTCACATAAATAATGGCTACTATAAATTGCATGGGGGTACACGCATTAAAAAGAATGCATAGCAAAAACCAAAACAAAACAGTGCTTTTAGAATAGTGTTACCATATGGCTCCATAAAAAGGAGAATGGATTGAGACATCAAGATTTTACTTCCACTGAAAGCAATGGAAGTAAGGAGGACAGACTGAAATATCTGGGTTTTACTTCCATTGAAAGCAATGGAAGTAAAACCCGGATGTCTCAATCTGTCCTCCTTTTTCTGGAGTTATATGGTAACCCTATTCAGAATAGATAGTCTCCACATATGAATTGTTGTAGGTGTAGTTGCTTTACACTGACATCTGCTTCAGAGCAGATGTCACTTTATGTGAGAAGTTGGTGATAGTTCTGGGATCCTATTTTATAAAGCCATATATATATTTCCTTATGTTGCCTACATAAACATTCACTTTTTAACAAATATTTTTTAAATGCCCTGTTATAAAATTATGCCTACACAGTCTACACATCAGCTATCTGTAGGGTGACCAGGTTACCCATTCCAGAAGGGAGACTTTTTGACCAATCCTGGTTTTAAAAATCACATCCCCCAAAGCAGAGTAATATTTGTAGACCATTCTATCCATTGAAATCAGTGCTACAGGTCTAGTCGAAAAGTCTCCCTTCTAGAATGGGTAACTTGGTCACTCTAGCTCTCTGTCCTCTAAGTTTACAAACTGGGAAAACCAACAATTAAGGACTTTGTAGGTCACTCATTTTGTTTCTTGTAGATATAAGCTTCCTTTCAGAAATACTTCCTGTTTCTTACTGGACAAATCCGCCCTGCCCCCTGCTTCTCAGCTGACTCCAAACAAACGCTTTCCTGTTTCCGCATTGACGTGTTACGTATCGCCGTTCGTGCGTGAGGGACTGACGTCATAGGCCCTCTATAAATAACTGGCGACGGTGCCCATCCTCTTCCCCTAACTCCCCGGCTGTTAGTGCTGTGCGTGTGAGCGTGTGCTCCGAAGCCTGGCCTCGGCACACATTTCTTATTAAAAAAAATATAAAAAATAAAAAAAAATACAAAATCCTTCAAAAAAAACTATCATAAAAAGTCTTTATTTTTTCTTTTGTTTGAAGTTTTAATTAGGAAAAAACCCACACACACGCAACAAAAAAAAAGCCAACCAAAAATTAAAAAAAAATAAAATAAAAACTGAAAAAAAAAATCCCAGCAGTAACCAGTGAAACGAAGCTTTCGATCGCAGGGAATTCGGCAGCGGTGAGGACGAAGAGCGGATAAACCTCGTTGACGAAGCTTCTATTGAACTGTTGAAGCCGCATTTGCTGCTCCACACCCGGCCGGAGCGCGCGAGCCTGCAGCGGAGCCCCGTCGTCTTCCTCCGGTAACAGTTTCTTCCCGGAGCTTCGGCCGTCGCGCGCCCGGCCGCGCGTGCCCCCTACTCGCCCGTTAAAACTTGGAACCGTCGTCGCCACTGCCGCCGCCTGGCAGGGCCCGCGCTCCTCGGGTGGGGAGGGGGCGGCCTGGGGGCCCCGGGCGGCAGGGCGGTTTGTGTGTGTGTGTGTCTCTCTCTCTTTCTCACTAACTCTCCGTCTCTCTTGTGTCTGTTTTTGCGGCTGCTGCTGCTGCAGTGAAGCTTGAGCCGTCCGACCTCCCGCGGAAGATGAACCCCAGTGCTCCCAGCTACCCGATGGCGTCGCTCTACGTGGGGGATCTGCACCCGGATGTGACCGAGGCCATGCTGTACGAGAAGTTCAGCCCGGCAGGGCCCATCCTCTCCATCCGGGTCTGCAGAGACATGATCACCCGCCGCTCCCTCGGATACGCCTATGTCAACTTCCAGCAGCCGGCCGATGGTGAGCTCCGGCGAACGTTCGCCTGCTTTTGTTGCGCTTCTCTTTAGAGGGTGTTTGGCTTTCCTCCTCCTCTTCTACCCCTGAGGGTTGAGGTACCTATATTCTCCCTTCTGATCTGTACGCCTAGAAGGGCCCACATGGTCTTCTGCTTTTTTTTTTTTTTTTTTGGGGGGGGGGGGGACTCTTCCACCCTGTTTTATGTCATTGGTATGTTTTGGGGAGGTTTCAGCTTGATCCTCTTTCATATCTACGTTATTTTGCTCTTCTGGGAGGTTCCCTTCCTCTGTTTCTTCCTGATAGCCTCTCCTTATCTCAAGCTGCTTCTTTTTTTAATTCTTTGCTCTCTTTTTCCTGTTCTGCAGCCTTTGATTTCTATCTGGGTTAGCCCTCATATGCTTCTGCCACATCTTCCTGTTTCCCCACACTTTTACCCTGGGACTTTTTACCCTGGAGAAGAGAAGACTTAGAGGGGATATGATAGAGACTTACAAGATCATGAAAGGCATAGAGAGAGTAGAGAGGGACAGATTCTTCACACTTTCAAAAAATAAAAGAACAAGAGGGCATTCAGAAAAGTTGAAAGGGGACAGATTCAGAATGAATGCTAGGAAGTTCTTCTTTACCCAGCGTGTGGTGGACACCTGGAATGCGCTTCCAGAGGGCGTGATAGGGCAGAGTACGGTACTGGGGTTCAAGAGGGAATTGGACAACTTTCTCCTGGAAAAGGGAATAGAGGGGTATAGATAGAGGATTACTGCACAGGTCCTATACCTGTTGGGCCACCGCGTGAGCGGACTGCTGGGCACGATGGACCTCAGGTCTGACCCAGTAGAGGCATTTCTTATGTTCTTATGTACCCCTCTTGTGCTTTGGGAGCCTGGGATAGATTCCTTCTTTCCCCCACTCATTTTGTTTCTGTTCTGTCTGTCTCTCACTTCTATTTTTTTCTCCCTCTCCAGCACTTCTCATTTTGGTTTTCTACTAGTCTTTCCTCCTATTGCCTAGTATTTCACAGCTTATGCTCTTTCATTTTATCTACTCTTATTTTGATTAGTTTCTGATGTACATATAGTTACTCTGTTCTGAATGCCTTAGTTGTTCTTTTAGTTTGGAGGATTTCAGATTTGTATTGTGAAATCATAATGAAGTATCTTCTTTCTTTTTTTAGCACTACAAATGTCGAATTTATTCCTTACCCTATTTTCTTTCTCCCCCCACCCACACATGTTAGAGGAAAAAAGTCCTTAGTAAACTCACTTTTAGTCTGATTCTTTCTCAAATGTGGAAAACAAGGTTTTGTGCTGAATATTTAGAAAATTGACTTGCGAGTTTGCTTGTGAATAGTTGACAGATGATCTCTGTTTTATGAAATGCAGACTTTCTACAAACCAGTTGTGTACACTTCAATTGTATTTTAATGAAAGTGTACAAAATTGGTTCAGCTATTAAAACAGGATATACAGTTTGGATAACTTGTGTTTGCATTAACCGGTTTCCAAGATTTGAGCATAATAAAACATAAATGAGCTGCATCATGACAAAAGACAATACTTAAGTTTTTGGGTGACTTATGTTGAGATAGTAGAGTTATGAATAAATATGTGAATAAAGGTAAGCCAGTTGACGTAGTGTATCTAGATTTTCAGAAAGCTTTTGACAAGAGTTCCTCATAAAAAACTCCTAAGAATATTAGTCATGTGATAGGAGGCATTGCTATTGGTAGGGACAAATGTCCATTTTTCTCAATGGAAGAGGGTGAATAGTAGAGTGCTACAGGGATCTGTAAAGAGATTGGTGCTGTTTAACATTTGTAAATGATTTGGAAATCGGAACAAGTGAGATGATTAAATTTGTAGATGATACTAAACTATTCAAAGTTGTTAAAACACATGCGGACTGTGAAAAAATGCAGGAAGACCTTAGAACAGGCTTGTCCCAAGAGCAAAATTTTATATTTTGCAACATTAAGAGGGCCAAAGCACACGCTGTCATATTTTGTCAATTGTTTTTCTCAAATTGCAACAAAATATGACAGTGCATTCATTGCCCATTTCCCCAGCCTTCGCCCAGTCTTGCTTGCACTCTCTCTCACACACACACTCTCTCTCTCTAGCTTACAAAAAGCTGAATTGTGATGGGAAACAAGATCTAGATGTCATCATAGACATCATCTGGTTAGCACTCTTCAGCTTAGAAAAGACAGCTGAGGGGAGATATGATTGAAGTCTACAAAATTCTGAGCGTAGAATGGGTAAAAATGAATTGATATATTTCTTTTACTTTCAAAAATTATAAAGACTAGAGAGCACTTACTTAAGTTAAACAGAAATACCTTTAAAATAAATAGGAGGAAATATTTTTTCATTAAAATAATAAGCCCTGGAGCTCCTTGCTGGAGGAAGTGATAACAGCAGTTAGGATAGCTGGATTTTAAAAGGTTTGTACAAGTTCCTGTTATTAAGAAAGATATGGGGGAAGCCACTGCTTGCCTCTGGGATTGGTAGCATGGAATTTTACTTCGGTTTAGGTTTCTTCCAGGTACCTAGATTGGCCACTGTGGAAACAGGATTCTGGGCTAGATGGACCATTTGTCTGTCCCAGTATGGCTATTCATATGTTCTTATGTAAGGAGGCAGAAATAGGATTTAAAAATCACTAGAACATTGCAACTTACTTTGGACTCGTAGTTACGAACAGGGTCCTGCTTTTCCCTTCTGTGTCCCAACTTCCTCCTTTCCGTGTCCTAATGTGCCTCTCTCCCTCCCCCCATTCTAAGTTTGTGTTTCCCTCCCATGGGTGTTTACCTTTTCTGGCCAGCTCCCTCCTCCATTCAGCTGCACTTGTTTCTCTTCACAAAGCTGGGGGCAGCGGCTCCTTCAAGTGATCCATGGCTGACCTTGGAAGCCTTCCCTCTGACGTCAGAGGGAAGGCTTCTGGGTCAGTCGTGGGCCGATCATAGGAGCCACTGCCTGCAGCTTTGTGAAGAGAAACAAGTGCGGCTGGAAGGAAGGAGGAGGAAGTAGCCGGCCAGAACAGGTCCACTTGCAAGAGGGAGTCACAAACTTGGGACACTGAATGGAGGGAGGGGGAGAGAGGCACTTTGGAAGTTGAGAGAGAGGAGGCACTTTGGGACACAGAAGGAAGGGAGGGAGCACAAACTTTGGACAAAGGAGGGGAGGGGGCATGAACTTGGGACATAGGAAAGAAGAATGGAGGGAGTGAGAGAAAGAGATGCCAAGGTGGGGGAGGGAATAGAGAAACTTGTTGAGCATGGGTGGAAAGAGAGATGGTGCACATAGGGGAATGAAGAAAGAGGAGAATTGTTGGGCATAGGGATGGAGAGAGTTATTGGACATGGTGGTTGGAGAAGAGCGAGGTAGAAATGCATGGAGAATAGAGCGATGAGAGGAAGAAATGTTGAATGTGATGGTGGAGAGAGAACAGTGGGACAGATGGAAAGGGATTCAAGAAGGGCCTCAAGGAGGTAGAGAAGTTGGGAAGAAAACTAAAATCAGACTTTGGGAGGTAAAAAGAAAGTTTTCCACTACTCTGTGCTCAGAGGGAAGGCTTCAGCTGCAGGCAGAGTGTAGGAAATGCTGCCCCTGACTTTGTGAAGAGAAACAAGTGCAGCTGGAAGGAAGGAGGAGGAGCCAGAACAGGTAAACACCCATGGGAGGGAGGCACAAACTTGTCATAGAACAGAGGGAGAGGCACTTTCCAACCCCTCAGCAGCAGAACCTGATGTCTGTCACTTCCATTTATACTACAGTACTTTATTTTGAGGACTGTTTCTTTAATGTTCAAGGTTTTTATAGACTATGTACTGTACAGAAAAACATAAATACACAGATTTCTCACATGATCCGAGTTGCTGTATATGCAAATTCAACTTAAGAACAGTGTTAAAAACAACTCATTCTTAACCCAGGAACTGTCTGCTGTATTCATTAGAAACTTAGGCAGAATCAGCATTAAGTGTACTCACTGCCAGTAGGTGTGGTCTATTGCAAACTAATTAATCTTTGAAGAGCAAGAAGCTAATGGTTTGCTATTTTGTTGCTGAATTGGCATTTGGTGAAACTTAGTTTAAGAAGACTAACATACTTCTCCATGGTTGTTATTTTTGTTTGTTTGGCTTTCCAATGTGTCCATATGAAGTTGAGATTCTGCTAGTAATATACAGTATATGTTTTTAGCTAGGACAAACTAACGCTCCACCACAGATATATATCCTAACCTTATAATCTTAAAAAAAATACTCAAACAATTGAACCCTTTATACAGAATTCTTAAAGCGAAATTCTTAAAAATAAAAATTTTTGTGGACCATCACAGAATGTTTAAAATCCTAGTCACATTAAACAGACATACTTCTCATAAGTTTGATTTTTGTTTTTTTTTTTTGGGGGGGGGTTTCCCCCCTACTATTAAATATCTAATTTAAAGTGCTTGAGAAATATTTTGAAGTATATGACCATCTCTGGGGAAAAAGTGACTAAAGTAACCAGAAACAAAAAAAATGAGGATTTATTAAATTCTGTTAGAGCAAATAATTTGTAATACAATAGTCCAAACCCTATCCAAACATATAACTTTTTCAGACTATTTATGGAACCATGACATGAAAAAAAATCAGACATTCTCAATATTTTGGATCTGCTACTTTAGTCACCTTTTCTCAGACAATCACATTCTTATTTGTAACATCAATCAATGCGTTCATGTTACATTCTCGTTTCCTAAAGTATTTTTTTTTTTTTTTTTTATTTATAAGTTTCCAATTTTATATAATCAAGATAAACTTGTACAGAAAGATGATTCATGGAAAGATAATTGTCAAAAGAAAATTAAACAAGCAATTAAAATAACTTAACATAAATCTTCTCAAGTCCTCAAATGGATCCAAGATGTAAATTAAATGCGAGTACATCAGAAAGAAACAATCTTTATAAAATCATAAGCTAGCAGAGAGTAAGGACCTCTAATCTATTTAGCACTCTCCTTCTCCAGTCGGGACAAGGACAGGAAGATCATCAATTGGGGAGGATCAAAAAATACATATTTCTGAGTTTTATAATGGATTACACATTTACAAGGATGTCTAAGAAAAAAGTTGCCCCTAGGGCCAGATCACCAAGTTTTAGCAAAAGAAATTCTCTTCTGCGCTTTTGAGTCTCCCTTGCCAAGTCTGGAAACATTTGTATCTTATAACCAAGAAATTATTTTTGTTTGTTTATAGAACATTCTCATTAACCAACTCTTATCAGGGGTAAGTGCAAGCGTTAAAAGCAAAATAGATGAAACAGACATTTCTCTATCAAATAAATCTAATACAGCTGAGATGTTTATAGGATCTTGATTTGTTACTTGTTGAATATCTCGAGTCTTAGTTGGTAAATAATACACTTGTGTAATAGGTGGTAGTGCAGACTCAGGTATTTCCAATATTTCTTGAAGATATCGTTTCAGCATATCTTTAGGTGTTACCGTTGAAACTTTTGGAAAGTTAATCAGTCTCAAGTTGTTATTCCTGGAAAAGTTTTCCAAAGATTCAATTTTCCTTCTTAAACTTATATTATCTTTAATCAAAGTCTCTTGAAGTTTCTTTGATAATCCTATATCTTCTTGAAGATTATTCGTTAAAGATTTAGAAGCTTCTAAATCTTTTTTCAAGTTCCCAATTTCAGTATCATAGTTGTTAATTTTCCCTTCTAATTGTTGGAATTGAGAATTAAAAGTCTTTCCCAAATTCAAAATCAAATCCCAAAGGGATTCTAATGTAACTTCCTGGGGTTTTTGAGGTAAGAAAAGTTGTAAATTTATTCCAAATTGCTCACCAATTGTAGTTTCTCCCTGTCTCTGTTCCTTCTGGGCTGTTCTTACTCCACCGGCTGTTGAATCCTCACTTTCTAAGCTCAGGCTCTCTTGAGAAAACTGAGAGCCTAAACTTCTGCTCTCCAGATCGACTTCTCTGGCCTCAGGGGTAGAATGCCCACCATCTCCTGGCAACACTCCCTCCCCTGGAGAGCTAGTAATTTGAGGTTGTTGGGGCGGTGCTCTGGCATTGGGGCTGAGTGTTGTTTCAAGCCCCACAGAGGCCGCCGGCATCTCGCCTCGTTGCCGCGCCTCCAGCGTGGAATTTGCTGCCGTAATGTCCTGCATCCGCCTCAGAAGCTTGTCAATTGTGCTGACAGCTACTGGTCCGGAGCGCCGCGAGGCCCCAGCTGCGCTCCTGCCTCTTTGCTTCGGCATAGTAAAGGTAAAAGTTTTCAATAAAGAAAAGTGGAGAGGAAATTTGCTGGCAAGTTTCCTGGCGTCCTCTCATCAAACTCATGAAAACGCCATCTTGGATGTTTCCTAAAGTATTTATCTTAGTTGAGCAACATAAAAATATCACAGGACCACCCAACATGATCATGTTTCACATAGGCAGAGATATCAAAAAAATAATTATCAATCGCCCCCCCCCCCCCCCCCCCCAAAAAAAAAAATTAAGCTAACTCAAATATCCTTAAATTCTTTAATATTAATCTTTGGTATCCACATTATGCCTAAATCATTCATGTTGCATACTAAGTGAGAAGGTGGGGATTATGAGCGATACTCGAATTATAAGGAAAGAGGTGGATTTGTGAATTTAAAGCTGTCACTAGGACGGCTGAATGAGTAATTGGATTGGGATGTCACTGGTTTAAGTCAACTGACTTTGATTAGCTTGAACTATATAAAAGGGGGTTGTAAAATTGCTGAGTATGCAATGTGAATAAACAATTTAATAATTAAATAAGAGTCCTGCGAGAACTAACGGCAGCCATTCAGGGAGCAGGGCGGGGCCAGGTTGGAGTGAGAAAAGCTTGTTCCAGCCTTGTGCGCTGCTGGCCGCAAGATATGATGAAGCAGCTGTCCAGCGAGGGAGGGGCAGGAGCGTGGAAAGCTCGCTCCTGCTGATACACTGCTGGACCATCAGAATTTTAAAAGGTACCGGGGGTGTGTGTGTGTGTGTAAAAAATTGTTTTATTCGCTCCATAAGACGCACAGACATTTCCACCCACGGTATATATGGTATTTGTGAATTTATTTTTATTTTTATTTTTTTTTGTAATTGTTTTTCAGGTACCTCTTTCTAACACAGATTATGTGAAATATGATCATGATCATTTTGGGAGGTCTTGTGATTATTTTTATATTTGACTGCTTTAACTTTTGGAAATGAGAATTTCTCTGTCAGCAGCAGACAAATCTAGACACATGGGTTAAGCCAACCCACCAGCAGGCGGAGAAAGAGAACAGCAGAGTTGTGAACTGGTACTTCGGATGGTATGCTTCATAGTTCTCCAGGAGGCAGATGCATGGACTTTTCCATGCTCCTGAATTCTTCTTCCCATAAGGCTCCCATTGTCTTCTTTTGCCTTGGTTGCTGCCTCAGGGGTTTTAGGTTCATTTGTGCCTAGGGGAATATACTTGGTGGAGCCAGGTCAATATTCCTCCCCTCTCTCTCCTTAACTCTGTTGCGGCTCTCTTGCTCAGACTCCCTCCTCATTACAAAATAAACAAGCATCCAACCTTTGGTCACAGTGCTGTGAGGCAGGTTCTTGCTGGGACTGTTGTTTGACTGCTTTTTATTTTTTGGAAATGAGAATTTTCAAAATATCATTGCATTCTCAATTGTAACAATTTCTCAACCACTTTAGAGATTTAACAGCAAAACTTAAGACCTGTGAGGAAGTATGGTTGTTGCTTAACAAAAGGAGAATTTTAACTACACCGTTAATGTCCATATAAAATGTTTCTGTTCTTATTTTAAGAATTTTGAATAAAGAGTTCAACTATTTTTGTGTATTTTCTTTAAAGGTGGTAAGGTTAGTACAGTGTCGATCAAACTATGCGCCACGAGAGATTCCAGAACTATTTTACTTTATTTTTAAAATTTCCCATCATAAGTACTAGAATAGATGACATGTATGTTGCATACACAAGAGTCTTTCAATGTTTTGAGCGTCTGTGTGCGTAAGGATACAACTGCCCAGCTAAGCATCATTCTTTGACGTGATTGGTTTTTGAAAACTAATGGCAAGTTATTTTATTTTTATTTTTTATGCAGTAGATATTCTAACTTGAGCAACAAAGCAATAAAGGCTTTGTTACCATTTGGCTTGTCTTATCTTTGTGAACTTGGATTTTCAGCTCTGAAAGAAATTAAATCAAATAAAGAGGACGACGGCAGATGGTGGATGATGAAATGCGTGTTTGCTTGTGAGTTATTGAGCTGCATTTTGAGTTAATTTGCACTCAAAAAACAAGCACATCCATCACATTGATTAGCAATTCTATTCTATCTTGTTTCACTATTGTTACAATTACCCATACATAGTTAAAGAACTTTGAATAAATAACACTTAAAGTTAATTTTTTGTTGGTTTTGCAATTTTATAATTTCAGTTATAATGTGCCACAAAAATATTTGCTTTTTTTAGTGTGCTAGAGCTTAAAAAAAAAAAGAAGTTGGAGACACTGGGTTAGGATATAAATCTGTGGTGGAGTTAAGGTGTGGTAGACATTACAGGATAATATCACTACTACTTGCTGAAAGCAAAGGCCCCATTATATTCCCTCATCATTACTAACTTAATATGATAGCAGTTTTTAAACTTAGTTCCTGGATGTTAAACTAAAAGTAAAATATTTCATTTTCTGTCAGTAATAATGGGTTTAGTAAGAATTATGTTAACTATCACTTCCTCTTGTAAAGATCCTCATACTGCAGCTAGCCAGTAATAAAGAAAAATTCCAAATGCTGAATTCTCCTTAGGATATCTCCTGTTCTAGTTAGGGCAGTGTAGCACAAACTATGCCACAGATTCCAGGTGTGCCACCATACGCCAGCGAGGAGGAGAGGCACCGGCTGACTGCATACAGGATTTGCCTCTCGCAGCAAGAGGCACGTCCTGTAGGCTGTCAGCCAGCATCGGCACCTCTCTTTGCCGGCATATCCTCACACCTTTCCCCACACCTTCCTCCATTAGTAACCCCTACTGGCGTAGAAATAGGCTCAGGGTCACAACTGGAGGACCTTCGCGCATGCGCGGATGTTGACATGATGATGTCGCACATGTACGTGATGTCATTTCATTTATGCCCGCGTACTTCTGGATGCCCTCCAGCCATAGTGTCAAAATATTTGCGGGGCACAGAGTTAGGGAATACTTGCAATTTGCTAGCACTTCCATTTACACACAGCATCCCACACTAATAAACTTATTTCGGTTCCCTAGGAGAAAGACAAGCAATTTTACATTTTTTGAGGGGTCACTTTGCAAAGTAGAATACTATGTAGAATTTATTGCCAGAGAAACAGATGGGAAATTCTTAAACAAAATTAGGGTTTCTTGGCAATTGTGTAGTGACGTGTGAAATGGGAAGAAGTAAACTATCCATGCGGCTAAAAAATTAAGTGACATTTGAAATGATGAAATGGGCAGTCTTTATGTTCAAATCTGTTTTATTAAGAGTTAACAGCATTATTATAGTAGCAAATACGTCATCAACATAGTGTCTGTTCCTCCTATACAGCAACAGAGCTACACAAAGCAGCAACCATCCATCTTTGCAGAATACATTTGCGGGCAATCATACACATTTTACGACACATCAAACGAGGTCCCCTATTCATCCATCCATATGCTGTACAGGTATCCAATACCAGCTGATGCACTGTACCTGCAGTAGGCCTGCCCAAGAGTGCTGACATATAGTTAACCACATGCTGCCAGAACAGCTGAATTTTATGGCAGAACCAAAATGCATGGCCAAAGGAGTTCTCCTACTGTTCACATTTAAGAAAGTGGGAAATGGGCAGTCTTTAAAGAATGTAAGAGTGTAAAAAAGTGTTCTATTAATACTTTAAAATTCTTTTTAAAGTATTAATAGAACATATTCTTCAGGTTACTTTGTGGATTTATTGGAACAACAATTAATGGGGAAGGATACAAAGCTATATAGAAGGATACAAAGTACAAATAATGCATTATATTTGCTTCAGTTCTTAAGGTAGAAAAGTTGCATGGGAGAGATGAAGCCAGAAAGGGAACTAGACCTAAGGAATATGAACATTTTTTACAACCTTGGATTAAAGATAATGTTGTGAAAATTCAATACAAGCATTAGTTTAAATTTAAGGCTATTTTGATAAGGTAAAAAGAACAAGAATAGGACCTTTGCAGAAGCAGTGTGAAAACAGCAAAGATGGTTCAAGGAGGAGGGACAACCAGAAGTTCAGCCATAGAAATTTATTGAGGCTTGACACATAAGAACATAAGCAGTGCCTCCGCCGGGTCAGACCATAGGTCCATCCTGCCCAGCAGTCCGCTCCCGCGGCGGCCCAAACAGTTCACGACCTGTCTAAATCACCAGAAGGGGCCCCCATGCCTCCTTGGTTTCCTAATTGAGTCCTATCTTCCTATCAAAGTCCTAGCCCTCCGGTCTTGCACCTGCACGACCTGGTTGGGTTTCTACATTTATTTTCTGGTTAGCTTTCTCAGTATCCCACGATCCCCTTATCCCTCAGGAATCCATCCAGTCTCTGTTTGAATCCCTGTACCGTACTCTGCCTGATCACTTCCTCCGGTAGCGCATTCCAAGTGTCCACGACTCTCTGGGTGAAAAAAAACTTCCTTGCATTCGTTTTGAACTTATCTCCCTTCAGTTTCTCCGAATGCCCCCTCGTACCTGTTGTCCCCTTCAGCCTGAAGAATCTGTCCCTATCCACCCTCTCTATGCCCCTCATGATTTTGAAGGTCTCTATCATATCACCCCTGAGCCTCCTTTTTTCCAGAGAGAAGAGCCCCAGCCTATCCAACTCTCAGCATATGGGTAGTGTTCCAGCCCTCTTACCAGTTTTGTTGCTCTCCTTTGGACTCTCTCAAGTACCTCCATGTCTTTCTTGAGGTACGGCGACCAATATTGAACGCAGTATTCTAGATGCGGACGCACCATCGCTCGATACAGTGGCATGATGACTTCCCGCGTCCTTGTAGTTATGCCCCTCTTTATGATGCCCAGCATCCTGTTGGCTTTTTTTGAGGCCGCTGCGCACTGTGCAGATGGCTTCAGTGATGCATCCACCAGCACACCCAAGTCTCTCTCAAGATTGCTTTCTCCCAACAATTCCCCCCCCAATTTGTAGTTGAACAACGGGTTCTTTTTCCCTATATGCATAACCTTGCATTTTTCCACATTAAAGCTCATTTGCCATTTGTTTGCCCAGTCTTCCAGCTTGTCTATGTCCCTTTGCAGGTCCTCACACTCCTCCCTGGAGCTAACTCTGCCGCACAGTTTGGTATCGTCTGCAAATTTTATAACCTCGCACTTTGCCTCCATTTCCAGGTCATTGATAAATATGTTGAAGAGTAACGGCCCCAGCACCCTGTGGCACACCGCTCGTGACTCCCCGCCAGTCAAAATATTGGCCCTTTACTCCGACCCTCTGCAGTCTACCCGACAACCAGTGCTCGATCCATCTGTGCACATCCCCTCCCACCCCGTGGTTCCACAGTTTCCTAAGCAGCCTTTCATGTGGTACCTTATCAAAAGCCTTTTGAAAATCGAGGTAAATGTTGTCGATGGGTTCTCCATTGTCCACCCGACTGCTTATTCCCTCAAAGAAGTACAGAAGGTTCGTTAGGCACGACCTTCCCTTACAGAATCCGTGCTGGCTTGTTCTAAGTAGGCCATTTTTCTCAATGTGCTCGCAAATGCCGTCCTTTATCATAGCTTCCACCATCTTCCCTATAATTGAAGTCAGGCTCACCGGCCTGTAGTTCCCGGGGTCACCCCTCGATCCCTTCTTGAAGATAGGTGTGACATTCGCCAATTTCCAGTCCTCTGGTACCTCTCCAGTTTTCAAGGATAGGTTACAAACATGCTGGATTGTGCCCGCTATTTCTTGTCTTAGTTCCTTCAGAACCCTTGGGTGGATCCCGTCCGGACCAAGTGATTTGCCGCATTTTAACCTGTCTATCTGTTTGAGGACATCTTCCTTACTTACCTCTATGTGCTCCAATTTTTCAGCCTGTTCCCCACGCATGAGCTCCTCTGAGTCCGGTATATTAGATGTGTCTTCTCTCGTGAAAACTGACGAGAAGAACGTGTTCAACCTCTCAGCTACCTCTTTATCCTCCTTAATCACTCCCTTCCTATCCCCATCGTCCAACGGCCCCACCTCCTCTCTCGCTGGTCGTTTCCCCTTTACGTAACTGAAGAATGCCTTGAAGTTTCTTGCTTCCCTGGCCAGCCCCTCTTCGTATTTCCCTTTTGCTTTTCTAACCTCTCGGTGGCATTCTTTTTGGCATTTCCTGTGCGCCTGGTGATTTTCCTCCGTTGGATCCTTTTTCCATCTCCGGAAAGATACTTTTTTGTCATTTATTGCCTTCTTTACTTCTGCTGAGATCCAAATCGGGTCCTTTGACCGCTTGTTCTTGCAGCCTTTCCTGAAACTGGGGACGTACGTTTTTTGTGCTTCCTGCAGGGTGTCCCTGAATAGGGTCCAGGCGCTTTCCACAGTCTCCATCCTAAAGATGTTTCTGAGCTTCCTCCCCACCATTTCCCTCATAGCAACATAGTTCCCTTTCTTGAAGTTGAGCGCAGTTGTTGCGGTTCTCCTTACTATGGGTGTCCCCCTTTCTAATGTGAATCTGATCGCATTGTGGTCGCTGTTGCCTAGTGGTCCTCCCACTTCTACCCCTCTTGCAGGCCCCCCTAATCTGTTCAGGATGAGGTCAAGGGTAGCATTCCCCCGCGTCGGTTCCCTGACCAGTTGCTCCATGAAGCAGTCCCTCACAGCTTCTACAAATCCTGTTTCCCTAGTGCAGTTGGAGTGACCTGTTCTCCAGTCTATCCCTGGGTAGTTGAAGTCCCCCATCACTGTTACACTTCCAGTCCTGCACTCCTGTCTCAGTTCCGCTTCCAGGTCGTGTCCGAGTCCTTCTGGCGTGCCAGGTGGGCGATAGTACAGCCCCAGTTTTATGCCTGCACCCTTGTTTCCCGGCAATTTGACCCATAGTGATTCCAGCCCCTCTGCCTTCGTTGCCATATCCATCCCGACCGAGTAGATAGAGTCCTTTATATATAGTGCTATGCCTCCCCCCTTCTTGTGGGTCCTGTCTCTCCTGTAGAGCTTGTACCCCGGCAGCGCCACATCCCATTGATTCTCCTCTGTCCACCATGTTTCTGTAATTCCAATTATATCCAGGTCTTCCCCCTTGGCCACGACCTCTAGTTCATCCATCTTGGCCATGAGGCTTCTTGCATTTGCGTATAAGCACCGCAGTTCCCGTCGTTTTTCCTCCACCTCTGCATTCACCTCTGCATTCACCTGGGCCGCCTCTCCTGTTCCCTGTACTTCTGTTTTGCCCTTTGCCTTTACCCTCGTAGCTTTCAGCTTCCCCACATTTCTGCCACCCCACTTCCCCGCTTTTCCTCTGGGTTTTCTTGCCCCCTCCTGGGCCTCGGCCTCTGTTTGATCCCCCTCGCCTTGTGCAGCCCCTAAAATGCCCTCAGCTTCCGTCCTCTTGACACAACTTGGCCAAGTTTCCACATAAGGGGCTCATTTTCAAAGCACTTAGACCAGTGGTCTCAAACTCACGTCCCGGGGGGCCACATATAGCCCCGCCAAGTACTAGTTTGAAGCCCTCGGTATGTTTATCATAATCATAAAAGTAAAATAAAAAGTTCCTTGATCATATGTCTTTTTAGCTATAAATGACAATATTTTTATTAAGACTTAGCCAAAAGGAAAGATTTATAAGCTATAAAGAGTTTTGCAAAATTGCCATTTCTTTAATAAGACATTAACTAATTTTTTCTGAGGCCCTCCAAGTACCTACAAATCCAAAATGTGGCCCTGCAAAGGGTTTGAGTTTGAGACCACTGACTTAGACACACAAAGTACTTTGTTTGTATTAGTACTTTGAAAAAGAGCCTCTAAGCCTTTTTGAAGAGTCATCAAATTCCTCAATAAATGCTATAAAGGCACAAATTTGCAAGCAGTCTATAGAGCGCAGTAGCATTCTGCTTCCCGAATGGTTATTTTGAAACATTGCTAGTTCAGGAGTCAATCTAGTTTCATAGGACTGTTAATACCATCTAGTCTCTGTATTTAGTAAGAGGATATTAGAAGGAAACTAGTTTATCTTCTGTCAATTTATGTAGGATTATTAATCAATGGACAGGCACGTTTCAAAATGCTAGATGAGATCATCATGTTCTCTAGTGACTCCCCATGCAACTTCTGATCCTGTTTAAAACTCTTAATTATGGCAGCTGCTTCTACTTGACAAAGTAGACAAAATCGTTTTAAAAGGAAGATTTGAATTTTCTCATCTCTGCATGAGTGGTGTACTTTGCTGAAATGTACTTTTGCTGTTGGGAAGGTTATGAATATAATACTGAAGTTGTAGCATGTAATTTGTGCATATCATGAAAGAAGAGCAGGACTGCAACAAGACTTCCCCAGCTTTCTAACCAGTCACTGTCTGCTGCTTGGTCCTGTTCTCAAGGTGTAGGGATTGTCTACTTTTCTGTGAACAGATTTTGGTGAACTTTAGTATGAGAGCTGGAATAGTAAGTCTGTTATGTAACACCCTGATTCATGGTTGGACAGTCCAGTAAGTACAATTGTGCATTTAAGTGATGACATGCACCTGAATTTCAGAAGTCCTTGTTAGGAAAAATGTTTCAGTATGATGTAGATACGTGCTGATTCAAGAATTGAAATTGAATGCTGTGTTTGTGGTTGAGAAGGAATAGACTATAGATAGCAATAGGAAATTTTTACACGTTTTATTGGGTACCAAGTAAATATAGCTATTAGGAAGGTAGAAAGTTGGATTCCCTGGTTGTTTGGTCTTAAGCTAAATATGAAACTTGTCAAAGCTGGGAGAGGTAGACTAGGTTTCCTTAAATTCAGAGGAGGCTGATTTTAACAATTGCAAATTATCTATTCCAACTGTTGAGTAAATAAATATAATACACTGTTTGAAATGACTTTATGCAAATGCCAGAAGCCTATGAAACAAGATAGGAGAATTAGAATATATTGCACTAAATGAAAAGATAGGTTTAAATGGCATCTCTGAAATCTGGTGGAAGGAAAATAACCAATGGGAAACTGTCAGGTTACATGTTATATAGTAGTGATAGGGTGGATTGAACCAGAGGCGTAGCGTTATATGTTGAGGGCCTCAAATTGAATGGATTCAAAATTGTACAGGAGCAGAAACACCTTATACAATTCCTCTGGAGGCTGAACTAGAGGGTTCTTGTATGTCTGATAGCTTCAGCTGCAGGGCAACTAAAAGATGATCCCTCTCCTTTGGGCTACTTGCCCAGGAGCTTCCTGTCTTGCTCAGTTTGTTCCTGCAGCTTTGCTGCTTGGTTGAAATCAATTAGTTCTGCTCGTGATTTGTTTTCAATTCCTTCCAGAATGGCTAAAGATAACCTTGGACCAATGGGTCCTAGAGATGCTCAGGGAAGGTCTTTGACTACAGTTCTCTGTCCACCGCCGGACTTCTTCATGTCCTCTACCAAGGAAATTCGAACTGGGCCAGCAAGGTGCGTACTACGATGCGCAGGTTACTGGATCTTGCGGCCATAGAGCCTATCCCAAGGGACATTTTGGGCTCCAGGAGATACTCTATTTACTTCATTGTGCCAAAGAAGGACTCCATTTCCAGACCAATTCTGGACTTGTAAGCAGTGTACGAATTTTTTTTGAGTTCCGTGTTTCCGGATGGAAACAGTGCGTTCTATCATAGCAGCGGTGGCACCCAGGGAGTTTAGGCTTCCTTGGATCTCACGGATACGTATCTCCACATCCTGATTTTCCCATGTTATTGGAGGTTTCTGAGGTTTCATGTACTCAGGATGCATTTCTAGTGTGTGGCGCTCCCTTTCGGTTTGGCATCGGCGCCCAAAGCTTTTACCAAGGTCAGGGAGGTGGTGGCTGCCCATTTGCAATCTCTGGGTGTGCTAGTGTATCCGCACCTCGATGGCGGGCTGGTCAGAGCTCCCTCGAGGGAGCAGGGCTGCTTAGCGATTCACGAAGTGGTGTCTTTGCTGGAATGTCTCGGATGGGTGATCAATCTGAAGAAGATTCACCTCGAACTGACCCAGGACTTGGAATACCTGGGAATCCGGTTCCACATGGGGTCTGAACTGGGTGTGTCTTCCAGAAGACTGAAACTCAGGAGTGCAATTCGGTCCCAGCACCGACAGCCTGGCAGTACCTGCAGGTGTTGAGTCTCATGGTGGCGACCATAGATATGATTACGTGGGCAAGAGCTCGCCCGTGTCCTCTTCAGTTTTCACTTCTGATACGGTGGAATTCCCAGAAAGATGCGCTGGGGATGAAGTTGCCTTGGTTTGAAGCAGTATGATGTGGTGGTTGAACCCGGTCACTCTGAACAAAGGGCTCCCTTTGTGGGTCTTGGATTGGATGACCCTGACTACGGATGCAAGTCTCTCTGGATGGGGAGCAGTTTGCATGTCCATCCCGGTCCAGGGCTGCTGGACGCTGAGGGAGAGCAGATGGTCAATCAATCGACTGGAGCTACGAGCAATCCAGTTAGTTCTGTTCATATTCCAAGGGAGTCTACACTGGAAGGCTGTCCGTGTATTCTCGGACAATACGACAGCAGTTGCCTATGTCTAGGGGGCATGAGGAGTCCCCTGCTGGGATTGGAGGCTCGAAGGCTCTTTGCTTGGGCGGAGTGTCATCTCTTGGCTGTTTCCGTGGCTCATGTGACAGGCATAGCCAATGTTCAGGCAGACTTTCTCAGTCAGACTTTGGAACAGGGAGTATGGTCCCTGTCAGGGCTGGCGTTCGAGGCGATGGTGCGCTGCGTTATCAATGAACAGAAAGGCAGACAGATTCTTCAGCCGCAGACGAGAGGTCGGCAGTGAAGGACTCGATGCTCTTGTTCAACCTTGGCCACAGGGAACCTTCTGTATGTTTTTCCCCCGTAGCCCATGATATGGCATGTGCTATGCTGGGTGTCCTCTCACAGGGGTCTGGTGATCCTTGTGGCTCTGGACTGGCCCAGAAGACTTTGGTATGCAGACCTTGTGAGGCTGAGCTCGGAGAGAGGTCTGCGTCTTCCTTGCCATTGGAAGTTGCTCATGCAGAATCTGATTGCACTTCAAGGCTGCCTCTGCGGTTATATCCATGCAAAAGCCTGGTGGTGTTTTCATGCTTGGTGTGTGGGGATCCAGGTGGACCCATTAGTACCGTCGGTAGCTCATGTTCTGGACTTCCTGCGGGATGGCCTCAGGAAGGGTCTGGCTGTCTCTTTTCTGAATGTTCAGTTTGCGGAACTCTCCTGTTTAGGTCCCTCTTTGTTCAGGGGTTCTCTGGCTTCTCACCCGGATGTTGTCTGGTTCTTGAGGAGGGCCGAGAGGCTGAGGCCTCCCTTGTGCCTGCCTCGGCGTCCTGGAACCTGAATCTGGTCCTATGCTCCCTGACTCGTCTGCCCTATGAACCCCTGGATGGGATCTCTCTGAAAGATCTTACCATTAAGACCGTCTTCCTGGTGGCAGTCACATCGGCACGGTGAATGTCAGAACTTCAGGCTTAGTCGTGCAGAGATCCTTTTCTTTGAATCGCGGAGTCTGTGGTGATTTTGAGGACTGTGCCTTCTTTTCTTCTGAAGGTGGTTTCCACTTTCCATGTCTACCAGGAAGTTTGTTTGCCAGCCTTTGCTCCTTCGGGTTCCAAGTCTCAGGATCATGTTTTGTGGTCTCTGGATGTGAGGCATCTCCTTTTGAGATACCTAGAGGCTACTAACGACTTCCGTCTGTTGGACCATCTGTTCGTCCTGGTTAGCCCCACGCGTCAAGATCGGCCTGCTTCCATGGCTACCATTTCATGTTAGATATGTGCGGCCATTTCCGCAGCCTATGTGGCGGCGGGGAAGAAGCCTTCCCTTGGGGTGAAGGCTCACTTTACCAGAGGAATGGCTTCCTTGGGGGCTGAATCTCATGCGGTCTTGCCCGAGGAGATTTGTCGGGCAACCACATGAGCTTCCCTTCATACCTTTTCCAGGTTTACCGACACTATGTGGCGGCTAAGGATGTTACGGCCTTTGGCACTTCTGTTCTCGCGGCGGGCTCATCAGGCCCTCCCTGATATTAGGGACTGCTTTGATATGTCCCTCTAGTTCAGCCTCCAGAGGAATTGTATAAGAATGCAAGATTAGGTTTCTTACCTTTGCTAATCTTCCTTCATGTAAATCTCTGGAGGCTGTTTAGTCCAAATCACAGGTCGCCTCTTCAGTAACTGGTAAGCTGGATTACTAAGAATTGCTAAGAATTACATGAGTATTCCCCTCTGCAAGGTTTAAGAGTTGGTGGGGTTCCAACCGAAGGATAAAAGGTGCTCTCAGGGAAGACAAGGCCATAGCGGAGAGATTAAATGAATTTGCTTCTGTCTTCACTGAGGAAGACGTGGCGGAGTAGCCGGTGCCAGAAATGGTATTGAGTTCTGATGAATCAGAGAAATTCATGCAAATCTCTGTAACACTGTATGATGTAATGGGTCAATTTGACAAATTGAACAGTAGCAAATTGCCTGAACCAGAGTGCTGATAGAATTGGAAAATGAACTTGCAGAGCTATTGTTGATAATTTGTAATTTTTCTTTAAAAACCAGCATAGTACCTGAAGACTGGAGGGTGGCCAGTGTGACGCTAATTTTTATATTTCAATCATGTTTTTTGGAAATGATAAATCTCAACAGCATTCAGAGATAACAAGGGTTGATCACAGCTTCTAGGGACAAACAAAGATTGATACAACACCAAATATCAAAACCAAAATTTCAGTTGTCTATCCAATCCATACCCATCCTCCCAAACCCACTCCCCTGAAACCCACATTTCCAGTTTATACAAAATAATGACCACAGTTAAAGTTTAGAACTCAGAAGGGCTCCCAAGTTTGCTGAAACAGTTGTCCTTTAGATGAGGACAGGAATTTTAACACCCTGTTGCTCCAGGGTCAAGAGTGCTATCATATGGGTACGCCATACACTACTGTATAAGGAGTCAACCAAGCAAGCAGGATCACCTTCTTTCCTATTGTCACAGCCTTATGAAGAAACCTTTGTAAACCTTTAGAAGAGAGGCTGTGTCCCACCAGGTGCCCCAAACAGAAGAGCAGGGGACTCCACTGGTCTACATTTCCAGTGCTGTCATATAAGAGCTATGATAGCAGACCAAAAGGTCCGAACAACTGTGCAATGCCTGAACATATGGCCCAATGTCACCCAGACCATTTGATATTAGGACAGGAATCGCAAGTTCTGTATGAAGCCACTTAAGCTTGGCACGGTGATATAAACAATCGCATAAGGAATTTATATTGTATTTTCCACAGAAGGGAGCCATCTGGGATGGTACAAGAGTAGGTAACATAGGAGCTCGAGAGACACTGGGTTGACAAATTATAGGTCCTCAGTCCAAGTCTCCGCTAGCAGCTGATAAGAAATTGAGGGCGCTGATTTCCGGATGGCACTGTGATGACGTCGAAGAGGTAGGTACTTTACTTAGTGAACCAAAAGAATGACAAACACTCCTGTTTCTCCTCTTGTCAAATGTTCCTTTGGCAGGGTGCTCAAGTAGTGATGTGGCAAAAGCATTCTTACTTCTGAGATGAAACTCCTGATGCAAGTCCACAAAAGATTTAATAGTCCCCTCTGAGGTCAAAACATGGAGAGGTAACGAAAGCCATTGCTCTACCAGTCCAGAAAGCTCTTATTGTCTGTGCCTAGCAGAAAGGGAGTTATATGAGGGGACAATATCAGATATTGACAAGTCCATCGCCAGGTACTGCTTAGGGGATGTACCAATATACAATTTTAAAGACAAATTGATAACTGAGCTGGAGGTGCATGCAAAATTGCAATAAAGTGTAAGGAGGAATGTAACTGCGTTTCCACATTGGTGAGAGAAGACATAGTAGAGTTACAATACCAGTTATTTATATGTCTTATGTGGCTAGCTAACATCAGATGTCTAAGGTTCAATAAGCCCAGCCCCCATTATCTGTGAGCCTAAAGTTTTTATCAAGCCACAGGAATTTTCTGAAGCAATCTCTGTAAATGTATCTCATCTCTCCGTCAAAGGCACACAGGTAGCATTTGAAATTTATACAACCACTCCAGAACTATCATCATGTTCTACAGATGGACTTGTTTTAGGAGTGAAATGAGATGTGATTGCCACAATTTCAGTTTAAGAGAAGCATCCTGCAAAAGGGGCTCTACATTCACTCGATAAAGCTAATTGATTTGACCTGGAATTAAGATACCCAACTATTTTAATGTGTCCCCAGTGGAAAGCTCCTCCGCCATCCTTCTCTAACCTGCGCTAACACTGGCAGCACCATAGTCTTTAGCAGTATGTATGGTTGACCCCCCTCAACCTTCTTTCATAGATGGAATAAAGCGGGAGCCTCCCTTTTGTTTCATTAAACTAGCCAAGAGTTTCCCCACTCTTACCATGTTTATGAAGGTGATATTTACAATATATGCGCATTCTCTGAGTTCTTTCATGCAATAGCATTTGTAGAGCCACCTTAGTGGAGTGCCATCGATCAAGACCTCTGGGCAGATGTGAGTGAACATATTGTCTCCTAGCACTATACAATCCTTTTCCAGTTGCCATATACTTTGAGACAAGCGTTTATTACACACACTATGATATCTCCCTGCAAAACCGCCTTTGCGGCCTGCCAGTATATCCCAAAAATAAGACCTACCCCGAAAATAAGCCCTAGTCGCCAGCAGCAACACTCCCCCGACCCATCTCTTCCTCCCATCCGAACCGCGAGACTAAATGTACCTTATAACAAACTGGCAGTGTCGGCAGCAATGTAGACAGGCTCCTTCGCGTCCTGGGCCGCTGATGATGTCATCAGTGATGCGGCAGAGGAACGGCCCAGGTCACAAAGGAGCCTGTCTTTACTGCCGACACTGCAGGTTTGTTATAAGGTACATTTAGTCTCGCGGTTCAGATAGGAAGTAGAGATGGGTCGGAGGGGGTAGGGATAGAAAGATACTACACAGGGGGATGGGAGCAAGGGAGAGAAAGAAGCTGCAAGAGATGGGAGGGAGGGATACAAGCTGCAAGGGTTCTTCACAAGGGATGGGAGGGAGGGGAGGAAAGATGCACAAGTGGGGGAGAGAAAGGAAATAGAAAGAATTGGGTTGGAGGAGAGGAAGGGAGAGATGATCATTGTACATGAAAAAAATAACTACCCGAAAATAAGACCTAGTGCCTTTTTTGGGCCCAAAATTAATATATGACAGTCTTATTTTCGGGGAAACATGGTAGCAGGGCGTTTGAAGTGTGTGCACTGATGTACTTCTTATAATCCCATTTCTTGTGCATCAGTAAGTCTAGTTTCCTGGAGACAGACTGTTAGCCTGCTTTCTATGCAATGTGGGTAAAATTTTACTACTCTTAATAGGCAAAGTTATTCCGGCCACATTCCAGGCGACCAAGCACAGCGTGCTACCTTTCTGAATCAATGAAGCAGCTGAGGCATCTCAGATTTAACGAGAACAATCCTGAGTCAGGGTTCCCAGCCTCCACCTGAACCCAGAGTGGTGTCATGAACAGTAAAGTGGGTCTGTGGTCCACCAACATCAAACAAAAGAGCTTGCAGAGCCTCCACACCCTTTCCCCACTCCCCATAATGCACAAAATCTATCAAGTGTGCTACCACACAAAGCAGGATAAGAGCACAGGAGACCACTCTAGAAGACTAAGGGCCCCCCACCCCTCTCTGATTCCAATGGCAGCGAATACCAAACGTAAGTACAGGGACACATGCTCAACAATAGTGCTGCCTGATTCATGATTCAAATCGATTCACCGATTCATTTCAGGTGAATCGATTCAAAACCCCAAAAAATCGGTCTCCCGATTCACCATCTGACCCTCGCCCCCTAAAGCAGGATCGGCAGTGCTGCCTCTTGCTGGCTGCCGCTGCTGCTCCTGCTTTAGAGGGCGAGGGGAGGGTCAGTCGAGAAGTGCTGTAGTGGACGGCTTCCCCCCTGGCCTCCTGTGCCTTCCTTTACCTGATTGCAGCCTGCAGAAAGGATCGCAGGTACTTTAGCGATCCTTGTAGGTTGCCTTAGGCCTCCGGAGCTGTCGTCCTTCTGCCTCGGTCCCGCCCCTCCTCTGACGTCGAATATTCTTGAAAGATCTTAATAGGCACAGTTTCATAAAGTACATCTGTTGTACACGCTCTGTGTTCTTAGCAAGTCTATGCATATAGTTAAAGATCTTAGCAATAACCAGCAAAGGCAGCGTGGGTTATGTGGCCTCCATGATGGGGTCCTTTTGCAGTCTCTCTTTCTGTCTTTTTTTTCTGTTTTGAGGCCATCCCAGCTGCCGATTTTGTAAAAAATCTGTCCATAAAGTTGTGCCCGAAAGCACCAAAGAGCCAAATGTCACCGATGGGTGAATTAAATGAAAATATTTGATGGCAGGGGTAGGGAGCCCTGGAACTCGACAGAGAGCAACCTGCCCCACTCAAATCATCATGTGGTCTCTGGTCGACACCTGTTTTTTTAAAAGGGTTCCAGAAGTGATCTGGGAAATTATAGACCTGTGAGTCTGACATCGGTGCCAGGTCAAAATGATAGTGACTATTATAAAGAACAAAATGAAAGAACATATACGTAAGCATGATTTAACAAGAGAAAGCCAACATAGTTTTAGTCAGGGGAAATCTTGCCTCACCAGTCTACTGTATTCCTTTGAAGGGGTATTGAACATGTGGATAAAGGTAAATTGGTTGATATTGTGTATTTGGATTTTCAAAAGGCACTTGACAAAGTACCTCATGAAAGACTTCTGTGGAAATTAGAAAGTCATGGGATAGGAGGTAATATCCTATTTTGGATTAAGAACTAGTTGAAAGACAGAAAACAGAGTGGGTTTAAATGGTCAATATTCTCCATGGAGAAGGCTAAATAGTGTGGTTCCCCAGGATCTGTACTGGGACCACTGCATTTTATCATATTTATCAAAAATCTAGAGATGGGAATAACAAGTGAGATAATTAAACTTGCTGATGACACAAAGTTGTTAAATCGCAAGATGATTGTGAAAAATTGCAAGAGGACCTTGTGAGACTGGGCATTGAAATGGCAGATGGCGTTTAATGTGAGTACATGCAAAATGATACATAAGGGAAAGAAGAACCCGAACTAAAGCTACGTGCTGGGTTCCGTGTTAGGAGTCACTGCCCAGGAAAAGGATCTAGGTGTCATTGTTGAGGATGTGTTAATAAACCCTCAGCTCAATTTGTAGCAGCGGCTAAGCAAGCAAATAGAATGTTAAGAATTATCAGGAAAGGAATGGAAAATGAAAATGTTATAATGCACTTGTATCGCTCTGGTACAGCCGCAACTTGAATACTGTGTGTAGTTCTGGTTGCCATATCTCAAAAAAGATATAGCGGAATTATAAAAGGTACAGAGAGAGAAGGGTGATGAAAATGATAAAAAGTTTGGAATGACTTCCTACGACAGCGATTCTCAACTTTCCGATGGTCTTAGGCAGTGTTCTTCAACCGCCGGTCTGTAGACCGGTGCCGGTCCGCAGAAATTTTCTGCTGGTCCACAGGGCCCAAGACAGCGTTCTTCAGCTGCCGGTCCACGGTACGATCAGTGCTGCAATTCTGCTTTTGATATGCATGCTGCATAATCCATTTTGTGGTGTTTTTCTTAGGTATTTTAAACTGTTTGCGGTAAACATTTTTAACAAATAATGCTAGATGGTGAAGTGTTTCACAAAACCAATTAATTTAATAGAACTCATTGGTGCAGGACATAGTAAGAGCAAATGATATTAAACCGATTTCAAAGGAGTAAACAAATTTAATGCTAGTTAGGGATCATTTCATGTTTAGTGCCTCCCTAAATCGAGACCTTAAAAACTAGAAGGGTATGAAGTGGTTGGACAATGCTGCAGATTAAAAATGGGAAGTCCTGAGCCTTAAATCTTACCATTAGGTGTCACCATTGAGCAATGACTATGATGCTCTCTGGCCCTTCTCCATCATACACAAATAGGACATGGGAGAGGGGGACGGCACAGCCTCTGCTTCAAGCCATCTCAGGGAATGAAATATTTGGTTCTGGTATCTGACATATAACACATGTAACTTTGTCATCGTCTTTCCTCAAGTTTTGCTTTCCTTCTCTACAAACACTAATTGTTTTACATTTGTATGATGTAAGAATGTAACCTCTCCCAGATTTACTAGCCTGAGTATGATTCCTAAGCATGGGCCCTGAGAGAAAATATAGAATGGTTTCTTCTGGTAAGGTCTCCTCGATCAAATCAGGCAAAAGAAATCTTATTACCCCAGATATGAGGTTTTGTGGGTATTAGCGTACTAGTGTGCGCTAATTTGCCGGCCACACTAGCCGCTACCACCTCCTCTTGAGCAGGCAGTAGTTTTTCGGCTAGCGCGGGGGTTAGCGCGCGCTAAAAAGTTGCGTGCGATAGAGCCGCTGGCGTGGCTTTGTAAAAGGAGCCCTTTGGGTTTTGGCCAGGTACTAGGGACCTGGATTGGCCACCGCAAGAATGGGCTACTGGGCTCGATGGACCTTTAGTCTGACCCTGTAAGGATATTCTTATGTTAATTTTGTGGTTACCATTATGCATTTATTTGTTTTTGTTTTTTTATTTGTAATTTTTACAACAGTTCAATATCCAGAACAGTAAAGAATGGAATTTTACAGTCAAACACCATTAGAAAAAAAATAATTAAATATTTTAACTATTTCCATCTAGCCCCTTTAAGAAAGGGCTAACTTCCTTTATATAATGATTTTAAAATTCATCGCCTAAACAAATGACCTTCTCTCACTATGATACTTCCCTTCACAAACCTGATGTAATTTCTCATGTAGCTCCAATGCCTCATGTAACACTTCTCATATAACCCCAATTTTTATGTAACATTTCTCCTCTTGCATTCTGTAATTCGCTGATAGTCCAGCCTTCTTTCAATGTGAACCGCCTAGAAGTCATTTCGACTATTGCGGTATAGAAAAATAAAGTTGTTATTATTATTATTAGGAGTGTCTTTTCAGAATGGCAAGTATGATTTTGTTGCTTTATCTTGGGTTGTAGTGTGTGTATTTTCACCTTTTGTTAATATAAACAATTTTATAACATAAGTTGCTCAAGTGGCCCTATAGACTGGACTGGGTGGCATCCATTTTTAATTAAATGTGGGTGTCTACAGTGTAGGAAATTAGGATGGCAATCTGCTATATGAAATTAACATGCAATATAGTAGCTATGAACTGCCTGTATAAAAGTTATTTTGTGTTGTGTACATTTTGTATACTGCAGCTAGGTTATTAACATCATATGCAAACACATGGTGTCAATGTTAAATCACTTTGAGCAGATTTTGGGTGAATCTATCCACTGTATACATTATGCTGTAAAAACATTGTTTTTAGTATTGGTATTAACCTTTGCAAAGTAATCTATAAGTGAAGTCCTTACCAAATTTCTTAATTCAGATTGTATTCAAAACAGAGATGATTGATATTATAGGATGGTGAGCTTTTTTGCTTTGACCATTCATTATTCAGATTACAATGAAAAAATTATGATGTGCCACTAAGCATAGATCTTTTTCCCCAGCTGAACGTGCTTTGGATACTATGAACTTTGATGTCATAAAGGGCAAACCAGTGCGTATCATGTGGTCACAGCGTGACCCATCTCTCCGTAAAAGTGGAGTTGGAAACATCTTCATCAAAAACTTGGACAAATCCATTGATAACAAAGCTTTATATGATACATTTTCAGCTTTTGGAAATATACTTTCTTGTAAGGTAAGTGAATTGATATAACAGATTTATTCAATTAATGATCCATTTAAATGTAAAATATAGAAAAGCATGGCATGACAAAATGCTGGTGATGCACTTGTGTGAATACAACAGATAAAATCTAAACAAAGAGAGAACAATTGGAACCTTGAGTACATTAAAACATATTTATTCCAGGACAAGCAGGTAGCATATTCTCACTGATGGGGGATGTCACCGACGGAGCCCCGGTACGGACCACTTTAAAAGTGCATCGCCACTTTAAGTCTTTAGAAAGTTTGCAATAGCCCGCACCGCGCATGCATGTGTGCCTTCCTTCCCGACATAGGCGTGCAGTCTCTCAGTTTCTTAGTTTCTGCGGAGCTAAGAAGACTTGTTTTCAACGGCCGTTGAAAATTTTTTCTTGCTGCCTTCCCGCTCGTGGATTTCTTTGACTGTTTCAGTCATTTCTTTATTTTTTTTAGCCTTGTGTAAAAAAACACAACATTTTTGTGTTTTCCCTCTCGCGGGTTTGGCCTGGCGGAGCTTGTTCAACCACCTTGGTCTCTGATTTTTATCTTGCTAGGGCCATTTTTCCTTCGATGTCCCGCCTGGAGATGGATTTTAAAAAGTGTGGACGTTGTGCTTGCCCCATTTCCGTGACTGACCAGTGTTTGGGGCCTGAGCACCATCCGGAGACCTGTTCCCGCTGTTCTTCTCTACAAAAAAGAACCTTGTCGCCTCATCCAACAGCGACTTCTATTTGGTGTCACGATGGAAGGAGATTTCGACACCACTACTGACGTCGCCATCCAAGTCGACACCAACAGAACCAACTCTGGTGTCGCAGTCTTCTGTGGGTAAGCTGGCTAAAAAGCCTTCCCCCACCCCATCTGGGCTCAGGTCAAAGTAACAGTGAGTCAAGTCCTGCCGACCTCGAAAAACCCCCAAAAGCGCTCTGCTCTATCGTTGAATGCCTCCTCATCGCCAGAGCGTAGAGCCGCACCAAAGGTATCGGCAAAAAAGACAGCGGTACCAGTGTTCAAGCAAAAAAATTGACATTTTGCTTAGGGAGGAACTGGGTGAGCATTTCCAAATGCTGGTGCCAACCCAACTTGTGCCCATGTCGACACCGACTCTGCCAGTGCCAGTCCGGTCTGAGCCCACGACACCGGTTGCACCTTCAGCTGATATTCCATTGGTGTGGAGGCTTTCCACACGGGAATCAGTACTTCCAACTCACCGGCACTGGTCGTCCTCGACACAGACATTACCAGAGATGACTCCAATGCAGTCCTGGAAGGCGTTGCAAAAGCTAAAGCATATTAAGCCTTCGACACCAAGTACAGTCTATTCAGAATTCAGACTTGTGGGGAAACTCTGAACATGATCCTCTTCTTTCTGAGGATGTGGGTTCTTCTGATTATGATTCACCTCAACATTCCTCTCAAGAGCCTCCTGTGTTGTCTGAAAAGTCATCTTTTTCCATGTTTATTTGTCAAATGTCAGAAACTTTATCCGTTCCACTAGAAGCTGACTCAACAGTCTAAACAGTTCTTGGAGGCTTTGGATTATGATCAACCGCCTAAGGAACTGCTCAAGCGTCCCCTTCATGACATTTTACGGGAAACTTTTTATAAAAATCTGGAAACGCCACTTTCCATTCCTGTGGCTCCTCGCAAGTTGGATTCTCTGTACAAAATGGTTCCTATTCCTGGTTTGACAAACACCAACTTCCACATGAGTCTCTCCTGGTGGAGTCTACCTTAAAGAAGTCTTCAGGGGCTAGTGTTTATGCATCTGTGCCCCCTGGCAGAGAGGGCAAAACCATGGATTGGTTTGGCAAATGCCTTTATCAAAATGCCATGTTGGCCAACCGCTCTGGCAACTACATTTTTCATTTTACCTCAAGCACTTGATTAAACAGATTTCACTTTTCCAGAAATACATTCCAGAGTGAAAACTTCCTGCTTTTCAACATCATATTTCTGATCTGTTTCAGCTTAGGAAATATATGGTACGTCCTACTTATGACACATTTGAACTTACCTCCCATGCTGCAGCCATGTCTGTAGCCATGAGATGTCTGGCCTGGCTTTATGTCTGAACTTGATGTGAACCATCAAGATAGGCTTGCAAATGCTCCGTGTCTTAGAGATGAGCTCTTTGGTCCCTCCATGGACACGACTACACAGAAGTTGTCTGCTCATGAGACCAGATGGGACACTCTGGTCAAGCCTAAAAAGAAGCCTTCACCTCCTCGTCCTTTCAGACTGGCTTCTTCTTACCTGTGACGGTTTGCTGCTAAGCCTGCAGCTCCTCCTCAAACTCAACCGAGGAGACAGAAACAGCAACCTCATCAAAAACAGAAACCACAGGGCAAAGCCACCTTCAGCATTTTACAGTCTTTGCCTCAGCCCATTGGAGGCCATCTCAAATTTTTCATTGCTTGCTGGGAGCTCGTAACATCAGACCTCTGGGTCTTAACCATCATTTGTCAGAGTTACACTCTCCATTTTCACACCCTGCCTCCAGATCATCCTCCAAGAGAGTCTTCTTTGGATCCTGCACAATCCTTTCTTCTTCTCCAGGAGGTTCAATCCCGTCTCCTGCTGAATGCCATTGAGGAAGTTCCTCTCGGCAGAATCAGGGATTCTACTCCCGTTACTTCTTAGTTCCAAAGAAGATGGGAGGACTGTGACTCATTCTAGATCTTGGAGCTCTCAACAAATTTCTAGTCAAGGAGAAATTTCGGATGCTGTCCCTCGCTCTGCTTTATTCTCTTCTCAATCAGACGACTGGCTATGCTCCCTGGATCTCAAGGAAGCCTACACACATATTCCAATTCATACGGCTTCCAGGAAATATCTCCGTTTTCAGATAAGTCAATTGCACTACCAGTACAAGGTTCTTCCATTAGGTCTGGCGTCTTCTCACAGAGTCTTCACGAAGTGCCTGATTGTCGTGGCCGCATCTCTCAGATCACATAGCCTACAAGTCTTTCCTTACCTGGATGACTGGTTGATCAAGGCTGTTTCATCTCAGGAAGTGGTCCAAGCAACATCTCAGACCATTTCTTTTCTTCAGGTTCTAGGATTCAAAGTCAACTTCCCCAAATCATATCTCATTCCGACTCAACGTCTTCGGTTCATTGGGAGCTATCCTAGAGACCACTCTCGAGAGTGTTTCTCCCTCTGGATCGCCTTCAGGCTCTCAACCACCTTTGTCAGCAACTGCTTCCTCTTCAATCCATCTCTGCAAGACACATGATGATTCTTCAGGGCCATATAGCTTCCACTGTGCATGTGATACCACTGGCACGACTACACCTTCACACTCCTCAGTGGACCCTTGTGTCTCGGTGGTCTCAAGCGACGGATCGTCTCTCACAACATATATCTGTAACATCATCTCTTCTGCAGTCGCTTCCATGGTGGATAACTTCCTCCAAGCTATCCAGAGGTCTCCTTTTTCACTTACCCCTTCATCACAAGATCATCACGACGGATGCACCCCCTTATGCTTGGGGGGCATATATGGATGATCTTCGGACCCAAGGTCTCTGGACCGAGAGAGAGCAGAAATTTCACATCAATTTCCTGGAGCTCAGAGCAATGTATTATGCCCTCAAGGCCTTCCATCATCTTCTCTGCCCTCATGTCCTCCTTCTTCGCACAAACAATCAAGTAGCAATGTACTGCATAAACAAGCAAGGAGGCACGGGCTCTCTTGTTATACCAGGAGGCCCAGAAAATCTGGACTTGCGCGACGACTCACAACCTTTTCTTAAAGGCTGTCTACATCCAAGGGGAGAAGAATTCCATAGCAGACAACCTCAGTAGAATTCTTCAACCTCACAAATAGACTGAACTCTGCAGCTCTCCAATCCATCTTTGCTCAATGGGGCACTCCACAAGTGGACTTGTTTGTGGCTCTCCACAATCACCAGTTGCCCCAGTTTTGCTTCAGACTTTACTCCCCTCTCCGTCTGGCAGCCGATGCCTTTCTCCTGGATTGGACGGGTCTGTTTCTCTATGTATTCCCTCCAATTCTTCTCATGTTGAGGAGTCTGATCAAACTCAAACTAGAGGCAGCCACCATGATTCTTATTGCTCCTCGGTGGACCAGGCAACATTGGTTCTCCCTTCTATTTCAGCTCAGCTCCAGGGAGCCCATACCTCTTCCAGTTTTTCCTACTCTGCTTACTCAGCATCAGGAATCAATTCTACATCCCAACCTGCAATCATTGCATCTGACAGCTTAGTTTCTCTTGGACTGAATTGATCTGATTTACATCTCTCTCAGCCTGTTCGACATATTCTTGATTCCTCCAGGAAACCAACCACCCAGCAATGTTATCAACAAAAGTGGACTAGGTTTTCTTCCTGGTGTCGTCTTCATCATCACGATCCAACTTCCTTATCAGTAGATTTGGTGTTGGATTATCTTCTTCATCTGTCTGACTCTGGCCTCAAATCTATGTTTGTCAGAGTCTATCTCAGCATTATTACAGCTTTTCACGTACCAGTTGAGGGAAAGCCTCTCACTGCTCATCCTCTGGTCTCCAGATTCATGAAAGGACTCTAATGTTAAACCATCTCTCGAGCCTACGCCTTTCATCTGGGACCTTAATATGGTTCTTTCCAGTTTGATGAAGCCATTTGAATCAATGGCCGCAGCTCATCTCAAGTTTTTCACCTGAAAAGTTGTCTTCCTTATTGCTCTCACCTCTGTCAGGAGGGGTCAGTGAGTTACAAGCGTTAGTGTCAGATCCACCATTCACAGTTTTTCACCATGACAAAGTGGTTCTTCGCATGCATCCAAAGTTTCTACCGAAAGTTGTCACAGAGTTTCATCTCAATCAGTCGATTATTCTGCCAGTGTTTTTTCTTAAGCCTCATTCTCATGCAGGAGAAACCGCTTTGCACACTCTGGATTGTAAATGTGCTTTGGCCTATTACATCGACAGGACAAAGCCTTGTCGTACTTCTCCCCAAATTTTCGTCTTATTTGATCCAAACAGGTTGGGCATCCTGTTTCCAAGAGAACGATTTCCAACTGGCTGGCTGCCTGCCTGTATCTCATTCTGTTATGCTCAGACTGGACTGGCACTGGAGAGTCGTGTCACAGCCCACAAAATTAGAGCTATGGCAGCTTCTGTTGCTTTCCTTAGATCTACTCCCATTGAGGAAATCTGTAAAACTGCCACCTGGTCCTCAGTTCATACATTCACATTCACTATTGTCTGGAGTCTTCCTTCAGATAGGATGGGCACTTCTGCCAATCTGTATTACAAAATTTATTCTCCTAAGGCCAACACTCCCACCATCCCATTCTTGTTAGCTTGGAGGTCACCCATCAGTGAGAATATGCTGCCTGCTTGTCCTGGGATAAAGCACAGTTACTTACCGTAACAGGTGTTATCCAGGTACAGCAGGCAGATATTCTTACAACTCACCCACCTCCCCAGGTTGGCTTCTTAGCTGGCTTATCTTAACTGAGAGACTGCACACCTACGTTGGATGGGAAGGCACTCGCACATATGTGGTGCAGGCTATTGCAAACTTTCTAAAGATTTAAAGTGGCGACCCACTTTTAAAGTGGTCCGCATCGGGGCTCCGTCAGTGACGTCACCCATCAATGAGAATATCTGCGTGCTGCCCTGGATAACATCTGTTATGGTAAGGAACTGTGCTTTCTTGTATAATCCCACTCTATTCCTGAACAAGTGGGTAGTCAATCCCATTTCGCAAGATCTGTTGTAGAAAGCTTCATTTACATATTTTGATCCTCCCCTCTGACTTCCAGTTGTCTTCCTACAAGCAAGACAGTAGGAGCTAGTCTTTTTTACTCATGTTTATTTTTTTCTATAACTTCAGTATTTTCGTGGATTCGTGTTTTCATGCTGCAGAGGTTCCCCACAGGGACAGCTCTGGCTGTGGGAGATCATAGGGCTAGATTCACTAAACCTTCCGATCCTGTACTGATCCCTGACCTGATTCACTAAACTGTTCTCTGATCTGATCCACCCATGCAAATTAGTAAAACCCTATGCAAAATAGCCAAGGGAGGAGCCCAAGGTGCCTGAGCTAGTCAGGGCCTTAGACCCCTCCCTGTACATCAAATGATGTACCGGGGCTGGGCCTAAGGCCCAGTCATGTCCAGAAGGCCTACGGAGCAGGAGGGACTGAACACCCTTCCTGCTCCCAACTTTTGAAAGAGGGAGAGGGGGTCAGGGAGTGGGGGTCTAGGTCAGTGGCAGGAGGGAGTGGGCATACCTCCTGCCTTTTTCTTCGATGGGGGGTGCGTTTCTTTGGGGGGGACTTTTTTATTTTTTAATTGACCAGATATTTTGCGTGTGTAATACACGCACAATATCTGGCCCATTGAAAAAAGAAGAAAAAGGAAAAAAGCTGCTGACAGCAGTGACAGGAAGCTGCTTTTCCTGCCACTACTGATAGGGCTGCCCCGACTCAATTGCTTACTGAGTGATTGAGTTGAGGAGTTTGCATGCAAATGATTTGCATGCAAAAAAAATAGTGAATCAATCGTTGTTTCAAATTTGGCCAGTAAATGGCCAACAGCGATTGAATCACTACCTTTAGTGAATCTGGGCCAATGTCTGTTTCCAAGGGGTTGGCTGCTTTGCAGTGCACCCACCTGGACGGCTTGCATTCCTTTGAGAGCGTGGCTCACCTCAGGTTTGTCTGCTTGTGGGTTTCTGCACAGGATGCATGGCTCCATGGCAATGTGTCCAGGATCAGGGCCGACCTCTGTTCCTCCACACTTTCGCATGTGCGGCATTTCCGGGTGAGGTGGAGGTCTCCGGGTGAGGCATTGGGCCGAGAGGCAGTCAGAAGACTGGCAGTTAAGATTCCAAGGCTTCTTGAGGCAGATAATTTCCCTGTCAACTTTCATCTTGCAGCTCTCAGTACACAGCATTGCACAGTGAATAAAAGGCTGATAGCTTATGAGATTGATTTTGGGATTGGGGGCTGTCTCCAGAATTGGGTTTTAAGAGCTTGGGAGTTAGCCCTAGGTCCCCCCCCCCACTCCCCCCCAGAAATCCTAAAATCCCGGCAGTGTCTCAGGTCACAGCTCTTATCAAAGCACCATACAATGGTTCTGTGGAGCTAGATGACCGCAGACTTTGGGAGCCCACTCTACTACCACCCCAAAGAAGCAGTTATGACACCAGGCTTTTGGCCGGCCCTCTGATGATCAAAGAGAGGTTCTTGGCATTCCTGAAGGAGTGGGCAGACATCACCACAGATCGCATGACATTCTGCAACAAGGGTACAAGCTTGAGTCCTGCAAGCCTCTTCCAGAATTGTTTGGTTTTTTTTTTTGGCCTCCAGCAGAGAGACCAGACAAATTAACTGAAGTCATAGCCACTGTCCAGAGATTGTTGGATATAGGTGCCATAGAGTCCATTCCTTAGTCTGACTTGGGCTCTGGCAGATATTCAATATGTTTCTTTGTGTCAGAGAGAGGCTCTGAAGATTGGAGACCAGTTCTGGATCTCAATTCGGTCAATGTGACCCTCAAGATTTCTTGATTCAGTCTGGTGACCATGTGGTTGGTGATTGCCTCAGTAGTGCCAGGGGAATTTCTGGTCTCTCTGATTCTGTCGGAGGTTTACTTTCATATTCCCATTTTTTTTTCCGCAGCACAGAAGACACTGGACGTTTCACGTCTTGCGACAGAACTTCTAGTTTGTTGCCTTGCACTTCTAGCTGGCAAGAGCACCTTGGACCTTTCCCAAGGTGGTGATTGTGGCATACCTAAGGAAAATCAAGATCCAAATCTATCCGTATTTGGATGATTGACTCATCAGGGCTCAGTTGGAGTCCAAGGATGCCCGGCCGTGCAACTGGGCATCCAGCTGCTGCTAGGCTGCGTGGCAACTTTCAGAAGAGTCGGCTCATTCCGACATGAGACCTGGAATACCTGGGAGTCTGTTTCTGTTTGGGAATCAACAAGGTGTTCTTGAGTCGCGCTAGAAGAAGTTTAACCAGTGGATAAGTGTTTTACTGGACACTTGAGCCTCGACAGCCTGGCAATACCTCGATGGTTGCAACTTTAGATACAGTTCCATGGGCACAGGCTCACTTGCGCATGCTGCAGGATATGCTTATCTCCTAATGTGTGACTCCCTTGGACGACGAAGGCTCAGTGCAGTCTAGCCTAGCAGTTGAATTCTCTTTGATCCAGCAGAGTTCCCCTCCAGATTTCTACACCTGGGTGGTTTTGATGACAGACATCATTAAGCCACCTGGAGCTTCGAGAGATCTGGCTGGATCTCCTATGCTTTGAGTGTGCGCTTCAGAACAAGGCAGATCGAGTCTTCTCAGACAAGGCCATAGTATTCACCAATGTCAATTGTCATAGAGGCTCAAATGCTCTTACACTGAGCAGAAAAACTTTTTTTGGTGTTTTCTGCGGTGCACATAGCAGGAGTATGCAACATGCAGTAGATTCTTTCAGCCATCGAACTCTGTATCTAGAGGATTGGTTTCTGTCCAGAGAGCCTTCCAATGTAGAGTTGAGAGTTATAGACGCCCAACGTTCGGCCTGATGATGTCAACATCCAACAAAGGCAGCTTATTTCTTCCACAGTCGTCTCAAACCAGGAAGGGAAGGATTGGACACCATGGTGTATCTGTGGCCATGTGAGGGCTCTCTCTCTCTGAGTTTCCTCTACAGCCCATAATAGATCGCCTTCTGAGAAGAATCAAGACAAAATGGGATCAGGTGATTCTCATGGCTCCTGATTGGCCAAGACACCCGTGGCATGCCAACTTCATTTGTCTGCAGCTGGATCTTCCCTGTCATTCACACCTTTCATGCAGGGGATCATAGCCCTACAGGATCTAGACAGCTTTGGTCTTCGGGCATGGCTCTTGAGCTTGCAGATTTTGTGTGCAGAAACTACTTGGCAGGAGTGATGGCTGCCATCTTGCGCAGCAAGAAGATGTCGATTGTTGCAGTGTATTCTAAGGCTTGGCAGAAGGAAGACCCGAGCTTGGCGTTAATCCCACTTATACTCTTCTTTCTTCAAGTAGGCCTGGAAAATGGCTTTTTCAGTTGGCTCCCTGAGAGTTCAGATAGCCAGGCTTTACTGCTTCTGTTCTAAGCCCCTGGGGGATGCTCTGGCTGCACATATGATGTGGTCAGGTTTTTCCAGGGCATGTGGTAGCACCGCCCTCCATTGCGTCAGCCGTTTCCAACTTGGAATCTCAATCTAGTTCTTGAGTTGCTTGTAAGTTTGTCCTATGAACTGTTGGACTGGGCTTCTTTGATGAAACTCAGTGTTAAGATGGTTTTCGTTTTCTTGGACTTCACATCAGACCGCAGAGTTTCCAAACTTCAGGCTTTGTCCTGCAGAGATCTCTTTCTTTGAATTACGGAATGAAGTGTGCTCCTACGCCCTGTCCCCTCCTTTCTTCTAAAGGTGGTCTCTGGTTTCCACATCAATCAGGAAGTGCGGTTGCCAGCTTTTACACCCTTGGGTTCAAGCAAACATGACAAGGTGTTGGAATCACTTTATGTGGTCACGAACAGTTTTCATTGTCCAGTGATCTGTTTGTGCTGGTAGGTGCAGCCCATAAGGTCAGACCAACTTTGAAAGCCACCATTTCCAGATCACATGGATATTTAATCCGCATATATTGGAGCCGGACAGTGGTCTCCTTTTTCGGTATAGGCTCACTCCACACGAAGCTTTGCTTCCTCATGGGCAAAATCTTCGGCAGATTCCCCAGAAGAGATTTGTAACATAGTAAATGTTGGCACACAAAGATCTGAATGGTCCATCCAGTCTGCCCTGTAATCCCAAGCATTACAATTTCTTGATTAAAAATGTCTTGCAATTTATTTATTTATTACTTTTCATCAAGTTCACAAGCATCCACTTGTTCAGGAAATACAGTGAATAAGGTAGCATAAAAGGATGACTATTATAATCATAATCACAATATCTTAAAAAGAAGAAAATAATTATCTCTTCCTCAGACCACAAAATTGTACTAAGAGGAAGCAAAGAAAGATAAGAAGATCCTCAAAAACCCCCCATTAACTTCTAAGTAATAAGCTTAACTGGATACAACACCATCAAAACCTTTTAAACTAGCTCTGTACATTCTGAACTAGCTTCATGGTATCTAGAAAGTCTCTGAGCTGGTTGGGAGTGAAAAAAACATATTTTATCCCAACAAATTTGACTATACATTTACAGAGTCTTTATCTGCCATCATTTACTATGTTAATAAAAAAAAAGTTACCCCTAATGTTTTAACTTCTTACTTCATACTTGGGAATAATTTTCTACGATCCTGAGTTGACTTCACCTCTGGGAAAACCCAGATTTTTTGACCCAAAAATAAATTTTGCAAAGATCAGAAGAATTTACGCATTACTGTGGTTAGATCCTGCTCAAATACAAATGAGGCAAGAAGGGTAGAACAAGATTCAATTTGTATAGTAGATTTTTCCAAAAATTCGGACAGATTACTAGTATTTAGAGGTTGTAAATGATCATTTCTAGGCAAATTCTCAGACTTCTTTTTTTCAGGGAGGTAATAAACTCTGTTTATAGGAGGCATTGTTTCTGGTGAAAATTTCTTTTTTTTAAATAGTTTTTATTGATAAAGCAGCCAAACCATAACAAGAAATCAGAATCTGAGGTGCAAAAGTATTCATAAACAATATAGTCAAGCTGGGAATGGCTAACAAAAACAGGTATGAGAAAGCACTGGAGAATATCATCAAATGCAAGGCTCAACAGAAACAAAAATGTACAACAGGAAAGCCTGTAAGGAGCCAGGCATGGTTCCCGTGATATTGATACGAACTAGAGTGCAAAAAGGACGCCCTCCCGAAGAACTAGTCAGGGCTGCAATAACCTTTTAAGTATAAAAGAGACAAACCCGCATCCCCCCCTCACACCCTCAATCAATCCCTCATACAACAATGACCAATACACACCACACTAGCCACACCACATTTACCCCGAACAGTCCCCCAGGCATTCACCAACCATACGCACCCCAATCATACCGGCTTGAGAATAAACAGACAGCACTGAGCCCCTGATATCCAGGAAAACAGAATCATAGCGGCGCAGTGGGGACAGCCGCCGCAGCCGCTGTCCTGAATGCTCTCCACAGAGAAACATAAAGGCATCTGTTGTTGAATAATGCGGAAGAATAGGTGTGGATTTCAAAGGAAGCAACTTCCTGCATCTTCCGCAACCACTGTGGGAAGGAGGCATGTGTCTGTTCCACCCAATGCTGTAACAAGAGCTTTTTTACTAACAGGAATGCAGTATACAGGAACTTTCTGAGCAGAAGGGCAAATCACCCATGGAGTAACGCTCTCTGATCCTCTAGAAGCAACAAGCCATAGTACCGGGGCACCCGCTGTCCCACCACATCCAGGAATGGAGAACCTGAAGCCAGACGGCCTCATGAGGGCACTCCAAAAACATGTGGACCAGAGTGCCCGGGACCTTCTGGCAATGGGAACAAGTGGCATCATCCCAGAGGCCCATACAGATATCAGCCGGTAATATCCCAGCTGATTTAGGAAAATTAAGTAGCCTAAGGTCTATTGAAATTTCAATTTATTCAATCTTCCTTTGAATGAAAAGTTTGTCTTTAACAAGGTTCCCTGTTAAATTTTGAAGAGAGGAAATTTGTTGGCAGTTTGAGTTTTGAAGGACTCAAAAATGTCTTTTTTCTTTGTTATTTCAGGGCCATAGACCTTAGAAGTCTAGTCCTTAATTTTCAACTACTGGAGTTGCTGTTGAAGCTCACTCCAGCCTATCCAAGCCATCTCCTTTGCTGGATTCAGACTGTGAAAGTTTGCTTATTTATATTCTTAGCGATCCTCTGTGTTCATCCCATACTTTTTGAATTCCATCACTGTTTTCCTCTCCACTACCTCCCTCGGGTGGGCATTCCAGGCATCCACCACACTCTCCGTGAAAATAATTTTCTACATTACTCTTTAGTCTATCACCCCTTAACATCAATGTATGTCCTCTAGTTTTACCAATTTCCTTTCTTTGAAAAAGATTTGGTCCTATATTAATACTTTTCAAATATTTAAATGTGTATCACATCACCCCCGTCCCTTCTTTCCTCTAGAGTATACATGTTGAGGTCTTCAAGTTTTATTTTATTTTTCTTTCCAGCTTATAATTTATCTTTAATCTTATCTATTGTTTTGCCTTTTGTCTTTGTTTTGTTCTATTTCTATCATTTAAATTTCTCCAGAATTATACTGTTCAACAGCTCCCCCTTCTGCTTCTATTCCTTTCTCTCCTCTCTTCTACCTTCCAAAATATTTAGATCAATGCTGTCTTGTTAAAATGTTTATTTTATTTTTATTTTTCCTCTAACTCTACTTTTCACTTCTCTATTACCCTCCAGGTACTTTAGTTAGATTGTGAGCCTTCGGGACAGTAAGGGAATTTTTCAAGTACCTTTCTTATTTCTAATCTTAATGTATATTTTCTGTAAACCGCTTAGAACCTAACGGATGTAGCGGTATATAAGAAATAAATTACATTACATTACATTACATTCTAGTCTCTTATACTACTTTTGGCGCAAACCTACCATTTTCGTTGCTGCCATTTGGCCCTATTTGCATGTTATGTCCCACTTGTCCAGGAATAGAGTGGGATTGTAGAAGAAGGAAAGATTAGGTTCTTACCTTTTCTAATCTTCTTTCCAGTGCAATAGGTATGTCATTCTAGACAAGTGGGTTATCTCCCCATGACCGCAAGCCATCTGCAGAAGGAATCCACTCCGGATTTTTTATGTCTCTTTCCTACTTAACTGTGAGCTCTACTGCCACCTGCAGTTTTTCCCTTCCACAAGTGAGCTGGAAGGAGTGTTTGTCTTCTGCATGCTCTTTATTTGGTGTTTTCAACCTTTATTCGGTGTCTTCAGTGCTCGGAGCTTTCACCTTGGTTTCAGCTCTGCCTGCATAGAGAAGAAGCAGACTCTGGTCTGCAGCTGACAGGCTGATCCCTGGTGGTACCTGTTAGTCAGTCTGCACAAGTATTTTTTGGAGCTCGGGGCCATCCCCGCATTTATTTCTCACCTACTGCTTTGCAGATGTTCGAGCATAGGCTGTTAGTCACCCTTAGGAGACTCAGTAGTGTCTCGCAGGGTGCCAGCTCCCCTTTTGTAAACGTGCCTGTTGGTCCGCAGGGGTGGAGGTGCAGCCAAGCTCCGTGTCTGGCTGGCATCCCAAAGATCAGCGTTGAAGAGGCATTCCCAGCTTGAGGCAGTGATTATTATTCTTTCCAGTTACTGTAAAGGACTGAGGCAGGCTGTAGCACATCTTCCTAATAAGGAATACGAGTATACAATGTCAGGTGCAACTCTGGGGAAGAGTGAACAAGAAAAGGACCTAGGTGTACTGATAGATAGGAGCCTGAAGCCGTCGGCACAATGCACGGCAGCGGCAAAGAAGGCAAATAGAATGTTGGGCATGATAAAGAAAGGAATCTCAAGTAGATCGGAGAAAGTTATAATGCCGTTTTATAGGGCAATGGTCAGACCACACTTGGAATACTGCGTCCAACATTGGTCTCCCTACCTAAAGAAGGATATAAAACTGCTGGAGAGGGTGCAGAGACGAGCAACAAAACTGGTGAAGGGTATGGAGAAACTGGAATACGAGGACAGACTTATAACACTAGGATTGTTCTCCCTTGAGAAAAGGTGACTGCGTGGGGATATGATCGAGACCTTCAAAATACTGAAAGGAATCGACAAAATAGAGCAGAGAAGATTATTTACATTGTCCAATTTGACACGGACTAGAGGACATGTAATGAAGCTAAGGGGGGACAGGTTCAGGACTAATGTCAGGAAGTTCTGTTTCACTCAGAGAGTGGTTGACACCTGGAATGCCCTCCCAGAGGAGATTATTGCGGAATCGACCGTCCTAGGCTTCAAGAGCAAACTAGATGCATATCTCCTTAAGAGAGGCATATAAGGATATGGTGGACTATAAATTAAGCCAGGTGTACACCTGGCAGGGCCTCCGGTGTGCGGATCGCCGGACTTGATGGACCGAAGGTCTGATCCGGAGATGGCAGTTCTTATGTTCAGCACAGGTCACATTGAGTAAGTCTGAATTTCAGGTTTTTGGGTGTTTCTGTATGATCCCCTGTGTCACCCTACCTAAAAAAATCCTAATTTCGCTGCTTTTGTACTTTGTAGAAATGTTTGTATTAACATTTTTAGGCGTAAAATTCTTAGTGGTGGCCATCTAGCAATCTTTTTTTCAAAAGTTCCCTGCATGTTCAAAACTGCAATTTTTGCCTCAAAACTGGTTGGGGAAGAGTCCTTGGGCTCTTCTACCACCAAATTCATTTAAGGATTGTGCAAATTATGGCATCTCACCTCAGACAGATAACTAAAAGGGCTGCCAGCCCGTTGGGGCAGCCTTCTCTATTTTCATGCCTGGAAATCCCTGCAGCCCAAAAAGCGCAAACTAAAGTCATCAAAAGGTGACTTCAAGCGCCAATCCTGGGGACTTCTCAGACTTTCTGAAATTTTTGTGGAATGCCTTTCATGAGAGCCGTGCTTCTTCTGCACAGTCTTGCTGCACCTCTGACTTGTTTCCTTGTGGTGTTGCCTCTCAGGACACTTTTCAGTTTGCTGCTGTTCAGGACTTGGGAGACCTCGCCCCAGGAGACACTAATGATGAAGACCATTTTGCAGATCCCTTATTTTCGGGGATGGTCTTTCTGTGGCTGGGGACCAAGAAATGTAGGCTGGCTCTGTGGATCCTGCTTTGGCTTTAGATCTAGGGGGCATCCCCATGGTTCTGCACTTATTTCAGTCCGCAGTTGTGTCAGATATTATTTCAGAGTCTCTGCATGAGTTGAATTTAGTCAGTCAGCCAGCTCCTCCTACTTTCTCCTCTCTTATGTGTGGTGAGAGAACTCAGTCCTCTGCCTTTCCCTGGCATCCTGATATTAACATCCTGATTTCAAAACAATGGGACTCTCTGGAAGGGACTCTTAAAGTAGCAAGAGTCATGTCCTAGTTGTATACTATAGCACAGGAATGTCAGCAACTCTTTAGTCAGCCTAGAGTGGATTCTTTAGTAGCTCAGGTTACTAAGTGCACTTTCCAATCAAAGGTAGTATGGTGCTTAAGAACATACAGGACCATGGAGTGGATGTTGTGCTCAGGAGACTTTTTGAGGCAGTGAATTTGGGAGTCAAAGTTGCCTTGGTGGCGTCTTTTGTCACGTGCGCATGTCTTTCTAGACTGTGCACTTTGGAGAATGAAGCTGTCGAGCCTCCTTCTCAGCTTCTTTTGTCAGGGATGGACTATATGGCTGACACCCTGTACAACATTCTTCGTTTCTCCATGGACAAGCAGTATAAGTCAGCCCCACTTTTGGTGACGTCATCTACGTCCCCAATTCGGATTTGCTCTCCTAGAGCTCAGGTGAGGCTTTGGGAGCCTCATCTGAGCATGTGCGGGTAGCCCTATATATACCTGTGCTGTCCCTCATTTAATCCAGTTTAGTTCATCCGCCCTCCAACGGCCGGATCACAGCTCTCCAAAAAAAAAAAAAAAAAAAAAAAAAAAAAAAAACCACGAAAAACAGAACAAAGAAACCAGAAGAAACGGAATGGAATCAGGAAAAAATGCAAAACCGGGATTCAAGAAGTGCCCGACCTGCAAGAGGAAAATGAGCTCCACAGACCCCCACGAGGTGTGTGTCCGATGCCTAGGAGAGGCTCACCTCATGGCCGCCTGCCCTCAGTGCCTCAAGATGTCCCTGAGAGCCCGCAAAAATCGCCTGCACACGCTTCAGAACCCGGGGGAAGACAAGCAGAAAGGGAAAAAAATCCCCACCAGCAGCAGGGAAGACACCATCGGCACACCCGACGCTGAAAAAGCCCCCCG